>NC_133366.1:9078091-9279616 GCF_049309525.1 Garra rufa | reverse complement strand
AGTATCTCTGCTTTACTTAAGTTCTATTAAAACTGAATTTTTTTTTTTACTTTTTGATAAGTTACGTTTAAAACAAAAAAAATACTTTTTACTCAATTCTTACTTTATGTAGACTAAAAATACAATAAATAAATAAATAAGACCATATGTAAATAAAATGTATTATTAATTTATTAATTCAATAAAAAGTATATTTTCAGTTTATATAGATCCTTCCACTGCAGTTTTATTTATTTATTTATTTATTTTTATTTTTTATTTTATTTTATTATTTTGTTTTATTTTATTTTATTTCCTAAAAACTGATGCATGGAGAGGGGATGAATAGTTTCATTATATTTATTATTTATTAGCCGTTGTAAAGCATTTGACTAATAGTACTTTACTTAATAGTAATAGTACTTTTATTCTTACTTACTTTTACTTTTTTACTCCTAGAGTAAAAATTAAAAAAAGTAAAAATTGAAGTAATACATTTTGACAACATCTGTACACTCATAATGGTCTTAATGGTCCATAAAAGAACCATATTTGGTTCCCCAAAGAATAGTGTTCAGTTCTTAAAAGAACCATTTTTCTTACAGTCATTTTAAAACGACTACTTCTTGTCATGAAAAAAGATTGAAATTAATCAACATCTACAAACTCCATTGATTCGTAACTCTATCAGCGTGTCCCTGTAATGCATCGTACATGCTGCTGATGCATTATTTATTCTAATTTAATAAAGAAATGACAGTCATTTATTTGCATCCCACATGTAACATTATATAGCAGTAGTGTCTTATTGAAGCATTCATAATTCATAAACTCAATCCTGATGCCCGTCTGCATTACGATGTTCAGTTCATTGCTGTAATATCGAGCACCTCTCAGGAGGCATCACCACAGGGTTTATGGATTTAACCAATCAAACAGGAACATTCAGTCAGTCTGCGCCATATCATGCATCATATCAATCATTTGATATAAAGCAGCGCTCTGCTGCAGTGCATCACCATGCTAATGTCTTGGCATTGCATGCAGCTGTTGCTCTGGCGAGTGAATGTAAAACTCCTGCACTGCAGCAGATGGAGGAAGTGTCTCTGAATGATGTGGGTTTCTCTTCAGAGAGCAATATATTTCACATGTGCTCTGCACTCAAATGTAATTACGCTTTGGCAGCGTTAAATGTCATTTTTGTCTGTCCTATTCTCTTGTGATTCTTTACAGTGATGCTAAGGATGCGTGATAATTTGTGATGCTTTTTACAGCCCGTTGTCATTAAAAATCCTTGTTCCATGGGATTTTAGTAGAGCTTGTACCCATGCAGACATTTGAGAAGAACATGTCTGTTGGTCTTCTGCAGGTTTGTCATCTCTCATCGCTCTCTGGGCCGCCGGTGTTCCTCCTGCTGCTGTGGACCAGCTCGCCCTCCATCAGACATGATCGTGAGGAAATCTGAAGCAGCAGCTCTCCTGATCAAAGCCCAGGCAGAATGAAATATGACGTTAGGTGAGCTGTTTCCTCGAGTCGAGCACAGCACGAAAACAGAGGCTCACTGTGGGCCAGCGATTCAAGCGTGTCTCTTATACAAGCTCTACTAAGTTTTTTTTTTAGAAGTGAGGCCTGTTTATGGAACGCTGCTCTTTATTATAGATGGCTCGTGTCTAGTTTGAAAGCACTGTTTTGTAGATTCGTGCTAAAACAAAAGTGCCAAGTTGACTTTTGATGTTCAACTTTTGATGTGCTTTGGAACTTCTTTGTTAAGTTTATAGGTCTTTCTACAACAGATGAGATGTTCACTTAGTATCCGCTTTTTAAGATGCATTTTTAAATAGTAGACAGAAGTAGTGCTGCTTTTATCAACGAAAATTATGACTAAATATCGTCCTCAGCGAACCTTTATCACGTGACGAAAACGAGACGAGACGAAACGTAAATGCTGGTCATGTGACCATGACTATAATTAAATGTAAAATGCAGTATCGTTGACGAATAAAAACGAGACTAAATGTGACCCTGGACCACAAAACCAGTCATAAGGTAAAATTTTTCAAAACTGAGATGTATACATCATATGAAAGCTCAATAAATAAGATTTCTATTGATGTATGGTTTGTTAGGATAGGACACTATTTGACCGAGAGACATCTATTTGAAAATCTGGAATCTGAGGGTGCAAAAATATCAAAATACTGAGAAAATCACCTTTAAAGTTGTCCAAATTAGGTTCTTAACAATGCATATTACAAATCAAAAATTACATTTTAATATATTTACAGTAGGAATTTTACAAAAAATCTTCATGGAACGTGATCTTTACTTAATTTCTTAATGATTTTTGGCATAAAAGAAAAATCAAACATTTTGACCCATGTAATGTATTTTTGGCTATTGCTACAAACATACCCCAGCGACTTAAGACTGGTTTTGTGCTCCAGGGTCACAAATGTGGTTTACAAAATAAAATCTATGCTAAAATGTCTCTTTATTTTCGTTGACGAAAACGAGACGAAACGAAATGTTATAATGTTAGATTGATGTGCGCATACCCAGTAGCCAGAGCTGTATCCCTTCTAGACTAAACCGTGCAGACGTAGGCGACGTCACTTCCTCAAGCCCCACTCACGGGATTATCTAGAACAGCGGTTCTCAATTTCACGTATCGCTTCAGACGTTTGTTCTATTCCAACGCTACTGCCCTTCGAAGTGGACATCACAGGATATTCCGCCATTATTCATTAGTTCGAAGCAAGTGTATATGTTCCATTTGAAGGTCATTAAAGCGTTCGAGACGTAAATTTAAAATGTATTTATTTACAGATGCATTTATGTCACACTTCTCTAGTAAGTTTCATCTGTGTGTGAAGACGCTGCATGCGGTGGTGTAGCTCAAATATGTGAATGAATGTTTCGAAGTGAAGTAAACAGATTTCCCCCGCTCAGGGAGTAGGGAGCAATGAACCCTGTGCAGGGACCATGTCAATCGGAAGACAGTTCCTGCACGGAGTTCACTTCTAACGAGCTGGTTATTTGAATCAGGTGTGTTAACTAAGAGAGACATGCAAAATATGCAGAGCGGTGGGGCGCGAGGACTGGAATTGAGAACCGCTGATCTAGAAGACGACTACAAAGTCTGACACAGATGAAGGGATATAAATTCATGTACACTTGAAAAAAAAAATCTAAAATATGTCATATGAATTAAATTTTTTATGTAAAGAATTGTAAGTCAGTTTAGAAGGTAAAATATAATACTTTTTACTTAATTATAAATTCATGTAGACGAAAAAAAAATCTAAAATATGTCATATGAATTAAGGTTTAATGTAAAGAATTGTAAGTCAGTTTAGAAGGTAAAAATAATACTTTTTACTCAATCATAAATTCATATAGACTTAAAAAATATAAAATATGTAATATGACAACGTTTTTATGTAAAAATGTTGCATAAAAAGTCAATTTGATTAGTTATAAAAAGTGTTTATTTATTTATTTATTTACTTTTAAAGTGCTTAAGTAATTAAGTTAGGTAAGTTAATGTTGGTACTGTGTTACTTTTTCCAAGTATTTACTTTAAGGACTTGCACACTGAGCCTGAAATTCTTGTCCAAAATTTTTGCACATTAAAAAATAAATACAACCTTGCGTTGTGTCAATCATGTTTACACACCGTCTCTGATACTTTCATTCGTCATAAAAAAGTTTGGATCAGGTTCAATTTTCTGCCTTTTTTTACATCCGTAGGAGCCATTTTGAGAGGTGTTTAGGCAATTCACATCCACCGTACAAGCGAAAGCTTAAAAAAACAGTACGGCGTCTGACAAGTTGATCCATCAAAGCACTGACAAACAAAGTGCAGAATACAAAGAGAATAAATATAAATATAAACTTTGAACCGCTTGGGATAATTCCACAGCCCCTTATTCTCTTCTCAGGATTGGATAGACCCAATATTTCCTCCTCCTTTCTCTCTTTTTTATGAAGAGAAAAGACAACAGAATTATCGTTATTGCTTAAACTCCATTTTGTATTGTTTTGCAAAATTTTTTGCAACTGATTAATTAATACACATCGGACCCAATGTGCAAGGTTTCTGTGCATGACGAATTTTTAGGATGACAAATATGAAAAAATTAATCAGATAATTTTGAACTTAGTGTGCAAGGACCATTAAAGTAAAATTTACTTCACAGAAATGCCATAAAAGAACCATTTTCGTTCTTGGAAACCAAACCATAGAAGATTTATTTTCTTACTGTCATGTTAAAAATCCAAAGAACCATTTTTTCACCATAAAGTACCTTTAGTGCAATGGCAAGATTCTGTGGATGTGTTAAAGGCCTTGAAACCATAGAAAGAACCTTCACTTTTTAGACTGTACTTTAAGTACCATTTCTCAGTACTTTCTACACCCCTGCTCAAATTTCTTTTGAAGAACTTTAGGAGCTGAACAACTTTGGCGCCCATTGATTTCCTCTCGTCAGGAAAAAGTTTGAAATGAATGTGTAAAAACTCTATCCATTCAGGCCCCTGTAATGCACTGTACATGCTGTTCCTGTTCTCATTTATTTCATGGACTGAAGTGAAAAGAGAGATTTCCACTCAAGTAAAAACAAGCTTTAGTCTTTTTCCTCTTCTCGCTTAAGAGGGCATTAACATGTTGGCTCATCTGGTAATAGTTTCTTTCCTTGTAGTGGCAAAAATCAGTCCTTAATATCTTCAAAGGTGTTTTCATGTACATGTTGATTTGGTTTTAATGATGTTCAGAAGACAATTAGTGGCCTGAGGTCCTGAAGAGAGCTCAAAATTGACATAATATTCACACTTTTTAGATTTCACACTATTAAAGGGGTCATCGGATACAAAACTAACGTTTAAATGTTTGAACATTAATGTGTGTTGGCAGTTTGTGTACACAACTACCCTACAATGATAAAAATCCACCCAGTGGTATTTTTTTTAATCTGAAAAAAGTAATATCCCCTTTTTAAAATCAGGTCATTCTCAGCTTCCTGTCGCTGTGACGGCACACAGACAGAGGTCGCTCCCACGATAGTTGATTGACATGATTGCCTTACCTTAGACCCGTCCTCACCGAGCTGAAACAGTCCGACTCTGATCGCCATTGTGTGACTCAGGTGCAGAGGAAGACAAGAATGTCTCAGATTGAGCGATTGAGGTGTTCTGTTGTTGGATGTAATAATGAACATAGCAGTGGTCATTTACTCCCGACATCTGAGCCGCTGAAGATGCAGAGGATTAACGTTACTTTCATTTTTAAAAGGAAATCGCCGATCCCGATCTACATATGCGCCTATGTTCATGCAAATCATTCCTGATGCAGCTTCACCCACAGCAGAAGTGAGTATAAGGGGTTTTAATGCATCTTTGCAAATAGCCTTTACAAATGCGGCCAAAGTAAACATCACGTCTCATCATCCCAGGCAGAGAGGGGCGGGACGAGCAGAGCTCATTTGCATTTAAAGGAGCAGGCAATAAAATTAGTTGATATGTTGCAGAGCTGATTTTGACAAGGTAAAAGGGTGTTTTTTTACACTACTATTGATAATTTTTAACCAAAGTATATTATAGGCTTTATTGCCTTTGACAAATTACGTGGCTGCCGTCAGTGGAAAAACATGCTCTTTGCAGCTGCTTAGTGTGGTTACGATCAGTGTTGGGGAAAGTTACTTTTAAAAGTAATGCATTACAATATTGAGTTACTCCCTAAAAAAAAGTAACTAATTATGTTACTTAATTACTTTTTACGGAAAGTAATGCGTTACGTTACTTTTGCGTTGCTTTTTAAATCTGGGCAGGGCTTGCTTGGTTGTTTTTAATATAAAAAGTTCTATTTTTGCCAAATGTAAAAGCCTTTTTATACCAAAAGCCTCAGGCTTAGAGAAATAGTAATAGTAAATTCACGTCTGTACAGTAGACCGCAGAAGAAAAAATGTAAACTCTTCAGCAATAAAAAAAAAAAGAAAGAAAACAAATGTTAGATTATCTTGAGTAATTTTTGCTTATTAGTATGGATGAATTGGATCATCGAAGGTCGTCATGCAAAGACATCGGTTCATAAAACGGGATTAAATACATAAGGATATTTGTATTATTTAACAAATAATTGCAGGTTTGCATTGAATTTCACTGTTTTCATTCATTTTGAGGAATACTGTATCTGTTTTTTGTACTGTATCTGTGAGATGAATTAATGCATGTTCACATTTATTCTAAATAACTAAAGTAACATCTTACTCACAATTTCTCTCAACATGGGGACAGGAGAGCTTTTCATCAATAAATGGGGGGGAAAAGTAATTGCCGTTACTTATTTGAAAAAGTAACTCCGATATTTTCTTGTTAATTAAAAAGTAATGCATTACTTTACTAGTTACTTGGAAAAAGTAATATTATTACTTGTTACTTTTAATGCGTTACCCCCAACACTGGTTAAGATATCTATCAGCAGGAGCTAATGGGTCCATGCTAACCAGTTAAACCTTGACCCAAACCTTGACTAAGCAGAAGGCCAGTATCTTCATTTGAATTAGCATATTTTCTGCTTTATTCTTCCTGTGAAATTGAGTTCTCAAGGCATCACATTCTCATTCAGGAATCTTAATCTTTTTTTCACACACATACTGGCTGTTAGTTTTTCCCGAAACATGCCATCTTGGCATTGAAAACTTTCTGAAATTTAATGGCTGAATTCCCTGAGCATTTAAAAAAGAAAACATGAAAATGCTTAAGTCCTTGCTCCAGTTCAAACGGTTGAATGCACTTTCCCAGTTAAAGCGGCTGTTTGCTTATCAAGTGGATTTTCATACCGAATCTCGGTCTAAGCTCGGAAATGCTCTTGTCAGAATCACGGGAATGTCTCCAATTAAAAGCATTACCCAGTAATTACATACTGGCTAGGCACAGCAGGCTTTCGGAATGCTAATTAAATACAAACGCTGCTCTGTTTTCTTGATTTACACTCAAAGAACGCTATATATATATGTGTTTTCACTTTCTAGATGTTTTTATGCTGAAGTTTGTTGTGCATTGGTGCAACATGTCCTAATTAGTATTGACAGGTATTTAGATTACAGTTAAGATTTTTAAAAGGTTTACAATTTTATACTAGACCGCAAACCATCTCTCTAAAGCCACGCCCCTGCAGAATGATTGACAGGTAGACCTTTCTGATAGGCTAAAATTTTTATGTTTCAGTGATGTCACATAGATGGGTGATGATTTTTTTAGGGTCTGTTTCAGTGATACCTGTCAAATTGTAAGGGTTGTTTTGTCTGTGGTATTAAAAATAATCTTAAATAAGTGCAATATTGATCATATTTATATATTAAGTAATAAATATACATGTCTTTACTTAATGTCATTTATTAATGAAAAATCACTGTTCAAATCTATATATATGTATATATACATAATTATTATTATTTATACTGTTTAAATATTTAAAATATAATTTTAACCTAAAAGTGTTAAGTAATTGACAACACTTTTTGAAGTTTAATTAGTATTAAATATTATTTAGTAAAAAAAGCTTAATATGCAATAATATATTATATAATATTATAATGCATTATTTAACATAAACTAACAATGAACTGCCATTTTTACAGTTTCTGTTAAGTTAATGTTAATAATGCAAATATGTTCTTGTTTTATTAATGTTTACTCATGACATATTCATGTAAATAATTATTGCATTTACTTAATGTAATTTATTAATGCAAAAATGGCTAAGTTTAATTATCATTATGTATTAATGCTAGTATAAATACTATATATAATATATTATACAGTACATAGTATATAATATTACTGTATCATGATCTAACAATGACAATTTTTTACAGTGCTTATATATAAAATTAAAATTAAATGATAAATTAATGTTAACAATGTTTACAAATATATTGTTCTTTTATTAATGTTTGTAATATATGAAAAATGTACGTATGGAGGACTTGTATTAATGTATATAATATATTTATGTAAATAAATAGTCAATCTAGTTGCATTTACTTAATGTATGTTTTTTTAATTAATGCAAAAATATTATTAGAAACCTAAACAAAGAATTAAGAAATTGATAACGTTTACATTCAATTATTATGCATTAATACTAGTATAAAATTTTATATATATTAGAATATTACCATTATGCATTATGTATCATGAGCTAACAATGAAAAACCATTTTACAGTGTTTAAGTTAATGTTAATAATGTTTACAAATATACAGTTTATTTATACTATTAATGTTTGTTTATATTATATCAATGTAAATAAAGTAAGTAATGAAATAAATCTAGCTACATTTATTTATTGTATTTATTGATGCAAAATCACTCTTGAATATTATTTGAACCTAAACAAAGTATTAAGAAATTGATAACATTTAATTATTATGTATTAATACTAGTATTATTGTATGGTAAATATAATATTAAAATATTATGCATTATGTATCATTAATTTGCAATGAAAAGACAGCTTATAGTGCTTATTATTCTAAGTGAGTGTTAATAATGTTTACAAATATATTTTTCTTTAAACTCTATTTATTAATGTACAGTATCAAACATGCATTAGTATATGCAGAAAAAATAGAATAACATCAGGTAACTGTAAAAAGTGTTAACTGTTGTTTATTACAACTAACATCAACATGAATGCATTCAACTTTATTATTTGTATATCTGAAGTTGTTCATATTGTGTGTTTGATAGAACTGCTTTACATAAAGGCTATGGATACTAATGAGATCAGTTTGTGCTCTAATCTATTTGTTATTATAAATCTTTCATTTGTCAACTCTGTCTGGACCATTTCAACAGCAGATTGCATTGATTTTCTCGGACACAGAGGGATTTTATTTGTCTGCTCAAATAGTTTTGTGCGATTGGGTTGATCTTTAGCATCGCAGGCCCTTGATTCTGTGAGTGATATTTCAAACAGGTTGGGCGTAATTGAATTCATTAGGAACTTCATCAAGTGTATTCCCCAGCGAAGACCAGCGAGCTCTTCTGCTATATTATCTAGAAGATCCGTCTTTAATTGTATTAGCATTCACAACTCCATTATTCTGCTCTTTGATGTTCTGCAGAAGAAAAAACACAACGATGAGGATTTCCTATTTACCACAGTACCTTCCGTCAGATTGCGAGATACCCTGGAAGAATGGAAGAGACATCCTTTGAAATGTATGGGGAAGATGCATGTGAGTATGAATCATAAGAAAACATAAGAACAAAGAAAACTCGAAAGAGCTTCAGAGATGATGTTTACATCTACTGTATGAGAGGAATTTTGTCATATATATAACAATAGTTATTTTTGTGGGACATTTCATAAAGTAATGTTTATATATAATCAAAAACAACATGTTAAAGGGGTCATCGGATGCAAAACTAACTTTTACATGTTGTTTGAACATTATTGTGTGTTGGTTAGTTTGTGTACACAACCACCCTACAATGATAAAAATCCACCCAGTGGTATTTTTTAATCTTTTAAGGTAATATCCCCTTTTTAAAATCAGGTCATTCTCGGCTTCTTGTCATTGTGACGGCACACCGACAGAGGCCACTCCCACGATAGTTGATTGACATGAGCGCCTTACCTTAAACCCACCCTCACCGAGCTGAAACAGTCCTACTCCGATCGCCATTCTGTGACTCAAGTGCAGAGGAAGACTCTAATTGAGCGATTGAGGTGTTCTGTTGTTGGATGTAATAATGAACATAGCAGTTGTCATTTACTCCCGATATCTAAGCCGCTGAAGACGCAATGGATTAACGTTACTTTCGGTTTTAAAAGGAAAGCGCCGATCCCAATCTACATATGAGTCTATATTTGTGATGCAGCTTCACCCACAGCAGAAATGAGTATAAGGGTTTTTTATGCATCTTTGTGAATGGCCTTTCTTAATAATGTGCTTGTTTAGCAAGTTTCGCCGATAAACGCAGCTAAATGTGGCTAAAGTAAACATTGCACCTCATCATAATCCCACAGCAGAGAGGGGCGGGGCGAGCAGAGCTCATCTGCATTTAAAGGGTCCATGCGATAAAATGACTTGATATTTTGCAGAACTGATTTTGACAAGGTAAAAGGCTGTTTTTTACACTACTATTGAGAATTTTTAACCAAGATTCATTGAAAGGACTTGATATTACAATCTCTAATGTTGCACCAATTCTAGGATGAGTGGGCGCTACACAGCTTATCCAGCGGGACACATCATCAGTTGTGTACCTCAGCTTCACAGGGTGTTTCGGCCACTTAACACAATACACCCTCTGCTGAGGCAGGCCCACCACAGGTTGATCACACCTAGGTGTGTGTCCCGTGGTTAGCTGTTCCTAGCAGCCCAGGTGGTGTCACTCCTCATTAGCTACAGCCAGTGTCTTGTCCTCTCGGCGGTGTTGGCAAGTTCTTTGATGGCCTGTCTATGAGCCTGCCCTCTGACTCCAACCTCCCTAAGGAGCTTTGCTGTTGTACTGGCTACAAAGCCCCTACAACCCACCTCCACTAGACACACCCTTATCTTCCAGCCCTTGTTCTCCGCCTCAGCTGCTATGTTGGAATAACGCAGCTTCTTACGTTCAAAGGCTTCTTCAAGGGCGTCTTCCCAGGGAACTGTTAGCTCTATGATGTAGTCGAGCTGGCAGGAATTAGACCAAAGGACAATGTCTGGTCGAAAGGCTGTTGTTGCGATCTCTGGAGGGAAGATGAGCCGCTGATCTAGATCAACTCTCATCTGCCAGTCCCTGGCTGCGTTCAGTGCGGAAGGATCTTGGTTTGCGGGGCTAGCCCTCCACTTGTCCCCCTCCCGCACAAACAGTGGCTGGTGATGGAGCACTTTCTGGTTGCTGTCGGGCTTTCTGTTAATAAATACCCTCTTGCACTCAAGTTTATTGGCCAGACACTTGAGAACTTGGTTATGTCTCCAAGTGTATCTCCCTTGAGCGAGGCTAGTCTTGCAGCCAACCAGAATGTGCTTGAGTGTTGCAGGGGTTGTACATAAAGGGCAAGATGGATCCTTCCCAAGCCACAACTGCAAGTTTGAGGGAGAGGGGAACACATCATATGTAACTCGAATGATGAAACTCAGCCGATTGGATTCCATGCCCCAGAATTCGCTCCATGTGAGCTTCTTCCTCTCAACCCCCTCCAAACTCATCCAGTGGCCCTGCTTGGCTTGCCCTACAGCTTTGGAGCATCTAGCTGCTTCTTCCTGTCAACGCACCTCCTGTACCACCATGGTCCGACGTTCGTTAGCAGATGCCTTCTGCCAGAGAGGTGTCAAAGCTCCAAGGCCAAAACCTCCTCTTCCTTGCTGGACATGACCCACTACATCATGATGCAGGAGAGCAGATTTGGCCTGTAGCACAGCTGTTGTAGGGGTCCACTTCTTCCCAGTTGCTAAGGTAAGAGCAGCACCTCTTACCACGGGGTCCCAGGAGTCAGTGAGGGACATGTCCAGCCTCACCTTAGCACACTTAAAATCCTCCACCAGACTAGAGATTGGTAATGACAGGGCTCCCTTGCTATACATTCCAACACTGCTGACACACTTTGGAAGTCCAAGCCACTTCCTCACTTGCGTGTTCACTAGCCTTTCCAGTCGATTGACATGGCTTATTGAGACCTCGTACATGGTCAAAGGCCACAAGAGTCTGGGTAGAAGCCCAAACTGGTAGCACCACAGCTTTAGCTTCCCTGGCAGTGCAGTGTTGTTGATCTGCTTAAGACCATTAGCCAAATCCCGCCGAAGTTGCTCAATTTGCTTCGTGTCTTTGAGGTCTGCACTATACTATCGACCAAGATTCTTGATGGGCTGCTCGAGGACTGTTGGAATTGGTTCCTCACTGATGTAAAACCGCTCTCCTGTTAGTTGGCCTTTAACAATGGAAATGCTGCGTGACTTACTTGGCTTGAACTGCATTCTTGCCCATTGGATGTTTTCCTGTAGTTTCTGAAGCAAGCGTCTGGTACATGGTTTTGTTGTTGTGATCAAGGTCATATCATCCATGTAGGCTCTTACTGGCGGTAGACGCAGGCCACTCTTGGTCCTCTCCCCTCCCACCACCCACCGAGATGCCTGTATAACTACCTCCATTGCCATGACAAAAGCCAAAGGGGAAATTGTGCAGCCAGCCATGATACCAATTTCCAGCTGCTGCCAGGCAGTGGTGGTGTTTTCGACTGTTATACAGAACTGGAGATCGTGGAAATAGTTCTTGACCAAGTCTGTGATATGGTCTGGTACCCTAAAGTAGCTGAAGGCCATCCACAGGATTTTGTGAGGGACTGATCCAAAGGCGTTCGCAAGGTCTAGGAAGATCACGTGTAGATCTCTATTTTCTTTCTTGGCAGATTGTATCTGGTGCCAGATCGTATTGGCATGCTCCATGCATCCTGAGAACCCCTGGATCCCAGCCTTTTGCACTGATGTATCAATGAAATTGTTTCTTTGCCGGTACGTAGAGAGCCTTTGTGCCAAAACACTGAAGAATATCTTTCCCTCTACATTCAGCAGGCTGATCTGACGGAATTGGCTGATGGCTGCTGAGTCCTTTTCTTTCGGGATTAGTATTCCTCCTGCCCTTCCCCATGCTTTTGGTATTACCCCTCTCTGCCAGGCCACCCTCATCAGATTCCAGAGGTACTTAAGGACTTCAGGAGCATTTTTGTAGAATCTATACGAGATACCATTAGGCCCAGGTGCTGATGCTGATCTTGCTTGTCTCACAACCTTTTCCACCTCGCTCCATGTGGGGGGCCTTACGTCCATTTGGTGTTCAGGTGCATGAATTGGTGGCACGTTGTTCGGGATGGTCACTGGCTCATGCCTTCGCTCATCGGAGTAGGTCTTCCTCAGATGCTCTTCCAGGTCTTTTATGGGTGCTTTCAGGCTCCCACTCCTTTCTCTATCAAAGATACCTTTCACAAAGCAGTAGGGATCACTATAGGGTCCTTGCCCTTTCCTTCCTCTTGCGTTGCCGTCTGAGGTGCTCTGCTCTTCCCAGACTTGACAATCGCTGTTTTATGTCGGCCTGCAATTCATCAAGTCCCACTCTTTCTATCGCTGTAGCCCTCCTCCACTGCTTCCTCAGTTGTCTTCTTTCTTTCACCAACCCGTCAATTTCCCGCTGCCTTCTGGACTTCACCTGGCTTTTGGGGACTTTCCGCTGCCTCTGCACCTTGCCTTTTACCCCAAACCTCTCCGTACCATAGTTGTAGATGATGGCTCCCATATTCTCCCGTTTTCTGCCAACTGGACCCTTCTGTTGTTCTAATAGGACAGCCAGATCTGAATCAACAGATCCAGATCTGACTTCCATTCTCCCTTCTGGCTGGATTTGGGCCACAGGATCTGGGATTTCCCGCCTTCTATCTTCTTCTCTTTTGCTGGCAACGGCTGGTTGGATGCTGTATTGAGGACTGATGTTCCTCGTGCTCGGCTAAGCACTGGGCTTGAACCTGCTACTGGCTGTTGCTGGTTGAGTTCTAGATTTGGGGTGGATGTTGAATATTGCCCACCTCCAGGACTGGTGCTTGCTGGGAGGTCTATGTCATGCTGAGCTTCAGCTGAGGTGCTGATACCCTGAGGTCTGTGGGGTTTCTCCTGCCTCTGGGCTTCACTCGACTGATTTGGCCGACTTCTCAGGAAGTAGTGCTCAATGCGAGACCCCTTGCTGAGCTTACTACAGCATCTCTTTAGACCTTGATGGATTTTCAGGCCCCTTGCTGTTGTTATTTTTGACCAGCCACAGATGCAGTTCTGCAGTTCTTCTCCTGCCTGTGTTCCCGGCCCGTTCATTGTAATACTTGTAGCTCTATTCCTTGTCTGTTCCGTTCCATGGTCCATTACCGTGCAATCCGTCCGTAGTGGGTCATCTTCCGCCCCTGCTCTCGCAGACCCTGGGGGTGTTTTCCTCTTTGAAGTTTTCGTAGCAACGGTGGGTGGGCCCAGAAACGCTCAACAGCGCTGGACCCTGCTAGCGTGGGTCGCTAACCCACACTATATTACATATTATTATGTTACAGACTTTTTATTAAGACCTTAACGATTCATATGAACTTGTGGAAAATGGGCATCTGATGACCCCTTTATTGTCTATTTTTGAATCATCCATTGAATTAAATATTTAAAAAGTGCAGCAGCTATTTAATTTTATTTTACACAAACTAAAAGATAAGTGAGAAAAAGTTGACGTTATGAAAACTTTCGGCTTCACAAATGTGTTTCTGCGTGGGTGTTGGTTATTTTAACGGGCCTCGTGTTTAAAGGAAAAGTTTTTGTCCTGTCAGGTCTTGTGGGGTAAGGCCTTTGGCCTCATGTGGCCAAAAACTGCTTAGAAAGACATAGAAGTGGAAAAGCTGAGAGAGCACAGGCTGGGTTTGGAGTGACGACAAAAGAGGTTTAAAGAAATCAATTACTGAACGTCCGAGGGGAACTAAGAGACTAGAGTGGAAATTATTTTTGATCCAGCTTTGGACTGATTTGCTCATCCCTTGTGGCTTTGGGGGTTTTGTGCATATTTGAGCACATTTTACAATTAATGCCACATTACACAAAGTAATGCTGTTAGATTAGTTAACATCAAGAACTGAAAGACGTTGTAGTCATTTGTTTGCTCGTTTGTTCATTTATTAGTTAAATCAATCATCATTCATTCATTCATTCATTCATTCATTCATTCATTTGTTTAATCATTTATTCATTTGTTCATTCATTCATTCAATAATTTATCCATTTCTCTCTTCATTCATTCATTTGTTTGTTCATTCAGTCATTTAATCATTAATTGGTTTGTTCATTAATTCAATCATTCATTTAATCATTTGTATAATCGTTCGTTCATTCATTTGTTCATTCATTCAATTATTTAATCATGTTTAATTAGTCATTTGTACATTCATTCGTTCATTTATTAAATCATTTAATCTTTTGTTTAATCATTCGTTCATTCATTCATTCATTCAAGCATTTAATCATTCATTGGTTTAATATTTCATTCTTTCAGTCATTTATTCATTCAGTCCTTCATTCATTTGTTAATTCATTAATTTGTTTACTCATTCATTCATTAATTTTTAATTAATTCATTCATTTAATCATTCATTCATACCTTCATTCATTCACTTACTAACTCATTCATTTGTTTAATTATTCATTTGTTCATTCGTTCATTCATTCATTTAACTATTTGTTTAATCATTCATTTGTTCATTCATTCATGCGTTTAATCATTCATTTATTTGTTTAATCATTTGTTCATTCATTCATGCATTCATTGACTCATTCATTTGTTTAATCATTCATTCGTTCATTTGTTTAATCATTTATTCATTGATTTGTTCATTCATTTATTTGTTTATTCATTCATACCTTCATTCATTCATTGACTCATTCATTTTAATTATGAATTGGTTCATTTATTCATTCATTGACTCATTGAATCATTTGTTTAATTATTTGTTCAATCATTCATTCATTTGTTTGTTCATTCATTCTTTCATTTGTTTTATCATTCATTCACTCATTAAGTTGTTTGTTTAATCATTCATTCATTCACTCATTCATTCATTTTTTAATCATTCATACCTTCATTCACTCATTGAGTTTGTTTAATCAATCATCCGTTGACTTATTTAATTATTTGTTTACTCATTCATTTGTTTGTTTAATCATTCATTCATTCCTTCATTAATTCACTTAATCATTTGTTTAATCATTCATTCATTCAGTCACTCATTTATTTGTTTATTCATTCATTCAGTCAGTCACTCATTCATTCATTTAATTATTTGTTTAATCATTCATTCATTGACTCATTCATTTAATTATTTGCTTAATCATTTTTTGTTTGTTTGTTCATTCATTCATGTTTAGTCATTCATTCACTCATTCATTTGTTTGTTTAATCATTAATTTGTTCATTCATTCATACATACAGACATTCATTTACTCATTCATTTGTTTATTTAATCATTTAATCATTCATTAATTTGTTCATTCATTCATTCGTTTAATAATTCATTCATACCTTCAATCATTCATTCACTCATTCATTTTTTAATCATTCATTCATACCTTCATTTACTCATTCATTTGTTCATTCATGGACTCATTCATTTAATTGTTTGTTTAATCATTAATTTCTTCATTCATTCTTACATCATTCATGTGTTTAATCATTCATTCATTCATTCACTCACTCACTCATTAATTTGTTTAATCATTCATTTGCTCAGTCATTCATTGTAGTCATTCATACATTCATTCATTGACTCATTTAATTATTTGTTTAATCATTCTTTAATTTGTTCATTCATTCATTCATTCATTCATTCAATCATTCACACCTTCATTCACTTATTCATTTGTTTGTTTAATCAATCATTCATTTATTGACTCATTCATTTAATTATTTGTTTAATCATTCATTCATTTGTTCATTCATTCATTCATTCATTCATTTGTTTAATCATACATCCATTCATTCACTCATTCATTTGTTTGTTTAATCAGTCATTAATTTATTGACTCATTCATTTAATTATTTGTTTAAGCATTCATTCATTTGTTTGTTCATTCATTGATTCCTTTGTTTAATCATAAATTCATTCATTCACTCTCTCATTCATTTGTTTGTTTAATCAATCATTCTTTTATTGACTCATTCGTTTAATTATTTGTTTAATCATCCATTCATTTGTTTAATCGTTCATTGACTCATTAATTTATTTAATCATTCATTCATGCATTTATACATTTATTCATTCAATCATTTAATCATTAGTTTAATAATTCATTCATTATCATTCATTCATAGTATTCATTTTTTCATTTTTCATTTACAAAATTGTATCACTGTTTCTTTAAAAGATAATCAGAAATGTTTCTTGAGCATCCAATCAGCATATTAGAATGATTTGATCATGTGACACTGAAGACTTGAGTAATGATGCTAAAAATTCAGCTTTGATCACATTACACTTTATAATACACTTTGATCAAATTACACTTTATAATATACCCAAATAGAAAACACACTTGCACATTTGCAATAAATTTTCACAATGTTACTGTTTTTACTGTATTTTTGATCAAATAAATACAGCCCTGCTGAGCAGAGGAGACTTTTGGAAAAGCTGAAAGAATCTCAAACTTTTGAAGGGTAGTGTATATGTTTAAGCGTGAGGTTTGGTGATGCTGGCAGGTACGGGCCGGCCCTAATCAATAAGGTTTGTCAGGTTTGCAGCGTCACTCACAACAGTTAGTGCAGGAAGTGTGTGTTTATGTGTGCGAGTGTTATCATCCCAAATGAGCAGCAGCACTCACAGCGGTGCAGTCATGTCAGTAAAGCTGAATTGGATGTAACATGAGTCATTAATCAAAGTGAGCGAGGCAAATAGAGGAGGGATGTGAAGCTGAAATGATTAAATGGCTCTCCATAAGGTAAGCGTCTCAGCAGAAAGACTGCAGCGTGACGCGTGCTGTGGCACATTCCTCACGGCTGGCCCAGACCACACTAATCAAACCCGCATCAAGCTCTTCATCAGTGTCAGTCTGGGCCTCCTTCCCATCTTCCTCGCTTTTCTGTCTCTTCTAATTGCATTTCTTTTATGCTACAACTTGCAAAAAATATTTTGCATCCGATTTGCTGAGTCGCAAACAATGGAAAGCATTTGTTTGAAAAATAAATGTAGGCCCTTTATGTTCTTCTGATCCTTTATTTACTTTTTTTCCTGTGAAATATGTTTTTAAATGTTTTCTTGTTTTCTTCTTCAACTGTATTAGTACTTTTATATTATGAAAAATATAAAATTATGATTATTGTGTGTAAAATGTACAAAAAATCTTATTTTTCATGAGTACTAATATTCAGATTCAGTTTCATAATTTAATATAAAATATATAATAATATACGTAATATAATATAATAAAAGTAATAATGTACATAATATTATAGTTGTATGTGTTTATTAGAGTATCAATAATATATATATATTAGGGCCGGGACTTTAACGCGTTAATTTAGATTAATTAATTACACAAAAATAACGCGTTAAATTTTTTTAACGCATTTTAATCGCAATACGTTTTGCACCGCGGAACGTTTCTCACTAGATGAGATTCGGCGGACCGATTATACTGGAGCACAAACTAGCGTTCAGACAAGCCAAAGACGTCCGTCCTAAATAGTATTGTATGTCCCAAATCGTAGTATGTTTAAAAAGTATTCCAAAGATTCCCGGATGGTCTACTACTTAACGATCAATGCACACTCTTAACTGCTAATATTGCCCGCAACACACTGCGCCGTGAACGAGGATTCGATTAGAACTACAAACACGCATAAAAAGTGTTGTTAAACTACAAACATGGAGGATATACGCGACCAACGGACAGGTAGAGAAAGGGGTTTGAGTGATAAATAATCAGTGTGTAACCTGATAAAAACTATTTTTTAAATGTTATCCGCGTTATATTCCATGTGCAGCAACATTTATAATGATAGGTTTGGTCATTAAAGTTTAAATGCATAATTAAGCAAACACAAGAGCAGAGTTCTCGGAATGAAAGACTCGTTAAAGAACGTGCCTCTTGCTACACTTTTAATGGCAATATTGTACTGGTCTGTTGGACTTGGTTGAACAAAAATAAAAAATATTTTGTTGCTTAAGCTTATGTATACAGTCATTATTCAATGGTATACTAAAAATCCATGTAAAAATCTTAATTCTCACTGTTCTCAGGTCAAATATTTACATGCGATTAAAATGCGATTAATTTCGATTAATTAATTACAAAGCCTCTAATTAATTAGATTAAAATTTTTAATCGAGTCCCGGCCCTAATATATATATATATATATAGAGAGAGAGATAATTTTACTTAATAGTTTGTGTATATAACTGAAATGATCATTAATAATAATATTAATAATAATTCTGATACACTAATACTAATCATATTTTATAATAATAGTATTCATATTTTTGTATAATTATAATAATCATAATTTATATAAAGTATATGTCTTAAGGTGTTGTGAATATAATAATAATATTAATAATTTGATATGATACAATAATCATACAAATCATATTGATAATATTAAAGTATTAATATCTTGAGAATATATAAATAATAATAATATGTAAACATAATATAAAATTAAATTCATTATAATGGTAGTATTCATTTTTTATATAGTAGTAATATTCATGATTCATATTTTACATAATATAATAAAGTATATTAATATATTGTGAATATAATAATAATAATAATAATAATATGTATGTGTTTTATAGAATATCAAATATTATTTGGCTTAATATTTTGTGTGTATATTGAAAATAATAATATAATAATAATAATAATAAATATAATGTTGACAGTTATACTAATCATATTGATAATTGTATTTTAGAATAATAATAATAATAATAGCATTCATATTTTTATATAATTATAATAGTTATAATTTATATAATGTGAAGGTATATTTGTTTTATTTTTTGTGACTATAATAATATTTAAAAATACTAATATAAATAATAAATATATTAAATTTTTATTTTAAAATATAAAGTTTTTATATAGAATTAAAATTTTGTATATAGTAGTAATATTCATATTTTACAAATATAGAAGTACTAATATCTTGTAAATATTATTATAATATTTGTATTTGTTTTACAGAATATCAAATATAATTTGGCTTAATATTTTGTGTTTATAAACAATGATTATGATGATAATAATACTAATACTAATAATCATATTGACAATAATATTTTATAATAATATTAGTATTCATATTTTTGTATAATAATAATACATTTTAAAGTATTAATATTTTGTAAATATAATAATAATAATTGTATATTTTATAGAATATCAAATATAATTTGGCTTAATATTTTATGTATATATTAATAATACAATTATTCAATATCAAATAATATTAATATTTTGATCGTCATACTTATCATATTGATAATAATATGTTATAATAATAACAGCATTCATATTTTTATATAATAATAATAATACACATTTATATTAATATTTTGATATATAATCATACAAATCATATTGACAATAATCAGTGTCATAATAGTAGTATTCAATTTTAGATAGCAATAATATTCACATTTTATATAATATGAAAGAATAATAAAATAGCTGTTAATAATAATAATAATAATTTTTAATAGCGATTAAATATTAAAATTATAAAATAATACATTTATACACACACGCACACACACACACACACACACACACACACACACACACACACACACACACACACACACACACACACACACATGCACTGAGGCAGTGGATAATGTTTATTATGAGTAATATTTGAGCGAAATTGTATTCTCTCTATTCGTTTTTAGACATGTTAGGCTTTTTGCATTTTTCAATTTTCTCCATCCTCCTTTATTCTGTCAGCCATAAAAACAACAACCAAAAAAAAAACCAAAAAAAAAAACAATCACAGCTCTCATGCATTTTTCATCAGCAGTAGCAAAAACTTTTCCTGCCCTTCGTGACCTCCTCGCTTTCACACCTACATGCAGTCTTTATCATCAGAATCGACGCGATTGATTCACGCGGGTTTAATGGATTCCTCCTGGCTTTGAACACGGGTTCATGTTAAATCTTTTATCTGGAAGAGCTAATGGGGAAGCGAGACCATATGTGAGGACAGGCATGTGTACGCTTATGCCTAAAGATCCAGAGCTTCTGAAATGATAACACATGAGAAACGCCATTGAATACACAACAGAAAAGAGAATTTCAATGCAAACATACAGTACATCAAAGACAGAGTCACATTTTCAACAATTATCCAAAAATCTTTGCCCTTTAGCTCAACATGAGATCAATGAATTGGGTATAAGCATGTAAAACACCAGCTTAATGAATTGCATGACTTGTTGGATATTTAGCAGTTTAACAAGTTTTTTGGGAATGAATAAAAAATGTACATGCTGTAATTGTAGCTTGAAGCAATATGTATTTCTCCAGATCTGCTTTATGCTCTAAAACTACACACTTCAGCTTTAAAGAGTTGAGAAAGTTCTCTAAAGGAAACTATTCAAGTGATTTCATAACTTTAGATTTTTTTTTTTCACCTTTTCTCAGTTGGTTAAAATGTAAGCCTTTTTTAGCTGCTCTAAAGATGTCATGTTAAGAAATAATGAGTTCTCTCTAATGTAGATTCTTGCACTTTCTCAAACAGGTCATGTAAAGCAAATCAAAGCGGCATAAATGAGAAATACTCTCTGTCCTAAACTCTGACAGACAGAAAAATCTTTTTGGCAGCACCTTAATGAAAAGTGTTAAAGGTGGATCTCTTTTTTTTTTTTGTCTGTTACAAATGTCCCATCCAAATATGATTAATCATGGCTCGTCCATATGCAGTGGAAGCTATTATGGTTAGCGGTTGCGGGGCATTTGGCAGCAGAGGCTCACTGAATTCTGAGCAGATCTGTGTGCTGTGTTTTGAATAATGCAGTGAGGACGCTGACAAACTCAGCCACATCACATTCCTGCTGCAATGAACACAACCAATCTCCTGAAATGACACATCCTCTAATATTACTGCCGCCGCTATCACCGGAATGTTTTGGTAATTTCTTTCTGTACCATATAAAATGTAGGATGGGACTTCATCAGGAATTCATTTGAATGTTGCTTTGGATGAAATGAATTGATTGGATTGTGAAAAGTGGGCAAACCTAAAGCCACCCTAACTTTATTTAGGATTGAGCAAATTGCTTTCATGGTCTATCATCCACCCATCCATCTGTCTGTTGCTACATATAACCAATCCATCCATCCATCCATCCCCCTGTCATCCGTCCATCCATCCATCACTACATTCCATCCATCTGTCCATCACTACATGTAATCAATCCATCCATCCAGCCATCTATCTAACCATCCATCCATCACTGTCATCCATTCACCCATTGCTACATGTAATCCATCCAACCATCCATTCATCATATGTCATCCATCCATCCATCCATTTGTCCATCCATTGCTGTCATCCATCCATCCATTTGTCCATCCATTGCTGTCATCCATCCATCCATTTGTCCATCCATTGCTGTCATCCATTCATTTAATTATCCATTCATCCTTCCATCGCCATATATCCATCCGTCCATCCATCCATCCATCCATCCATCCATCCATCCATCACTATATGTCATCCATCTATCCATTTGTCCATCCATTGCTGTCATCCATTCATTTAATTATCCATTCATCCTTCCATCGCCATATATCCATCCGTCCGTCCATCCATCCATCCATCCATCCATCCATCCATCTATCCATCCATCCATCCATCCATCCATCCATCACTATATGTCATCCATCCATCCATTTGTCTATCCATTGCTGTCATCCATTCATTTAATTATCCATTCATCCTTACATCGTCATATATCCATCCGTCCATCCATCCATCCATCCATCCATCCATCCATCCATCCATCCATCCATCCATCCATCACTATATGTCATCTATCCATCCATTTGTCCATCCATTGCTGTTATCCATCCATTTAATTACCATCCATCTTTCCATCGCCATCCATCCATCCATCCATCCATTCATCGCTATATGTCATCCATCCATCCATTTGTCCATCCATTACTGTCATCCATCCATTTAATTATCCATCCATCCATCCGTCCGTCCGCCTGTCCATCCATTGCTATCATCCATCCATCCATCCATCCATCCATCACTATATGTCATCCATTCATCAGTATATGTCATCCTTCCATCCATTTGTCCATCCATTGCTGTTATCCATCCATTTAATTATCCATCCATCCATCCATCCAACACTATATGTCATCCATTCACCACTATATGTCATCCATCCATCCATTTGTCCATCCATTGCTGTCATCCATCCATCTATCCATCCATTTGTCCATCCATTGCTGTCATCCATCTATCCATCCATCTATTTTTCCATCCATTGCTGTCATCCATCCATCCATTTGTTTATCCATTGCTGTCATCCATCCATTTAATTATCCTTCCATCCTTCCACCATATATCTATCCGTCCATAAATCTATCCATCCATAAATCCATCCATCCATCCATCCATTTATCCATTTGTCCATCACTATATGTAATCCGTCCATCCATCTGTCACTATATATAACTTATTTATCCATCCATTTGTCTTTCTATCATCATTGTCATCCATTCATCTGTTCATTGCTACATGTAATCCATCCATCCATCCATCGCTATATTTTCATCCATCCTCACCATGTCATCCATCCATCCATCCATTACTGTCATCCATCCATCCATTACTGTCATCCATCATTACATGTAATCCATCGATCCATCTGTCTATTCATTGCTGTCATCCATCCATCATCCTTTCATAGCTATGTCATCCATCCATCACTGTCATCCATCCTTCTATCCATCAACCATCCATCCATCCATCCATCCATCATCCATCCATCCATCCATCCAAACATCCATCCATCCATCCATCCATCTGTCCATTGTTACATGTAATTCCCTCATCTGTCCATTCATTGCGGTCATCCGTCCATCCTTCCATCACTGTATATCCATCAATCCATTTGAATGTCATCCAACCATTTATACATCACTATGCCATCCATCCATCCATTCATCTGTCCATCTATTGCTGTCATCCATCCATCATCCATCCATCCTTTCATCCCTTTCTTCCGTCCATCATCCATATATCCATACATCTATCCGTCCATCCATTCATCTATCATCCATCTGTGCATAACTATATTCCCTCCGTCCATCCATCTGTCCATCACTATATTCCATCCATCCATACTATAATCCATCCATCACTGTCATGTCATCCATCTATCCATCTGTCTTTTGATTAGTCTATCTGTCTGTTTGAGGGCGTTTTCTGTGTGCTGTGTCTCTCAGGTTCAGAAGCAGGAGCAAAGCCAAATGGACTGTGAGGCCAAGAGCTGAAGCAGCAGAGAGAGGACAGATTCAACGGCAGACACGTGAGTTACTCTATTAGCTAGTGCACTAATATGACCTCATGCGCACCTACAGCTCAGGTCATCCGGGACATAACTCGTATGGCGTTTAAATAGAGTCAAAAGTCGTGCGCACGAAAACCACGAGCACGCGAATGAAGCAAGCGCGCAAAACAGACCCACGAGAGGAAAATAACAACGCGAGAGCGCATCTGTGCACCCACGAGCGCACATTTGTACACCGCGAGCACGCAGAACAGTATTTAGGAGCGGAAATGAATACTGGCGCAAGCCCCTGCTGCCTAGCGCGCACAACTGCACATGAGCGCTCGCGCGACTACTCAACACGCGCTCGCTCGCTCGAGTTGACTTTTGACACTTTGAGGGTGGGGCAATGACTTTTGTCTTCCCACCTGTGATTGGTCATTTGTAAAACCCAAAGCGCCCTTTCCCGGCCTGCAACAAGAGACAGTGAAGATTGTTCTCATCCTTAACTAAACTATCTGCTTTTCTAAAAGATTGACAATTACATCATTTTGCACATTGATCATATAATGCATGGTTTTAAAGCAGCAATGTTATCACCATTTAATATAAAAGTAGTAGGGTAAGTGTAAACCTACATTTAAGTGTAAATGTGTAAGTGTAAACCTATAGACTGTTTCAACAACAACAACATAATAAACATTACTGCGCATGCGTGCTTTTGTGGCCCTAACTTAACTTCCGGTAGACATCCAAATAGAATCAATAACAACAGCTAAGTCCTTCTAGAGTAGATTATTTGCAAACTCATTCTCTGCCAGCAGGAGGTGCTTTAAGCACGAGAAACGAGGTTTCCCCGGTAATGGCTATAGACAAAGCAGCTCTTAATTTACAAACGCTGCTTTATGCGGGATGAAATGAAAATGACATTTTCTAAAGACAGTCTTTCTTCAGAAATACAGTGATATAAAAACACCCACGCCTCGGTTTGATTTTTAAACGTGCATTACGTGCTCATGTTTATTCAATGAAGCCTATTGGAAAATCGGTCGGTTTTTATATCGTGGCAGGTCGCCACAAATAAATAAATGTTTGGGAAACACATACCACAGCACAATCACCTGAGACCAACTTCATTACTCATTATTAGCTGCGTTTGTAGCCCGCGACACGAACCAGACAGATAAACAAATACAGACCGGAAGTTAACTTAGGTCCAGGCGCGTGCGCCTGATGAAACCGTCTATATGTGCTTTTCGGAGATATTGGCATAAGGTAAACAATAGGTTAACATGTTTACCTCTCAATTAATATATACTGTAGTAATGGCTAGATGATATGCATTTTATAATCTAAAATTAAGATATTAAATGAATAGTCTCATGGGAAGACTTGGTACATATTTTGCTCATTTTATAACTGATTTAAAAATATAAAAATTGAGTTGCCTAAATAATCTATATATTGCATTCAATCCAACTTCTTGTCTAGTGTTGTTTGTAGAATCTGGAGAACCTTTTTCAAACACACCAAAGCAACACATTTCTAAAAATGTAAGCCATTACCACTTTAGGAAAGAAATGTTACAAATCAGATATATTTCAGAGTAAAATGACTTTTTAAATGGTTACTTCTCAGTTAATAATAATATAATACAGTATATAGATTATTTAGGCAACTCAATTTTTATATTTTTAAATCAGTTATAAAATGAGCAAAATATGTACCAAGTCTACCCATGAGACTTTTAACTCTTTAACTTTAGACTCTCGCGTTGATATTTTCCTCTCGTGGGTCTGTTTTGCGTGCTTGCTTCATTCGTGTGCTCGTGGTTTTCGTGCGCGCGACTTTTGACTCTATTTAAACGCCATATTACCCGCCTCATTCACACATCTGACTTAATATTTTGTGCTCAGGGAGTAGTCCAAGCCCAGGAGGAAGTCCACGAAATCTTTAGACTTCAGGTCTCACCTGACCTTTCCTATCCCCTCAGCATGTTTACAGGCCATGTTTAGCACAGCTCTGTTCACTTTACTTGCACACTGAAGTAGAAATGGTGCACTGTGTTTTAGCTAATGCATGCAGAGCCCTGTTTGGCCGTTGCTGATTACAGTATGCCAGCGCAGTAGTTAGCCGAGAGCGCTTGCGGTTTGTTGTGCTCTCATATCGCCTGTCCTTTGTTTTAAAGGTCTCTGCGGTGCTGCTTGTTAACTGCTTTCCAACATTCTGCCAAATCCCCATCAACATCCCTAATATCAGGCGACAGTTTAATGCCTGGCAGGTTTTCTGGAAAACAGTGTGCCAGGCGTTGCATACAAAGTTCTTCTCTGCACTTCTGAACTCACTCCTCAGAGATTATTGAACAAAACTAAGGCTGAAAGTATTGATTTACAAACATTTTTGTAAATTAAAAGTAATTCAGGGAAAGTACATTTAAAGAAAGGAAAAACAGTGGTTGAAACTAAGCACACTGAAATGAAGACTTTGTTCCATTTGGTTCCCCAACTGATTCTTTCACTATAATTACAAAAGAAACATAGTTTTTGTTATTATTAGTATTATTATATAAAAAATGTAATTCATATTTAAAACTGCATGGGAAATATTACAAATTAGTATATAAAAATGTAATTAATATTTATCCATTTATTAATTAATAAATAAATATAATAAAATAATGAATTCAATAATTATTAATTAGTTTAAATTAAATAATTTGAAATAAATCATAAATATAAAAAAGCGTAAATTTAGTAATAATTTCACTCACACACACACACACACACACACACACACACACACACACACATATACATACATATATATATATATATAATATTACAGATTAATATTATTCTTATTATTATTAATACAAAATAATTTTAGAAATAAAAACATGGGAAAATATTACAAATTAATATATAAAATGTGAATGTAATTCATAATAAAAATAAATAAAAATTCAAAATAATGAAATGTAAATAATTATTATATAATTAAAAATAACATATTTTTTTTACAATCTATTATCTAATTATAATCTAATTAATAAAATATAACATTTTAAATAATGAAATAAATATATAAAAATTTAAAATTATAATATAAAATAACAAATATAAAATTATTAGTAAATTTACGAATAATTTCATATATATATAGAGAGAGAGAGACAGAGAGAGAATATAAATACAATTTAATATGAATACTTTTAATTCATTTTATTAATACAAAATAATTTTATAAATAAATAAATGAGAAAATATTACAAATTAATATATAAAATAATTAGAAAGTTTTAGTAATTTTAAAATAATGAAATAAATATAATTCATAAAATAATTTATGTAAATAATAAAAAATATAAAAAGTCATTTTAGTAATAATTATTTATAAATAAATAAAAGATATTTTAGTTATAATTTTACAATCTAATATCTAATTATAATCTAATTTATAATTATAAAGTTATTAGCAGTTTTGAAATAATTAAATATAATTCATAAAATAATTATTTAAAACAATTAAGAAATATAAAATAATTAGTAATTTTATAAATGAATAATCAAAAACACATACATTTTTTTTAATAACAATTTTACAATGTAATTTTTCTTGTTTTAATTTTTCTGCATGTCCATTAAATAAATAAATAAATATATAACAGACACTTTTTTAGTAATATTTTTATTTTTCTTCATGTCCATTAAATATGTAATAAACAACATAATAATAATAATAATAATAATAATAATAATAATAATGATAATAATGATAATAATAATAATAAGTGGAATACAAAATACAAAAAAAAAAAAATAATTTAAAAACTAAACTGAACTTTTGATTTCATTTATTTATTTAATTTTTTTTTGTAGGACGAAAACATTTTGGTGTGTTATTAATACACATATATATGTGACCCTGGACCACAAAACCAGTCATAAGGTTACATTTGACAAAACTGAGATTTATACATCATATGACAGCTCAATAAATAAGCTTTCTATTGGTGTATGGTTTGTTAGGATAGGACACTATTTGACTGAGATACATCTATTTGAAATCAGAAATCTGAGGATGCAAAAAAATCAAAATACTGAGAAAATCACCTTTAAAGTTGTCCAAATTAGGTTCTTAACAATGCATATTACAAATCAAAAATTACATTTTGATAGGTTTACAGTAGGAATTTTACAAAAAAATCTTCATGGAACATGAACTTTACTTAATTTCTTAATGATTTTTGGCATAAAAGAAAAATCTAAAATTTTGACCCATGCAATGTATTTTTGGCTATTGCTACAAATATACCCCAGCGACTTAAGACTGGTTTTGTGGTCCAGGGTCACATATGTGGTGTGGGGTGTTTTACCTATGTGGGAGATCATGTGAATCAAAATGTATATTCAGAGCTATTTGTTTTGTAAAATACAGTTATGTTCCTGTCTTTTTGTTCTAGCATATATATGATCACAGTGAGCATGAATGTGCCTTTTTGATGCTTTCTGAGCCCAGTCATGGTCTTTTTCTTCTTCATTTTATTCCTTCATCCCTCTTCCTGACCTCGCTCATGAAAATTCATATTCCTGCAGCTCCTGTAGGCATCCAGCCTCCCTGAAGCAGAACACGCACCAGCGGGGCTCATGGGAACTGTAGGCATATGACACGTCAAAACCTGAGACTTTTTCATGGATGGATGATGCACTTTTTCATTTCTCCCACTGTCTGTCTGATCTGCGGGATGAGCGGCTGAGTGGAAGGGCAGGTAGGGGTCATTGATGGCTGTACTGATGCAGCAGGGCTCTGTCACTCCATACCACGAGGAACAAGGAGTTATTTTGTGGTTGAATGAGTGCAATTTGTTTAGCGTACAAATATAAAGTCACAGTCTGTGTTCAGACACGAATTAATCAGCTGAAATGCTGTTTGAGGGGATGAGTCTTGATTTCAATTTTAATTTAAGCAATGCAAGTAGCAATTAAAAACGAAGCAATCATACTTATGACAAACTAATTAGATTAGTTGAAACTGAATACTTTGTGCCAAGTGTCATTTTTCTAATGTAAAACGCTCGACTCTTGTTGAAGGATGCATGTGCTTAGTTGAATTAAATCTAAATAACAAATCTTACAAGTGCAAAAGACAGTCAAAGCCAAGCAAATCAAAACAGCAGCATGTATAACAAGTTTAACATGTTTAACTATTTTACATTTTAACAAATTGGTGGCTGTCTTATGTCACACTGAAGTCACACTGAAAACGTATGTTTTTTTACAAATCAAATTTTCATATGACAATCTACCTCGCAAAGGGTTATAAAATACACCACAAGGGCACTTTTTTAACAAGAATTTGTATACAATAATACAATAATAATTGTAAAAGGTTTTGGCACCTCTGAGTTAACACCCATACATGTATGTGTATAGTTTATTTTTCATTTATTACTGTTATTTTTGCTGTTTATTTTATTACAAAAATAAATAATATTCAATTTGATCAAACTATTATAATAATATTATAGTAAAGTTTATTTTCCATTCTTCTTCTTCTTCTTATAATTAAGTTTATTAGTTTATTTTATTAAAATACAATTAATATTACATTTGATCAAAATAATATTATAATAAATATTATATTTTATGTGTATAGATTATTTTTTTATGTATTATTATTATTTTTTTATTTATTGTTTATTTAATTAAACAAATAAATAATATGAAATTTGATCAAAATAATATTATAATAAATAATATTATGTGTATAGTTCATTTTTCAAGTTCATTAGTTTTTTATTTTATTACAAAATAAAAAACAAATGTTATCAAAATATTATTATAATAAATAATGTATTATAGTTTAATTTTCATGTAGTATTATTATTAATAAGTTTATTCATTTTTATTTTATAAAAAATATTACATTTTATCAAAATGATATTATGATAAATAATATATTTTATATGTTTAGTTTCTTTTTCATGTATTATTATTATTTTAAGGTTAGTATTGGTTGTTTATTTTATTAAAACATAAATTGTAAATATTAATTATAAATAATAATAATAATATTAATAATTATAAATATAGTTTCTTTTTCATTCATTATTTTTTTAAGTTTGTTAGTTTTTTATTTTATTAAAAAAAAAATTATAATTTAAAATTCTACCAAAAATATATATAGATTATTCTTCATGTACTATTATTAGTTTACGTTAATTAGTTATTTGTTTTATTAAAGCATAAATTATAAATATTGTCAAAATAATATTATAATAAATAATATTATAGTTTTAATGTTTATTAGTTTTTTATTTTATTTAAAAATAAATAATATAAAATTCTATCAATATAATATTATGCCAAATAATATAATATTTTACGTGTGTAGTTAATTTTTCATGTATTATTATTTTAAGTTTATTAATTGTTTATTTTATCTATCTATTTTAGTTTTTATTAGTTTTTATTTAAATACATTATAAATGTTATCTAAATATTTTATTTTATGTGCATAGTTTATTTTTATGTATTATTATTATTTATTGTTTTTTTATTTTGTTAAAAATAAATGTCTTTATTAAAATAATATAATAATAAATAATATTATAGTTTATTTTATTTTATTTTTTTAGCTTATTAGGTGTTTTATTTTTATTAAACAATTAATAATATAAAATTTTATCACATATTATAATAAACAATATTTTCATTTTGTTACTTTCAGTTTTTACATTTTTTATTAATACTATTTTTTTTTAATTACTTATTTTAATTTTATTTCTATGACTTGCTCAGTCTTTGAAAACACATTTTTAAAGTTACCTTATGTTTCCATTATCGTGGGAACCTTTAAAAAGCTCATAACACACTCAAAATGTGCCTGATGGCATTTGGGATCCCTTTTAATGAAATAAACTGGAATGACTTTGAGTCAAACAGCAGCCAGCTGTTCTCTTGGACCGCTCTCATACAAAACGACCTGTTGCAGTTTCACCAAATCCCAGTGTTTAGAAACTATGCCTTATATAGGGACTATGACTTAAGGGTAGACTCTTTTTATTTTGGCAGTCACCCTAGAAGTTTGGCGTGGACAAGCAACGGCCACGTTTTCTTCAGTGAATGGCGAAATATAGTTTGTGTTTTTGATTCGGTCATAAACAGGGGTGAGCTCTTGTTCTCCACTTGATTACGCCGCCGCTTTGATGTCAGAAGGTTTCGCATCCGCAAGCCCGAGGACTCGTATTATTGCTAGTTATTTCAGCTGGCGCTTACACCTCGAGGAACCAGAAGGGCTTCGGCACAATTCCGCTGGATGAAATGTTTTTATTGATCTCGGCAGGAGAAACACTCCAAATGGTTTCTTCTGTTCTTTTTATTATTTGCTGCCATGACAGACACATTGAACAAAGCAAACAAACCCAGCGAGGGAATACGATTTCACTCTCAGTACATCAAACACGAGACGACAGGGCAAAAAGCCTGCGTGCGAGTGTGTGTCTTTGGGTTTTGTGTGTTTGAGAACCTCAAGGCCAGAAACTACGGACTGAGCGAAGCCTATGCTATTCTGCTGTAATGTAATGAAATGTGTGACCCTGGACCACAAAACCAGTCATAAGGTAAAATTTTACAAAACTGAGATGTATATATACTATGACAGCTCAGTAAATAAGCTTTCTATTGATGTATGGTTTGTTAGGATAGGACAATATTTGGCCGAGATCCATCTATTTGAAAATCTGGAATCTGATGGTGCAAAAAAATCAAAATGCTGAGAAAATCACCTTTAAAGTTGTCCAAATTAAGTTCTTAACAATGCATATTACTAATCAAAAATGACATTTTGATATATTTATAGTAGGAATTTTACAAAAAATCTTCATGGAACATGATCTTCACTTAATTTCCTAATGATTTTTGGCATAAAAGAAAAATCAATAATTTTGACCCATGCAATGTATTTTTGGCTATTGCTACAAACATACCCCAGCGACTTAAGACTGGTTTTGTGGTCCAGGGTCACATATTTGCAATTGCACAGCTGCATTTACTTGTAGATTGTGATACAGCAGGCCTGGCTAACCATCTAAACCCTGACCTCTGGAGCTAGACCAGCATGAACCAGCCTTGGAGCAGCATACCACTCATTTCTCTTCAGCAGGGTTGAGAAAGTGCATCTCACAGGATCGTGAAAATCCCATTCGCACTTCTTGAAGCAATAATGACTCGTGCAGTAAAAACATATGGAGCTCTCGATAGCTGAGAGAGAGGATTTTTACAGCGCTTGATATGTGTGCACTGCGTGACTGGATGGTTTCCAGGAACTGGAGAGTTTGAACAGATGTATAAAACTACAGAGACCCGCTAAAGCCGCCGGTCTTAAGAGAGAATGCTCTTGTAGGTGGATTTCACCATGTGTTCAGATCAATTAATTGATCTTATGAATTTGCGGTTATCGTGTTGCGCTCACATCATGTCGGAATTAGCATAAATATGAGTTTCAGACTGAAACGGTTCGCGTCCTCATTGAACTCGTAATTACAAGTTAGGATTCTGCGAACGATCAGACGTCTTTCACATGGATTGCAGCAGACTCAGTTAAAGACTGCTTTATTATAGACAGTGTATGCCTGATGTGTTGTCTTTGTTTTTGGTATTTTGCAGAAGCATATTGTAAATTAATGTAGTTATTTTTAATTATTTTTTTACTTAACAAATTTATCAAATGGCATTGTTAAAGAATGTTATTTTAAACTGGAAAAATCATTGTTTTGGTCAGTATTTTTGTCCTGTTTTTCATTAAAAATATATATTTTTTATTTTAATTTTTTTAATCTAACCAGTGTTGTTTTTGACAACCATCTTAGATTTAGTCTTAGTCTTAGTCTTTTGGACTAAAATGCTTATTAGTTTTAGTCAAATTTTAGTCGACGAAAAGTCAAAAAGGTTTTAGTCTAGTTTTAGTCGACGAAAAGTCAAAAAGGTTTCAGTCTAGTTTTAGTCAAAAAAGGGGAAAAAGTAGTCTTTTAACAAATTAATGTAGGTCAGTAAGTATTTTGTTGTTGGGTAGTGTCACTTGTAAGTTCTGAAAATAGCAGATCTATAGTTCACAATAATACAATGTGAGCTTCCGGATCGACTATTTTCAACAATAATTACAATAATGAAGGAATGTTTTAAAACATAAAAGACAAACAAGGATGGAATGCTAAAACGGCTTGCCATACTAGTATAGCAAAGAGTATTTAATGCTAAAATGGCTTGCCATAGCGGCAGATACGTTTCAGGTTTTGATTGGCGTGCACAATAAGCAGAAATGTCATGCATTTTAAACGTCTGACGGACCACCCACTAACATTTTCGTCTAATCTCGTCTCGTCAACGAAAATTCACACACGTCTCGTCATGTTTTAGTCATCAACGAGCCATTTTTATCTCGTCATCGTCTCGTTATCGTCATGAAAAAAAGTGGCGTCAACGAAATGATTTCGTCATCGTCATCGTTGACGAAAACAACACTGAATCTAACAACATTTATTAATTTATGTGCTTTAAACATGCTTAACTTGCACAATTGTTCTGCTTAAATTTCTCATTTAAATGTTATTTCAACATTTTTTACACTGTAAAACAAGACAAAAGTATGAAAGCCCGTTTTAAGTTATTGCAACTTTTTTATCTCACAACTTATATTTTGCAATTCTGACTTTTTTTCACACAATTCTGACTTTTTTTTCTCAAATTTGTGAGATATCAACTCACAATTGTGAAAAATAAAGTCAGAATTGCAAGATAAAAAATATTATTTTAACCTTTTATAGTTCATAGCTTGCAATTCTTACATTTTTCACACAATTCTGACTGTTTTCTCAAAATTGTGAGATATTAACTCACAATTGTGAGAAATAAAGTCAGAATTGCAAAATGACTTTTTTCTTGCAAATACAAATTTATATCTGTCAATTCTGACTTTTTTGCTCAAAATTGTAAGATATAAACTCGCAATTGCAAGTTATAAAGTCCAATTTTTATATATTACAATTCTTCTTTTTCAAAAACAATTCTGAGGAAAAAAGTCATTATTTCAAGATATAAACTCGCAATTCAGAGGAAAAAAGTCAGATTTGTGAGATATAACTTATAATTCTGAGAAAAAAGTAACAAACTCAAGATATTAACTCGCAATTCTTAGAAAAAAAATCATATTTGCAAGTTTATATCACAATTCTGAGAAAAAAAAATCAGATTTGTGAGTTTTTATCACGCAATTCTGAGAAAAACAGTCTGAAATGCGAGATATAAACTCAATTATTAGAAAAAAAAAGTCAGATTTGCAAGTTAATATCTTGCAATTCTGACTTTGACTAAGCAAGTTTAAATACAGTAAAAATGCCCTTTCCAGGCTGCATGCAGCAACATACACCATTAGCAGTGTAGTCTGATTCATTTTCAAATGATTCTTATGAACTGTAGTGAATCAAAAATATACTTCACAGTGCAACCAGCCTATCTGATTCATGAACAAAAGACTGTTATGAACAGGTTCTTTTAATGAAACATTCAAAAAGATTCTGAATCATTCAGAAAGAAACTATAGAAAATTTATTTCTGTTTTAATTAGTGTAAATAATCCTTCATGAGCTCACTGAATCTGTTTGAGCAGTTACTGAATCAAAAGGTTCTTTCCTTTCAATACTTTTAAATTTTAATGTTATATGATGGATGAAATATATCCACTTTCCCTTTTATCAAAAAAGAGCAATTTGGACATTATGCCTAATTTAAATATATATATATATATATATATATATATATATATATATATATATATAATTTACAAAGAAAATGGACTCTTATGTTCAACAAAGCTGCCGTTATTCGATAAAAATACAGTAAAAACTGTAATATTGGGATTTAATTATTATTTTTTTTTTTTTACAATTTTAAATGAAGGTTTTCTATTTGAATATATTTTAAAATGTAATTTATCCTGTGATGCAAAGCTGAATTTTCAGCATCATTTCTCCAGTCTTCATTGTCACATGATCATTGAAAAATCATTCTAATATGCTGATTCGCTGCTCAAAAAACATTTCTGATTATTTTTAGTGTTGAAACTGAAACAGAAATCTTTACCGTCACTTTTGATCAATGTATCGCATCCTTGCTGAACAAAAGCATAAATTTCTTTCAGAAAAAAAAAAAAATCTTATTGACCTCAAACTTTTGAACATTAGTGTACTAGTAGTATTTTTCAGTGCAAATTTTATAAATTGTCTTAAAAATTTTGGCATTATCACTAACAAAATAACAGAAATTCATTTTGGAGTTTGAAAGTTGCCAATAATTCTGAAATTACATGTATATTGCTGAGTGTTTTTGTTTTTCCAGGACCAAAAATACAGTGTCAGATGACATTATTGTTCCAACTGTAAATAGCAGATGTTGACCAGAAATGACATGTCTGATATTGCACTTTGAAGTCTGTTATAGCTTCATTCATGCTGCCTCAGGTGACGTTTACCGCATTCCATACAGCCTTCTGCTGTTTTTGTAGGAAACCCTTATTTAGAGAGCTTTACAGCCTGTCATAACTGTCTCTTCCACCTCACAGCATCCAGAGAGAGTGAAGAGACAGAGAGAATGCTGTTTTTCAGGAGCGGTGTCGATACAGCGGAAGTGAAAGAGAATGGCTAATACGTCTGACGTAATGACAAATCGATTACCGTCTTTCCCGGGTGTCGTTTTTTTAGAAAAGGCTCCAGAGCCCATAGACCATACGCTCGGTTTTTAAAGTTCAGCTTCTGCTCCTGTCGGTAGTCCACAGCGTCAGCAAAAGCTCCAATGCACATGTTGTCAATAAGCATTAAAATGAGTGAAGAAAAAGAGTGTGGCGTATTGAGTGTGAGGGCGGCCCGACTCAAACAGAAGGAGCTCTTAATGTCAGTCCTGTCTGCTGTAGAAAACTCTGAGTTTAAGAGTAGCAATGCTTCAAATCCACAGAGCTGACTCACTCCATGACAAGCTAAACAGATTCTTTAACCTCTCTAAACCTTCACTCATTTAGGTGGTTTAGGAAGTGACAGGCTTATACAACCAAAACACATTTACCTACGTAGCACAAGAAAACCACACGCCATACGTGCGTCCTTTGCTGTTCATTACGTCGCATTAGTTCTAAAAGCTTCCAGTGGAGTGACGGAGAAAAAAAATGCCCAATGTGTCATTTTTCTTCCTAAAAAAAATCAGTAGAAGCCGTAATTATGACTTTCGATCTCGACTTGTATGTAGCATTACATCAGCTGATCAGTTGATGCTCTATAAACATCAGAAATGCATACGCAAATACAGGGTAAAAAAAACAAAGCTGGTACTAGATTTGTTTTTCAAGGTTAGTGGCATCAAATCTTTAAATGAGAGTTTTGTTTGAGACGTTTAGTAGTAAACTAGATTAGACATCAAATAGTAGTTTATAGTATTCATGTTTTCCAGAATGTTCTGTTCTGTTCTAAAGACTGTTAAATTTAAATGATTTATTGTGGAGCGAGGGAACTAAAAAACGCAATTTTTTATTTATTTATTTATTTTTTTTGCAAATGCGAGTTTATAGCTTGCAATTTTGCACAATTCTGGAGTGAGGGAACTAAAACACAATTCTTTTTTCTTGCAAATGCAAGTTTACAGCTAGCAATTTTTCGCACAATTCTGACTTTTTTCTTAAAATTGTGAGATATAATCTCACAATTCCGAGAAATAAAGTCAGAATTGCAAGCTTAAAAAAAACTTTTGACTTTTTTTCTTTATATCTTGCAATTATGAGGGACTAATATTTTCTCAGAATTGTGAGTTTATATCTCACAATTCTGACTTTTATAGCATTAAAGGTGACATATCATGAAAATGCGACTTTTTCGGTGTTTAGGTCCTATAATCGGGTCCCTGGTGCATCTACCAACCCAGAAAGCGTTAAAAAAGACAACCCAGTAACTTTGTTTTGGTAAGCCTTTTTCTTCAAGCATGTCATATTTCGTTCCCCCATTGACGTATGAAAAAGGATCTTATTATAATATTATCGCCCCTTAATCGACACGTTTCCACCCACAGCGCCGCCATTCTGTTTTCACAAGCGACAAAGGTGTACTGGTTCCAATGTCATGCAGAAAGTTCAAGCAAAGCATGCTAACTGTTCTGTTGGTTGGTTGCACAGATGAATACAGAACACTATTTAGAGTCCCAACCTAAGAGGAGACAAAAGAGCAGTGGATTTATTTATTTATTTACTGTATATTATGCTGATGCCACACAGATCTATTATAAACAACATAGAAACATGATTTGTCTCCCAGCTATTTACCTTCACAGACATAACCGACTGTTTTTGTAATTTGCATCTGTTTTTAACATGAGCTTGTGTGTATTTGACAGTTTAAGCGCAATAAGACGTGAAAGAACTTAGTTTAGTACTCACATGCCGTGTGATTTCACTTTTTGTGAACGTGCTTTGGATGTGTGCGCTCAGAAAACCCTATATGAGAAGTTTAAACTAATAAGGTTTAAGTGCGATAGACATGATAATCAAAACCAAACAGATGGGGTTTTTTTTAGTAGAGTATGTGCATTACGAGCTGTAAAGGCAGAGCCCTTTTCTATAAAAGGGAGCACAAAGCAGTAGCTAATTTTTATTTAAAGAGACAAAAACAGTGTATTTCTGCTTTCACTTAAAATAGGCATTTTCGAAATTACATAATAAATGATGTGTGGGGTATTTTGAGCTGAAATTTCAAAGACACATTCTGATGACACCTGAGACTGATATTACATATGTGACCTTGGATCACAAAACCAGTCATAAATAGCTCAAGAATATTTGTAGCAAGAGCCAGCAATATATTGTGTTGGTAAAAATGATACATTTTTATTTTATGCCAAAAATCATAGGGATATTAAGTAAAGATAAACTTTAAAGGCAATTTTCTCAATATTTTGATTTTTTGCACCCTCAGATTACAGATTTTCAAGTAGTTGTATCTCAGCAAAATATTGTCCTATCCTAACAAACCATACATACATCAATGGAAAGCCTATTTATGATCTATGTATAAATGTATAAATCTCAATTTACAGAAAATTGACCCTTATCACTGGTTTGTGGTCACATATTGTAAAAAGTGGCAAAATAGGTCTCCTTTAATAATATCTGGTAAATGTTTGCTTTGATTTTATTAAATGTTCAGTTTCTTGCACAGACCGATCGTTTTGTGTCTTAAGACCTCAGCGTATCGTCACAAGCCGCAGGGTTTAATTTGGTTTTGTCTGTGTATGTTTTTTTTTACTCTTAAAGATTTGGTAACCATTGACTGCCATTATATGACTGACAGACTACAACGGTTTGAGTTAAAAATCTTCATTTGTGTTCTCCTGAAGAAACAAAGTCACCTACATCTTGGATGCCCTGGGGGTTAGCAGATAAACATCAAGTTTTAATTTTTTGGGTGAACTATCACTTTAAGTACAACGAAAAATAAATTATATTGACATTACGTAGCTAATTCAAATATTTTGAATTAAAGATGAAATTTTGAAGTAGCAAGACTGTGGCAGTATTTTCTTATAAAACATGCTCCAATAACCGTTGCTTTATTTACAAAAATATTTGTTTGCAGTGTGCTAAAATGGCACAATATCAATTTATTCCTGACTATTGATCGTCTTATGTGTTTGCCATATAGGCCGAGGGTAGCGTGACCTGTTGTGGCTGTCCATGACGGAGTGGACTGAATGCTCATCTGTCAGCGCATCCGATCTTGACCCTTCTCCGCATTACGCCTTTCTCCTGTAACACCTGTCAGATTGGGGCCTCCGCTGGGTCATTACCCGCAAGCCTCTTTATTAAACTCATCTGTCAAACGGCACATCATAAAGAGCAAAAGTAGAGTCACATCTCTCCGTCTGTAAGGTAAGCATAGCAAATCATTATCTCGCCATCTCTGCTTGACTTTCTCTGTATGGGAAGTCAATGTTATTGACACACAGGCTTACAGGAGCTTTCTAAACCATCTCTTCATGCTGTATTATTCCCAGCTAAAGTCGAGAGGTGAACGTGTCTTTGCCTAATGGGCTGTTTTCGGCGTTTGAATGCGTCTTTTTTGTTTCTGAATCTGATGTCTGATACGGTGTGTGAGAGATTTTAAAAGGGGAGGCTGCTTTTGAAGTCTGTTATTTAAAAGTGAAAAACCACACGCAGCGTGTCATTTTTGTGGCATTAGCAGCACCAAATTGCAATGTGTTTCTCTGAGCAACTTTGGCTCAAGCAGAGGTGTGAGTTTAGAAATGAAAGGGCACTAAATTGATCGAAAGTAACATTAGAGACATTTATAATGTTACCTTTCAGTTTTCAAATAAATTGTGTTCTTTTGCATTTTCTATTTTCAAAGAATTCTTAAAAAAAAAACACTGGTAGAAATGTTTCTTGAGGAGCGAATCAGCATATTACAATCTTTTCTGAAGGATTCAACACTGAAGTAATAATGGTGAAAATTCAGCTTTGCATCACAGGAATAAATTACATCTTAAAAAATAATCTAGCCAGACACAGTTATTTTAAAAGATAATATTATTTCTAGGGGTGGGCATAGATTATTTTTTTTAATCTAGATTAATCTAGATTAAATCTTGGAATTAATCTAGATTAATCTAGATTAAAATGGCTAATTTGAATTCTGATGAAGGCATTCAGAATATGCGTGCTACCCAAATAATGACTAAAAGTAAGTCTTCGAGAACGGGCCAGGTGGCGCATTAGACCAGGCGCTCATCTCCTGTTTCCAAAATGCATCACAAACTGCTTGACAATTGCATTTACAACATAATTACCTATACAAACTTGTGTAACCAAGTACTTCTGCGCAAAAGGCTGCACGACGTGCGCGTTGCCGTTAAATACAGTACACAGAGACGCGCACGGGAAAGAATAGCCTATCTGCGTGCATAGTCTTCCATTAAACTGCGTTGCTTTTAGAAGCGTCAATTCAGTTGTTGCATATAGTTTAATGTCTTTATTTCGGGATTATCAAAGTAAATTATAACTCAAACTTGAGATTTTACTGGGGCACAGCAGATTTTCACTGGGGCGCGTGCCCCAGTAAAAAGGGTCTAAGAACGCACCTGCCCTGAAGCGGCTTCATAACTGCATCCATGTTTGCAGACTATGCACGTCTCATTTGATGTGGTCATTTCACAGAAGTTGGAGACTCGTTCTCGCCCCCTACAGTTCAATTAGACTAGGTATACATTAGAGTGCGGATCGGGCCGCATTTTTCTGTCCGAGCCCGGCCCGCGTCCGACAGAGCAGTAACCGAGCCCGACCCGAACCCGACAGGCATTAAGATATTTATGTCCGAGCCCGATCCCAGCCCGACACAGTTAAAATCTTTTTTTTTTCTCATACTAATGACACGTGCAGTTTTTTGTGTGGAAAGCCTGCTTTTATTAAGCAACTGTAGGAAGGCGTTCGGAAATGTCAACAGATGAGCGCATCAGTGCACACCGGGGCAAAAAGCGCCGTTATAACACAGGCGCACTATCGCGCTGATGAAACCGAGCCCGACCCGAACCCGAGCATCCTTTCTAAATATCTGTCCGAACCCGGCCCGGCCCGTCGGGTTCCGTCGGGTACCGTCGGGCTCGGCTCGGGTATCCATCCTCTAGTATACATCATCCGCGCTAAAATATCAAGGTTAAAGTCATCATATCTTGCGTATTTTAGACCCAGCTCCCAACCCAACTTTGAGAATAGATTAACGGCGATATTTTTTTTATCGCCCGATAAGAGTCTCACGTTAACGCAGCACGTTAACACCGATAACGGCCCACCACTAATTATTTCACAAAATTGCTGTTTTGTGAAATATTACAGTATTACAATATTGTTATTAAGTCAGAAGTGTGAGATATGCACTTGCATTTGTAAGAAAATACTCTTTCTCAAAATTTCGATTGCAATTCTGTGATATAAACTCAATTGAAAGAAAAAAAGCCAGAATTGCGAGATATAAACTCGAAATTGTAAGGGAAAACTCGGAATTGCGAGTTTATATCTTAATGACTCACACTTAAAGTCAGAAGTGTGAGATATACACTTGCAAAAAGAAAATAGTCTCTTTTAAATTGAAATTGCAATTGTAAGTTGATGTCTCACAATTCTGAGATATAAAATCACAATTGCAAGAAATATTGTAATAATATACAGTAATTTACAATCATTTTACAGTAATAGACAGTATACAGTAATTTTTACAATAATTCACAAAATTGCTGTTTTGTGAAATATTACAATATTACTGTAATTCTGATTTGAATTGCATGTTATTAAGTCAGAAGTGTGAGATATACACTTGCATTAAGAAAATACTCTTTCTCTCAAATTTCGATTGCAATTCTGTGATATAAACTCGCAATGGAAAGAAAAAAGTCAGAATTGCGAGATATAAACTCGAAATTATGAGGAAAAACTCAGAATTGCGAGTTTATATCTTAATGACTTGCACTTATAGTCAGAAGTGTGGGATATACACTTGCAAAAAGAAAATAGTCTCTTTTTTCCTTGAAATTGATGTCTCACAATTCTGAGATATAAAATTGCAATTGCAAGAAAAACGTCAGAATTCTGAGAAAAAAAATAGAATTGCAAAATATAACATTGAAATAATGAGAAAAACGTTGACTTTATAACGTAATTGTGAGTTATTAATTTAGAAGTGTGAGAAATAAACTTGCAATTCTGAGTTCTTATTATTTTGAGATTATATCTTGAAATTCTGACTTTTTAATATGTAATTGTGAGTTTTTAAATCAGAAGTGTGAGATATAATCTCAAAATTATGAGGAAAAATTATGAGTTATTAATTATGAATTATGATATCTTGCAATTCTGACTTTAATTGCGAGTTATTAAGTCAGAAGTGTGAGATATACACTTGTAAAAAGAAAATGGTCTTTTTTTTCTCCCCTTGAAAATTCACAATTCTGAGATATAAACTCGCAATTGCAAGAAAAACATCAGAATTCTGAGGAAAAAAGTCAGAATTGCAAGATACAACATCGAAATTATGAGAAAAACTTTTTCAAGCAAGACAGTTATTTTAAAAGATAATATTATTTCACAATATTACTGTTTTTATTGTATTTTTATTGAATAAATGCAGCCTTGGCAAGCAGAAGAGACTTTGCATATTTTATGCATTCAGGCCCATGTGTGTGTCGTCAGCCTCGCTCTTCGCAAAAATATGGCTTTATTCTGGAGAGGATGTTTTGAATAGATGCTTCAGATACTCAACCATGATTTCAACAGTCGACCTGAATCCCTTTAGTGCTAGCTCTCTCTCTGCAGTGTACTGGAGAGGAAATGGATGTTTTGTGAGTCCCTGAGTATGGTTTGTATTGGTGAGAGTCTGTCTGTATCTCACTCAGCTTTTGTCTTTATCTGCTGTCCTGTTATTTCCTAATTCTAGCTTTCCCTGGCTGTCAGATTTCATTATATGTGATTATTTGTACTTTTATTTTGACAACTGAACATCACAATGAGTGAGAAGTCTGTTTTTTAGCACCTCTGAATGTGATGTATTGTTCTGTGAAAAACCTCTCTGCTATATCCTCAAATCCTCCTCTTCTTTCTGTTTCATTGTGTTTTTATTTTTTTTTGCTTCAGTCCCAATTTCCTTTTGCCATGTCTCTTTTTCTGTCCACTGTATTTCCAATCTCTCCTTCAATTTTTCTTCTACGGCGTTCTTTACTTTATTTCTCTCTTCTTGCCTTCTGATCATGATTGCCTTCGAGTTTATATCTTGCAATTTTGACTTTAATTGTGAGTTAGTTGAGTCAGAAGTGTGAGATACACACTTGCATTTGTTAGAAAATACTCTTTTTATCCTCAAAATTGCATTTGCAAGTTTATATCTCACAATTCTGTGATATAAACTCGCAATTGCAAGAAAACAAGTCTGAATTGTGAGAAAAAAAGTCTGAATTGCGAGATACAAACTCGAAAATAATGAGAAAAACTCAGACTTGCGAGTTTATACTTTGCGAGTTGTGAGTTATTAAGTCAGAATTGTGAGAAATGAACTTGCAATTGCGAAAAAAGTCAGAATTGCTGAAGATAGATATAAAAAAGATATAAAATCGCAATTCTGAATTCTTTTCTCGTTATTTTGAATTTATCTCGCAATTCTGACTTTTTAATATGTAATTGTGAGTTTTTAAATCAGAAGATTAAGATATAAACTCAAAATTATGAGGAAAAACTCAGAATTGTGATCTTGCGATCAATTCTGACTTTAATTGCAAGTTAAGTGAGATATACACTTGAAAAAAAAAGTCTCTTTTTTCCTTGAAATTGCAATTGCAAGTTCATATCTCACAATTCTGAGATATAAACTCGCAGTTGTGAGAAAATAGTCTGAATTGCGAGATATAAACTCGAAATAATGAGGAAAAACTCACAGTTGCAAGTTTATGTTTTGCAATTCGGACTTTATTTGTGAGTTATTAAGTCAGAAGTTTGAGATATACACTTGCATTTGTTAGAAAATACTCTTTTTATCCTCAAAATTGCAGTTTCAAGTTTATATCTCACAATTCTGAGATATAAACTCGCAATTGCGTGAAAAAAGTCTGAATTGTGAGAAAAAAGTCAGAATTGTGAGATATAAACTCGAAATAATGAGGAAAAACTCAGAATTGCAAGATATAAACTCGTAATTCTGAGGTTTTCTCATTATTTTGAGTTTATATCTCGCAATTCTGATTTTTATTTTGTAATTATGCATTTTTAAATCAGAATTATGAGAAAAATGTAGAATTGCGAGATATAAACTTATGAGGAAAATTATGAGGAAAAACTCAGTATTGTGAGTTTATATCTTGCAATTCTGACTTTACAACATGTAATTGCGAGTTAAGTCAGAAGTATAAGATAAAAACTTGCAATTGTAAGAAAATAGTCTTTTTTCCTCAAAATTGGACCTTATAACTCGCAATTTTGAGTTTATATTTCGCAATTGCGAGAAAAAAAATCATAATTATGAGAAAGGTCAGAATTTCAAGATATAAAATCGAAATTATGAGAAAAACAACTACAACGTTTATTTGTAGAGCACATTTAAACACAACCGAGGTTGACCAAAGTGCTTCACAAAGAATAAAACAAAAATAAAATAAAAGGAAAACCAGAAAATCAACAAACAAATAAGATCAACGGAATACCGCAGGAAACATACTAAGGCCGTGTTCACACTTGCCGTCCTTTTTCAAACTGCCAGCGTCTGTTTTACATTCTAATCCTATGGAGTAAACCGTCTTTTCAAAAAAGCCCTAGCGCTTTTTTTAAACGCCACCGCCGGCGTCTTTTTTTGCAGCAGAGCGTCTTTTTAAGTTGAAAAAAGTTGAACTTTTTTTAAGAAAACGCCCTACGTCAAGCGCTTTTTTTGACAGCTGACCAATGACAAGCGAGTAGCGGGACCTATCGTTTCCATAACAACAAAAACAACAAGAAAAACCGGAGAAGTTGCCGGTAGATAAACTTATCGTACTAGTTTCGGAGCACAAGGAGTTGTATGATATGAGTAAACAACTCTATCGTAATATACATCACAAAGAGGCTCTTTCTCGACATTTCTTCACCACACAGCACTACGCTACTGTTGCAGCTGTTGTTATAGCAACAGAAGACGCACTCGGTTGCTTTTTGTAACAGAACGCTGCCAGCTTTTTTTTTTTTTTTTTACTAAAAAAACGCCCTAGTCAACTTTTTCTTGTGAAAAAAGACGCCAAGTGTGAACACGGCCTAAGAAGTGTTATAAAAACTCAGAATTGTGAAGTTATATTTTGCAATTCTGACTACAGCATGTAATTGCAAGTTATTAAGTCATTAGTTTACATCTCAGCTCTAATATGTAAAAACTCACAACTGTGAGGAATAAAGTCAGAATTGCGAGACACAAACTCGAGAAACTCCCAATTCTGACTTTTTCTCGCAAGTGCAAGTTTTATCATGCAATTCTAAGAAAAAATTCAGAATTGTAAGTTATACACTTACAATTAAATGAAAAGTCCCAACTACCTTTTTTTTTTTTTTTGTGGTGGAAACAGGCTTCCATACTCTTGTCAAGTTCCAAGAGGTGCATTCAGATATTTATGGGAGTTTTTTTATGTCTCTTTTTTTGCTTCCTGCCAAAGATTTTTAGCCCTAGCATAACAAGACAAACGAAGCACATGTAAAATCCTTTGTCTCTGTGATTAAGCAATCTGTTAACATTCCCATTCATCTCATCATCTCTCAGCGTACATGATTCAGCATGGGAAGCAAAACTGTAAATAAAAGCAGCAACAGTAATTTGCTTGCACTATAATTCTTTAATTCCGAAAAACCCAAGTTTCCCGCTGGTATTACAACACTGCAGCGGCACTCGTGGGCGCTCATCTCGTAAATGCGATCATTCCGACATGACTTAAGGCAGTGGCTTTCTCTCTTTCTCTCTCTCTCCAGATATGTTCCCGTTGCTGCTTGTGTGTGCCGCTCACCTGCTGAGCGTGAGATTGCTCTCAGGCTTTGACTAATTGCTTTTCTTCGGCGAGAGGAAACCATTCGCCTTTGTGAATTTGCTGAAGCTCTGAAAGTGTGGGATCGGGTGGCACCTACATCCCAGACTTCCTCTGTCCTGGCACAGATTGCTGTCTGGAGTCGTGCAGTATACAGAAGCCCAATCCCAGCTAGCAGGGAACATTCTCACAACATTGAGACAACCTTGGCAGAATGTTCACCAAAGCTATGAACAAACACTCTTTCAGTAACGTTAATAAAAGTGCATTCAAGTGATCTGTCCTTTAAATTTTCCCCCTGCCATTAATGGAATTTTTTCATCATTTATGACACCTGCCATTGACAGAATTTTCTCTTAATCCATGTTTTCACTGTTATATGTGACCCTGGACCACAAAACCACTCATAAGGGTCCATTTTTTAAAATTGAGATTTATACATCATCTGAAAGCTGAATTAATAAGCTTTTCATTGATGTTTGGTCGAGATACAACTATTTGAAAATCTGCAATCTGAGGGTGCAAAAAAAATCTAAATATTGTGAAAATCACCTTTAAAGTAGTCCAAATGAAGTTCTTAGCAATGCATATTACTAATCAAAAATTGAGTTTTAATATATTTATGGTAGGAAATTTGCTAAATATCTTCATGGAACATGAACTTTACTTCATATCCAATTCGATAATTTTGACTCATAAACAAAAACACTTAAAAAAAAAAATGATTCACAGAACATGTAGAAATAGCATTTTCAAGTAACATTCAGAAATATTCACACCCATGTCATCTAAGATGTTTGTGTCTTTCTTTCTCCATTCGAAAAGGAAGTAAGATTTTTCAGCAAAACATTCCAGGATTTTTCTCCATATATGGACTTTAATGGGGATCAATGGGTTGAAGGTTCAAATGCAGCTTCAAAGGGCTCTACACGATCCCAGCCGAGGAATAAGGGCCTTATCTAGGCTAATTGGTCATTTTCTAATAATAAAAAAAAATGCATATAGTTTTTAACTACGGTACTTCTGCCTACATCATGCGTGCATGATTACATAATGCTTCAGGTTAAACCAGTGCAAGATGAGCATTTGTGGTTAATAAGTAAATAATATAATAATAAGTAATAATAAGTAAATCAATTTTATTTAATTTTTTAGAAAACAATCAATCATTTTGCTAGTAAAGACCATTTTTCTTTGGCTGGGATTGTGTAGAGCCTTTTGAAGCTGCATTGAAACTGCAATTTTTGACCTTCAACCTGTTGGCTCCCTTTGAAGTCCACTATATGTAGAAAAATCCTGCAATGTTTTCCTCAAAAATCTTCATTTCTTTACGACTGAAGAAAGAAAGTCATGATCATCTTGGATGACATGGATGTGAGTAAATAATCAGGAAATGTTTATTCCGGAAGTGAACTAATTCTGTAATGGAAGCATTTGCAAAACATTCTTAGAGCATATTTGTGTCAGCTGAGATTGTCTCCTACCTCAGCTTTCCTTTATGTCTTTTCCCTTTTTGTTCTATATGCCCTATTCACTCAGTGCAGGACAACTTGTGCCCTGTCTCTGGACTTCTGTGGTCCTGTCAAGTTGAAGTTTACTTCAGCTCTCCATTGGGAATAAAACTCTGAGTCTGGGTGCCCAGGAATGTTCGGATGCCAGAGACCGATAATGAGTTGACATACAGCCCGCAGTAAGCAGGTGATCCTCACATTTCTCATGTTTTTGAGTTTGCTCTCCATTGTGTGCTTTTTGTCTTTGTTTTGTTTTCTTTCTCCATCTGCCACACCAGCATTGGCACAGCAAGGTGAATCTCCCAGCGTCCCTTTACACGGGCAGAATGCCAATTAGATGTGTCGAGTCATTGGCAGACCCACGAGGAAGAGCTGGGACGCACATAATTTATAAGGTTCTGCACATCCTACATGCCTGGGCTGCATTTCCCAAAAGCACTGTAGGCATATGTAGATAGTAGAACCATTGGCAGCAATTGCTTTTTATGATCAACAGCGCCGATTTAAGGCTTCATTAAAAAGTCACTATTTTTCGCAGTCCGAAGTTTTGGAACCACATTGTACATGTCAGAAAACGAGCACCCCATGCAGGTTGGACTAAAACTACCTCGAGCAGCAAACTAGGTTACCACAAAGGGTCTCCCATCCACATATTAACAAAGCTTGAGCCTGCTTAGCTTCAGTGATCAACCAGACTCTGACTACTGCATTCAACAACTGAACTTGATCGTAGCACCTTAAGAAAGCTGATCTGATCTAACGGAGGGGTAGCGTATCCTGCCAGGCCCAAAGTGGCAGGCAGATTGCGCTACCACCCCAATAAATGAGGTCAAATTCATGATTGAGGAAGGTGATTTCACCCCCTGCTGGCCAGACTGAAACTACCACAAGAAGCAAACTAGATTTTCAGAAAATAGCGCATCCTGACCGGCTCAATATAGCTGGCAGGTTCCGCTACCACCTCAATGAATGATATCAAAGTCATAATTAAGGTGGGGAATTCATGACCACAGAAGGTCAGGAGGCCAGTTTGATGCCTCATCAGACGGATGCTCCTCTTTACGGTTGCCGATTTAAGGCTTCATTAAGAAGTCACTATTTTTCGCAGTCCGAAGTTTTGGAACCACATTGTACATGTCAGAAAACGAGCACCCCATGCAGGTTGGACTAAAACTACCTCCAGCAGCAAAAGAGATATCCACAAAGGGTCTCCCATCCACATATTGACAAAGCTTGAGCCTGCTTAGCTTCAGTGATCAACCAGACTCTGACTACTGCATTCAACAACTGAACATGATTGGAGCAACTTAAGAAAGCTGATCTGATCTAACGGAGGGGTAGCGTATCCTGCCAGGCTCAAAGTGGCCGGCAGATTGCGCTACCACCCCTATAAATGAGGTCAAATTCATGATTGAGGAAGGTGATTACACCCCCTGCTGGCCAGACTGAAACTACTACAAGCAGCAAACTAGATTTTCAGAAAATAGGGCATCCTGAACGGCTCAATATAGCTGGCAGTATGCGCTACCACCTCAATGAATGATATCAAAGTCATAATTAAGGTGGGGAATTCATGACCACAGAAGGTCAGGAGGCCAGTTTGATGCCTCATCAGACGGATGCTCCTCTTTACGGTTGCCGATTTAAGGCTTCATTAAAAAGTCACTATTTTTCGCAGTCCGAAGTTTTGGAACCACATTGTACATGTCAGAAAACGAGCACCCCATGCAGGTTGGACTAAAACTACCTCGAGCAGCAAACTAGATTTCCACAAAGAGTCACCCATCCACATATTGACCAAGCTTGAGCCTGCTTAGCTTCTGTGAGCAACCAGACTCTGACTACTGCATTCAACAAACGAACTTGCTTGGGGCAACTTAAGAAAGCTGATCTGATCTAACGGAGGGGCAGCGTATCCTGCCAGGCTCAAAGTGGCCGGCAGATTGCGCTACCACCCCTATAAATGAGGTCAAATTCATGATTGAGGAAGGTGATTACACCCCCTGCTGGCCAGACTGAAACTACCACAAGCAGCAAACTAGATTTTCAGAAAATAGGACATCCTGAACGGCTCAATATAGCTGGCAGTATGCGCTACCACCTCAATGAATGATATCAAAGTCATAATTAAGGTGGGGAATTCATGACCACAGAAGGTCAGGAGGCCAGTTTGATGCCTCATCAGACGGATGCTCCTCTTTACGGTTGCCGGTTTAAGGCTTCATTAAAAAGTCACTATTTTTCTCAGTCCGAAGTTTTGGAACCACATTGTACATGCCAGAAAATGAGCACCACCTGCTGGTTGGACTAAAACTACCTCCAGCAGCAAACGGGATATCAACAAAGGGTCTCCCATCCACATATTAACAAAGCTTGAGCCTGCTTAGCTTCAGTGATCAACCAGACTCTGACTACTGCATTCAACAAAAGAACATTATCATAGCACCTTAAGAAAGCTGATCTGATCTAACGGAGGGGTAGCGTATCCTGCCAGGCCCAAAGTGGCAGGCAGATTGCGCTACCACCCCTATAAATGAGGTCAAATTCATGATTGAGGAAGGTGATTTCACCCCCTGCTGGCCAGACTGAAACTACCACAAGCAGCAAACTAAATTTTCAGAAAATAGCGCATCCTGACCGGCTCAATATAGCTGGCAGGTTCCGCTACCACCTCAATGAATGATATCAAAGTCATAATTAAGGTGGGGAATTTATGACACCAGAAGGTCAGGAGGCCAGTTTGATGCCTCATCAGACGGATGCTCCTCTTTACGGTTGCCGGTTTAAGCCTTCATTAAAAAGTCACTATTTTTCGCAGTCCGAAGTTTTGGAACCACATTGTACATGTCAGAAAACGAGCACTCCCTGCTGGTTGGACTAAAACTACCTCCAGCAGCAAACTAGGTTACCACAAAGGGTCTCCCATCCACATATTGACCAAGCTTGAGCCTGCTTAGCTTCTGTGAGCAACCAGACTCTGACTACTGTATTCAACAATTGAACTGGCCTAGGGCAACTTAAGAAAGCTGATCTGATCTAACGGAGGGGTAGCGTATCCTGCCAGGATCAAAGTGGCCGGCAGATTGCGCTACCACCCCTATAAATGAGGTCAAATTCATGATTGAGGAAGGTGATTACACCCCCTGCTGGCCAGACTGAAACTACCACAAGCAGCAAACTAGATTTTCAGAAAATAGGGCATCCTGAACGGCTCAATATAGCTGGCAGTATGCGCTACCACCTCAATGAATGATATCAAAGTCATAATTAAGGTGGGGAATTCATGACCACAGAAGGTCAGGAGGCCAGTTTGATGCCTCATCAGACGGATGCTCCTCTTTACGGTTGCCGATTTAAGGCTTCATTAAAAAGTCACTATTTTTCGCAGTCCGAAGTTTTGGAACCACATTGTACATGTCAGAAAACGAGCACCCCATGCAGGTTGGACTAAAACTACCTCGAGCAGCAAACTAGATTTCCACAAAGAGTCACACATCCACATACTGACCAAGCTTGAGCCTACTTAGCTTCAGTGAGCAACCAGCCTCTGACTACTGTATTCAGCAATTGAACTGGCCTGGGGCAATTTAAGAAAGCTGATCTGATCTAACGGAGGGGTAGCGTATCCTGCCAGGATCAAAGTGGCCGGCAGATTGCGCTACCACCCCTATAAATGAGGTCAAATTCATGATTGAGGAACGTAATTTCACCCCCTGCTGGCCAGATTGAAACTACCACAAGCAGCAAACTAGATTTTCAGAAAATAGTGCATCCTGACCGGCTCAATATAGCTGGCAGTATGCGCTACCACATCAATGAATGATATCAAAGTCATAATTAAGGTGGGGAATTCATGACCACAGAAGGTCAGGAGGCCAGTTTGATGCCTCATCAGACGGATGCTCCTCTTTACGGTTGCCGGTTTAAGGCTTCATTAAAAAGTCACTATTTTTCTCAGTCCGAAGTTTTGGAACCACATTGTACATGCCAGAAAATGAGCACCACCTGCTGGTTGGACTAAAACTACCTCCAGCAGCAAACGAGATATCCACAAAGGGTCTCCCATCCACATATTAACAAAGCTTGAGCCTGCTTAGCTTCAGTGATCAACCAGACTCTGACTACTGCATTCAACAACTGAACTTGATCGCAGCACCTTAAGAAAGCTGATCTGATCTAACGGAGGGGTAGCGTATCCTGCCAGGCCCAAAGTGGCAGGCAGATTGCGCTACCACCCCTATAAATGAGGTCAAATTCATGATTGAGGAACGTGATTTCACCCCCTGCTGGTCAGACTGAAACTACCACAAGCAGCAAACTAGATTTTCAGAAAATAGTGCATCCTGAACGGCTCAATATAGCTGGCAGTATGCGCTACCACCTCAATGAATGATATCAAAGTCATAATTAAGGTGGGGAATTCATGACCACAGAAGGTCAGGAGGCCAGTTTGATGCCTCATCAGACGGATGCTCCTCTTTACGGTTGCCGATTTAAGGCTTCATTAAAAAGTCACTATTTTTCGCAGTCCGAAGTTTTGGAACCACATTGTACATGTCAGAAAACGAGCACCCCATGCAGATTGGACTAAAACTACCTCCAGCAGCAAAAGGGATATCCACAAAGGGTCTCCCATCCACATATTAACAAAGCTTGAGCCTGCTTAGCTTCAGTGATCAACCAGACTCTGACTACTGCATTCAACAACTGAACACGATTGGGGCAACTTAAGAAAGCTGATCTGATCTAACGGAGGGGTAGCGTATCCTGCCAGGCTCAAAGTGGCCGGCAGATTGCGCTACCACCCCTATAAATGAGGTCAAATTCATGATTGAGGAAGGTGATTACACCCCCTGCTGGCCAGACTGAAACTACCACAAGCAGCAAACTATATTTTCAGAAAATAGGGTATCCTGAACGGCTCAATATAGCTGGCAGTATGTGCTACCACCTCAATGAATGATATTAAAGTCATAATTAAGGTGGGGAATTCATGACCACAGAAGGTCAAGAGGCCAGTTTGATGCCTCATCAGACGGATGCTCCTCTTTACGGTTGCCGATTTAAGGCTTCATTAAAAAGTCACTATTTTTCGCAGTCCGAAGTTTTGGAACCACATTGTACATGTCAGAAAACGAGCACCCCATGCAGGTAGAACTAAAACTACCTCGAGCAGCAAACTAGATTTCCACAAAGAGTCACACATCCACATACTGACCAAGCTTGAGCCTACTTAGCTTCAGTGAGCAACCAGACTCTGACTACTGTATTCAACAATTGAACTGGCCTGGGGCAACTTAAGAAAGCTGATCTGATCTAACGGAGGGGTAGCGTATCCTGCCAGGATCAAAGTGGCCGGCAGATTGCGCTACCACCCCTATAAATGAGGTCAAATTCATGATTGAGGAATGTGATTTCACCCCCTGCTGGCCAGATTGAAACTACCACAAGCAGCAAACTAGATTTTCAGAAAATAGTGCATCCTGACCGGCTCAATATAGCTGGCAGTATGCGCTACCACATCAATGAATGATATCAAAGTCATAATTAAGGTGGGGAATTCATGACCACAGAAGGTCAGGAGGCCAGTTTGATGCCTCATCAGACGGATGCTCCTCTTTACGGTTGCCGATTTAAGGCTTCATTAAAAAGTCACTATTTTTCGCAGTCCGAAGTTTTGGAACCACATTGTACATGTCAGAAAACGAGCACCCCCTGCTGGTTGGACTAAAACTACCTCCAGCAGCAAACTAGGTTACCACAAAGGGTCTCCCATCCACATATTGACCAAGCTTGAGCCTGCTTAGCTTCTGTGAGCAACCAGACTCTGACTACTGTATTCAACAATTGAACTGGCCTAGGGCAACTTAAGAAAGCTGATCTGATCTAACGGAGGGGTAGCGTATCCTGCCAGGCTCAAAGTGGCCGGCAGATTGCGCTACCACCCCTATAAATGAGGTCAAAATCATGATTGAGGAAGGTGATTACACCCCCTGCTGGCCAGACTGAAACTACCACAAGCAGCAAACTAGATTTTCAGAAAATAGGGCATCCTGAACGGCTCAATATAGCTGGCAGTATGTGCTACCACCTCAATGAATGATATCAAAGTCATAATTAAGGTGGGGAATTCATGACCACAGAAGGTCAAGAGGCCAGTTTGATGCCTCATCAGACGGATGCTCCTCTTTACGGTTGCCGGTTTAAGGCTTCATTAAAAAGTCACTATTTTTCTCAGTCCGAAGTTTTGGAACCACATTGTACATGCCAGAAAATGAGCACCACGTGCTGGTTGGACTAAAACTACCTCCAGCAGCAAACGGGATATCCACAAAGGGTCTCCCATCCACATATTAACAAAGCTTGAGCCTGCTTAGCTTCAGTGATCAACCAGACTCTGACTACTGCATTCAACAACTGAACATTATCATAGCACCTTAAGAAAGCTGATCTGATCTAACGGAGGGGTAGCGTGTCCTGCCAGGCCCAAAGTGGCAGGCAGATTGCGCTACCACCCCTATAAATGAGGTCAAATTCATGATTGAGGAAGGTGATTTCACCCCCTGCTGGCCAGACTGAAACTACCACAAGCAGCAAACTAGATTTTCAGAAAATAGCGCATCCTGACCGGCTCAATATAGCTGGCAGGTTCCGCTACCACCTCAATGAATGATATCAAAGTCATAATTAAGGTGGGGAATTTATGACACCAGAAGGTCAGGAGGCCAGTTTGATGCCTCATCAGACGGATGCTCCTCTTTACGGTTGCCGATTTAAGGCTTCATTAAAAAGTCACTATTTTTCGCAGTCCGAAGTTTTGGAACCACATTGTACATGTCAGAAAACGAGCACCCCATGCAGATTGGACTAAAACTACCTCCAGCAGCAAAAGAGATATCCACAAAGGGTCTCCCATCCACATATTGACAAAGCTTAAGCCTGCTTAGCTTCAGTGATCAACCAGACTCTGACTACTGCATTCAACAACTGAACATGATTGGAGCAACTTAAGAAAGCTGATCTGATCTAACGGAGGGGTAGCGTATCCTGCCAGGCTCAAAGTGGCCGGCAGATTGCGCTACCACCCCTATAAATGAGGTCAAATTCATGATTGAGGAAGGTGATTACACCCCCTGCTGGCCAGACTGAAACTACCACAAGCAGCAAACTAGATTTTCAGAAAATAGGGCATCCTGAACGGCTCAATATAGCTGGCAGTATGCGCTACCACCTCAATGAATCATATCAAAGTCATAATTAAGGTGGGGAATTCATGACCACAGAAGGTCAGGAGGCCAGTTTGATGCCTCATCAGACGGATGCTCCTCTTTACGGTTACCGATTTAAGGCTTCATTAAAAAGTCACTATTTTTCGTAGTCCGAAGTTTTGGAACCACATTGTACATGTCAGAAAACGAGCACCCCATGCAGGTTGGACTAAAACTACCTCGAGCAGCAAACTAGATTTCCACAAAGAGTCACCCATACACATATTGACCAAGCTTGAGCCTGCTTAGCTTCTGTGAACAACCAGACTCTGACTACTGCATTCAACAAATGAACTTGCTTGGGGCAACTTAAGAAAGCTGATCTGATCTAACGGAGGGGCAGCGTATCCTGCCAGGCTCAAAGTGGCCGGCAGATTGCGCTACCACCCCTATAAATGAGGTCAAATTCATGATTGAGGAAGGTGATTACACCCCCTGCTGGCCAGACTGAAACTACTACAAGCAGCAAACTAGATTTTCAGAAAATAGGACATCCTGAACGGCTCAATATAGCTGGCAGTATGCGCTACCACCTCAATGAATGATATCAAAGTCATAATTAAGGTGGGGAATTCATGACCACAGAAGGTCAAGAGGCCAGTTTGATGCCTCATCAGACGGATGCTCCTCTTTACGGTTGCCGATTTAAGGCTTCATTAAAAAGTCACTATTTTTCGCAGTCCGAAGTTTTGGAACCACATTGTACATGTCAGAAAACGAGCACCCCATGCAGGTAGAACTAAAACTACCTCGAGCAGCAAACTAGATTTCCACAAAGAGCCACACATCCACATACTGACCAAGCTTGAGCCTACTTAGCTTCAGTGAGCAACCAGACTCTGACTACTGTATTCAACAATTGAACTGACCTGGGGCAACTTAAGAAAGCTGATCTGATCTAACGGAGGGGTAGCGTATCCTGCCAGGATCAAAGTGGCCGGCAGATTGCGCTACCACCCCTATAAATGAGGTCAAATTCATGATTGAGGAACGTGATTTCACCCCCTGCTGGCCAGATTGAAACTACCACAAGCAGCAAACTAGATTTTCAGAAAATAGTGCATCCTGACCGGCTCAATATAGCTGGCAGTATGCGCTACCACATCAATGAATGATATCAAAGTCATAATTAAGGTGGGGAATTCATGACCACAGAAGGTCAGGAGGCCAGTTTGATGCCTCATCAGACGGATGCTCCTCTTTACGGTTGCCGGTTTAAGGCTTCATTAAAAAGTCACTATTTTTCTCAGTCCGAAGTTTTGGAACCACATTGTACATGCCAGAAAATGAGCACCACCTGCTGGTTGGACTAAAACTACCTCTAGCAGCAAACGAGATATCCAAGCTTGAGCCTGCTTAGCTTCTGTGAGCAACCAGACTCTGACTACTGCATTCAACAACTGAACATTATCATAGCACCTTAAGAAAGCTGATCTGATCTAACGGAGGGGTAGCGTATCCTGCCAGGCCCAAAGTGGCAGGCAGATTGCGCTACCACCCCTATAAATGAGGTCAAATTCATGATTGAGGAAGGTGATTTCACACCCTGCTGGCCAGACTGAAACTACCACAAGCAGCAAACTAGATTTTCAGAAAATAGCGCATCCTGACCGGCTCAATATAGCTGGCAGGTTCCGCTACCACCTCAATGAATGATATCAAAGTCATAATTAAGGTGGGGAATTTATGACACCAGAAGGTCAGGAGGCCAGTTTGATGCCTCATCAGACGGATGCTCCTCTTTACGGTTGCCGGTTTAAGGCTTCATTAAAAAGTCACTATTTTTCGCAGTCCGAAGTTTTGGAACCACATTGTACATGTCAGAAAACGAGCACCCCCTGCTGGTTGGACTAAAACTACCTCGAGCAGCAAACTAGATTTCCACAAAGAGTCACCCATCCACATATTGACCAAGCTTGCGCCTGCTTAGCTTCTGTGAGCAACCAGACTCTGACTACTGCATTCAACAAACGAACTTGTTTGGGGCAACTTAAGAAAGCTGATCTGATCTAACGGAGGGGCAGTGTATCCTGCCAGGCTCAAAGTGGCCGGCAGATTGCGCTACCACCCCTATAAATGAGGTCAAATTCATGATTGAGGAAGGTGATTACACCCCCTGCTGGCCAGACTGAAACTACCACAAGCAGCAAACTAGATTTTCAGAAAACAGGACATCCTGAACGGCTCAATATAGCTGGCAGTATGCGCTACCACCTCAATGAATGATATCAAAGTCATAATTAAGGTGGGGAATTCATGACCACAGAAGGTCAGGAGGCCAGTTTGATGCCTCATCAGACGGATGCTCCTCTTTACGGTTGCCGGTTTAAGGCTTCATTAAAAAGTCACTATTGTTCGCAGTCCGAAGTTTTGGAACCACATTGTACATGTCAGAAAACGAGCACCCCGGACTTCCGGTTCGAGAGGCAATGGAGTAAGTCGCGTCTGTCTATGCTCCTGCAGAGCTTAACTATATTTCAATCTTGTCGTCGATTTATTTTCACCACCCAGTCTATGCGTGTTGTTTACATTATTTACTTCTAAAATAAGTGAATTTCGCACTGAAATATGAAGAATAGGTCCGGTAAAACTGCTAATGCGTCGTCGTCTCGCCACGCCCGCGACTCCTCGGTCTGCTGACAGCCCAGATAAGCTAACGGAGATGTCAGCCGACAATGCAGCTCTTAAAACTGAACTTTTAACGTCACTACGCAACGAAATTGCAGGGATATTCCGCTCCGAGTTGCAAACTGTACTGGGTGACGATTTAACGACCATTAAAAGTGAGCTGCAAGCTGTGAAAGCGGAGTTTACCAACACTATGGTAATAGTGCAGACCGACGTGGCGGATATGAAAAATACAATCAAGGACATGGAACAATCATTATCGTCCTGCTCTGACGATGTCACCCTAATTCAAGAAAAAGTGGACTTTCTCTCCACTGAGGTGAAGCGGCTGGAAGATAAATGTGAGGATCTTGAAGCAAGGTCGCGTCGAAATAATATCAGAATCGTGGGAGTGCCTGAGGATACACCTGCCACTACTTCAGTAGTTTCCAAACTACTCAGGGATGCACTACACCTCGATAAAGATATCATTGTGGATCGATCTCACCGTACATTACAGCCTAAACCTAAAACCCATGAGCGACCACGCGCCATTGTGGCCAAGCTGCACTACCACTCGGACTGTGTTGACATTTTGCGTCAAGCGAGGGAGTCGAGACATTTCAAAGTAGGGGACATGTCTGTATCTTTCTTCCCTGACCTCACCTCTAAGGTTGCTCGTGCCCGTGCGGCATTTGGGGATGTGCGTCGTCAACTACGGGCGATTCCTGGAATTAAGTTTGGATTTCTGCATCCAGCCCGCCTGCGCGTCACATACGATGGCTTGGAGAAACAGTTCAGTCGTCCAGACGAGGCAGAAGTATATGTGAAGTCTATACGGTCGCGGGTTGATGATTCGAACTCATAAGATCAACACGTTCTTACTCCCGTTGGCGGCTTGTATATCTAACAATTTCTTGTATATGGTCACACGTTGGGTGAGTTAAGTTGGTTGGCCTAATGCTCTCCTGACTTGGTTCATATATACGCTGGACTCTTACGTCATTTCATTTTGTTTATTTTGTGAACTTGTGGTTAAACTGGGTGGCTCGGAATTTATGTGCATTATAAGCAGTTTTTTCATTTACAGCCTGCAGAGCTCTATTAGGTGTCGTTAGTTCTCTAATCGTGAGCTTTGGACTTTCAATGTGGCTCCTATTGGAGCCTGCACAGTGGTTTACATCGTTTGGGGATGTGGACTCTAAATGTGCTGGGGGGTGGGGGGGGTGGGGGGATTCTGGAATGTTCTTGGGAAGTTTTACTTGGTGTTTTTTTTTTTTTTTTTTTTTTTTTTTTGGAGGAGGTGCACTTTTTTTTTTTTTTTTTCATATAATAAATAATTGACACTATTGGTTGCTCGGATAACCACACTAGGGGCTCTTCCATCAGATTTCTGAGTTGGAATGTGAAGGGTATTTGTAATCCAATCAAGAGATCTAAGGTATTTTCTCACCTAAAACTCCTTAATAGTGACATCGTTTTCTTGCAGGAAACCCACTTGAGAAATGAAGATCACAGTAAACTCAGGGGTTCATGGGTGGGTGACTTCTTTCACTCAAATTTCAATTGCAGATCCAGAGGGGTTGCAGTGTTATTTAATAAAAGAGTTCAGTTTTCTCTTACTAATGTCATAGCGGATAATAATGGTAGATATTTGATCATAGTTGGTACACTGTTTCAGAATCCTGTTCTCCTAGTTAATGTTTATGCACCCAATTTTGATGACCCCAATTTCATTAATAGATTGTTTGAAACTCTTCCTTCCTTGAATACCCATAAGTTGATTTTTGCCACTGATCTTAATTGTGTAATTGATCCTGCATTGGATCGCTCAAATCCTCGTGTAATGACTCCTTCTTCCATGTCTAATGCAGTGTCAGATTTTATGGCCTGCAATGGTTGTATGGATCCATGGAGATTTTATAATACTCAGGCCAAAGTTTTTTCTTTTTTTTCCCCAGTTCATCAGTCATACTCTCGTATTGATTATTTTTTTATTGACAGTAGTTTTATCTCCAAAGTTACATCAGTTAAATACCATGCTATTGTTATTTCTGATCATGCTCCCCTCAGTGTTGACATTCAACTGTCTGCTCGACTTCATTATTTACCACCATGGAGATTTAACTCTATTTTACTGTCTGACAATAACTTTATTAAGTTTATTTCTTCTTCTATTGATACTTTTATGGCAACAAATCAGAATGAGGAGACCTCATATTCACTGTTGTGGGAAGCACTCAAAGCCTTTTTAAGGGGTCAAATTATTTCATACTCTGCGCAGTTAAACAAGCTTCGTTCCGCTAAATTGCGGAAGCTCTCCTGTGATATTTTTAATATCGATCAACAGTTATCAACAAGTCCTTCTCCAGATTTGTTAAAGAGTCGTATGGATCTGCATGTGGAGCTTGATCTTATTACAACAACTAATGCAGAGCGTCTGTTATGACATTCTCGCAGCTCATACTACGAACACGGTGAAAAAGCTAGCCGTCTGTTAGCACACCAACTAAGACGAAGGACAGCCTCACGCCTTATCACACAGATTAAAGACCATTCTGGCAAGTTAATTTCTGATCCAGATGGCATTAATGCCACCTTTAAGTCTTTCTATTCAGCTTTATATTCATCTGAGTTTCCATTTGATACCAGAGATATGACTTCCTTTTTACATGGTTTAGAAGCTCCTACAATTGACCCAACTGTCTCTAGTTCGCTTGATGCCCCATTAGATATTAAGGAGATCATACAGGCAATTCATATGATGCAGAATAATAAAGCTCCTGGCCCAGACGGCTTCCCTATTGAGTTTTTAAAGAAATTTCAAGATAAATTGGCCCCGTTACTTTTATCAGTTTATGCTGAGTCTTTGGAGCGCGGCTCCTTGCCAGAGACAATGACTCAAGCTTCAATAATATTACTTTTAAAGAAAGATAAAGATCCCACTTCTCCTAGTTCATACAGGCCCCTTTCACTACAGAATGCTGATGTTAAGATATTGGCAAAGGTGTTGGCTATTCGATTTGAAAAGTTGCTTCCATATTTAATATCTGAAGAGCAAACAGGTTTTATTAAAGGAAGACAGTTGTACTATAATGTTCGTACTCTCCTAAACATAATTCATTCCAAACATTCTTCTGCTGTTCCTGAGGTGGTAATTGCACTCGATGCGGAAAAGGCATTCGATCGAGTCGAGTGGCCATATCTTTTTGCTGTACTTAAAAAATTTGGGTTTGGAAATATTTTTATTTCATGGATCCGTCTTTTATATGCTCATCCCCTGGCTAGTGTACACACAAATGACACACATTCAGGATACTTTAAATTAGGGCGTGGGACACGGCAGGGCTGTCCGCTCTCCCCTCTACTATTTGCCTTAGCTATTGAGCCACTCTCAATTGCCTTGCGGTCTTCCTTGTTTTTCAAAGGAATTTCTCGTTCAGACATCGAAATTAAATTATCCCTTTACGCTGATGATTTGCTGTTATACGTTTCTAATCCGATCACTGCTATTTCTTCTATTATTTCTGTGTTGAACAAATTTGGCTCTTTTTCCGGTTATAAAATTAATTTTCAAAAGAGTGAGTGTTACCCTGTAAATGCTTTGGCCCTGCAACTTAAAAATTCTGATGTTCCATTTAGGATGAGTAGGTCGGGGTTTAAATATCTTGGGATTAATGTCACCAGATCATCATCATCTCTCTTTTCCGCCAATTATACCCCTTTGTTGGCTCAAACTAAATCTGACTTTCAAAAGTGGCGCAATCTCCCTTTATCCTTAATTGGAAGAATAAACATTGTGAAAATGAATGTCCTCCCTAAATTTTTATTTTTATTTCAGTGCATTCCTTTGTTTTTGCCCAATAGTTTTTTTAAATCCATTGATCAAATTGTTACTTCTTTCCTGTGGAATGGGAAAGTGCCCAGAATTCGTAAGGTATTACTCCAAAATTGTAAAATTAGTGGTGGGCTATCTTTACCTAACTTTAAGTTCTATTTTTGGTCAGCTAATATTCAAAAGATTATGTATTGGTTCAATACGTCGAATGCTCCCTGGTGTAGGTTGGAGGCTAAATCATGTTTTTCCACTTCTTTACAGGCCCTACTTACTGCTCCCTTACCTATTAATCCCTCAAGCTTTACTGATAATTCAGTGGTCATTTCTACCCTTAGGATATGGTCTCAGTTTAGGCGATATTTTAAGTTTTTTTCTGCCTCCTCCTTAATGCCATTATTCATGAATCACTTATTTCCCCCATCAATTACAGACCCTGTTTTTCTGTTGTGGCGTAACAAAGGATTAAGATATTTCAGAGACTTATATAAGGATGGGACCTACTGTAGTTATGCAGTGCTGTCCTCTGAATTTGAATTGCCACAGTCCCACCTCTTCCGCTACTTTCAGGCCAGGCACTGTTCCGTTTCTTTACTTTCAAATTTTCCTTCCTTACCACCTAAGTTGGTATGGGAGGATTTCCTTTTAATTAACACTTCTGGAAAGGCACTTATTTCTAAGACTTATTGTCAGCTTATTGATTTAGAGGATTGTCCTATTGCTAAAACTAAAAGTGCCTGGGAACAAGAGTTGGGTGAAGAGTTTGAGGATGACTGGTGGGGAAATGCTGTTAATAGAATTCACTCTAGTTCAATATGTGCTCGACTTTCACTTATACAGTTTAAAATACTGCATAGGGTTCATTACTCCAAAGATCGACTCTCTAAAATTTATTCCAATGTTGACGATAGTTGTGATAGATGTCACATGTCACCCTGTAATCTGAGTCATATGTTTTTTTTCTGTCCAGTACTTAGTAACTATTGGAATAATTATTTTGAGACCATGTCCAAAATATTTAAAACTAAAGTTGGTGTCTGTCCTACTACTGCAATCTTTGGGGTTCCTAGAGTTTGGACTCGGTTTACATCTAAACAATTAGATGTACTTGCCTTCACTTCTTTATTGGCTAGACGACGGATTTTATTTCTATGGAAGTCGAAGAAACCTCCAGGTATCTCACAGTGGCTTGTGGATACCATGTACTTTTTGAAGTTGGAAAAGATCAGATGCTCTCGTTATGCCAGTTATGATACTTTTCATGAGAAATGGCAACCTTTAATAACATATTTTCTCTCCCTTCAAACTTTGTCTGTTGACTGAGTGTATTTGATTTTTTGAATCATGTTTCCTCCTCCTGACCTCCACTTATTTTATTTTATGTTTATTTTTATTTTTATTTTATTTTTTTTTTTTTTGGGTTTGGGGTAGTGTGGTGGGGTTCGGGGCAGGGTTCTTCTTCAGTTGTTTTCCTTGTTGTTAAAGTTTAAAAGAAAAGAAAATGTGGACTGACTTCACTGTCTGATATGTCAATTGTGTACTTTCCACTCAATAAAATATATATATATAGAAAACGAGCACCCCCTGCTGGTTGGACTAAAACTACCTCCAGCAGCAAACTAGGTTACCACAAAGGGTCTCCCATCCACATATTGACCAAGCTTGAGCCTGCTTAGCTTCTGTGAGCAACCAGACTCTGACTACTGTATTCAACAATTGAACTGGCCTAGGGCAACTTAAGAAAGCTGATCTGATCTAACGGAGGGGTAGCGTATCCTGCCAGGCTCAAAGTGGCCGGCAGATTGCGCTACCACCCCTATAAATGAGGTCAAATTCATGATTGAGGAAGGTGATTACATCCCCTGCTGGCCAGACTGAAACTACCACAAGCAGCAAACTAGATTTTCAGAAAATAGGGCATCCTGAACGGCTCAATATAGCTGGCAGTATGCGCTACCACCTCAATGAATGATATCAAAGTCATAATTAAGGTGGGGAATTCATGACCACAGAAGGTCAGGAGGCCAGTTTGATGCCTCATCAGACGGATGCTCCTCTTTACGGTTGCCGATTTAAGGCTTCATTAAAAAGTCACTATTTTTCGCAGTCCGAAGTTTTGGAACCACATTGTACATGTCAGAAAACGAGCACCCCATGCAGGTTGGACTAAAACTACCTCCAGCAGCAAACAAGATATCCACAAAGGGTCTCCCATCCACATATTGACAAAGCTTGAGCCTGCTTAGCTTCAGCGATCAACCAGACTCTGACTACTGCATTCAACAACTGAACACGATTGGGACAACTTAAGAAAGCTGATCTGATCTAACGGAGGGGTAGCGTATCCTGCCAGGCTCAAAGTGGCCGGCAGATTGCGCTACCACCCCTATAAATGAGGTCAAATTCATGATTGAGGAAGGTGATTACACCCCCTGCTGGCCAGACTGAAACTACCACAAGCAGCAAACTAGATTTTCAGAAAATAGGGCATCCTGAACGGCTCAATATAGCTGGCAGTATGCGCTACCACCTCAATGAATGATATCAAAGTCATAATTAAGGTGGGGAATTCATGACCACAGAAGGTCAGGAGGCCAGTTTGATGCCTCATCAGACGGATGCTCCTCTTTACGGTTGCCGATTTAAGGCTTCATTAAGAAGTCACTATTTTTCGCAGTCCGAAGTTTTGGAACCACATTGTACATGTCAGAAAACGAGCACCCCATGCAGGTTGGACTAAAACTACCTCCAGCAGCAAAAGAGATATCCACAAAGGGTCTCCCATTCACATATTGACAAAGCTTGAGCCTGCTTAGCTTCAGCGATCAACCAGACTCTGACTACTGCATTCAACAACTGAACATGATTGGAGCACCTTAAGAAAGCTGATCTGATCTAACGGAGGGGTAGCGTATCCTGCCAGGCTCAAAGTGGCCGGCAGATTGCGCTACCACCCCTATAAATGAGGTCAAATTCATGATTGAGGAAGGTGATTACACCCCCTGCTGGCCAGACTGAAACTACCACAAGCAGCAAACTAGATTTTCAGAAAATAGGGCATCCTGAACGGCTCAATATAGCTGGCAGTATGCGCTACCACCTCAATGAATGATATCAAAGTCATAATTAAGGTGGGGAATTCATGACCACAGAAGGTCAGGAGGCCAGTTTGATGCCTCATCAGACGGATGCTCCTCTTTACGGTTGCCGATTTAAGGCTTCATTAAAAAGTCACTATTTTTCGCAGTCCGAAGTTTTGGAACCACATTGTACATGTCAGAAAACGAGCACCCCATGCAGGTTGGACTAAAACTACCTCCAGCAGCAAACTAGATTTACACAAAGAGTCACCCATCCACATATTGACCAAGCTTGAGCCTGCTTAGCTTCTGTGAGCAACCAGACTCTGACTACTGCATTCAACAAACGAACTTGCTTGGGGCAACTTAAGAAAGCTGATCTGATCTAACGGAGGGGCAGCGTATCCTGCCAGGATCAAAGTGGCCGGCAGATTGCGCTACCACCCCTATAAATGAGGTCAAATTCATGATTGAGGAACGTGATTTCACCCCCTGCTGGCCAGATTGAAACTACCACAAGCAGCAAACTAGATTTTCAGAAAATAGTGCATCCTGACCGGCTCAATATAGCTGGCAGTATGCGCTACCACATCAATGAATGATATCAAAGTCATAATTAAGGTGGGGAATTCATGACCACAGAAGGTCAGGAGGCCAGTTTGATGTCTCATCAGACGGATGCTCCTCTTTACGGTTGCCGGTTTAAGGCTTCATTAAAAAGTCACTATTTTTCTCAGTCCGAAGTTTTGGAACCACATTGTACATGCCAGAAAATGAGCACCACCTGCTGGTTGGACTAAAACTACCTCTAGCAGCAAACGAGATATCCAAGCTTGAGCCTGCTTAGCTTCTGTGAGCAACCAGACTCTGACTACTGCATTCAACAACTGAACATTATCATAGCACCTTAAGAAAGCTGATCTGATCTAACGGAGGGGTAGCGTATCCTGCCAGGCCCAAAGTGGCAGGCAGATTGCGCTACCACCCCTATAAATGAGGTCAAATTCATGATTGAGGAAGGTGATTTCACCCCCTGCTGGCCAGACTGAAACTACCACAAGCAGCAAACTAGATTTTCAGAAAATAGCGCATCCTGACCGGCTCAATATAGCTGGCAGGTTCCGCTACCACCTCAATGAATGATATCAAAGTCATAATTAAGGTGGGGAATTTATGACACCAGAAGGTCAGGAGGCCAGTTTGATGCCTCATCAGACGGATGCTCCTCTTTACGGTTGCCGGTTTAAGGCTTCATTAAAAAGTCACTATTTTTCGCAGTCCGAAGTTTTGGAACCACATTGTACATGTCAGAAAACGAGCACCCCCTGCTGGTTGGACTAAAACTACCTCCAGCAGCAAACTAGGTTACCACAAAGAGTCTCCCATCCACATATTGACCAAGCTTGAGCCTGCTTAGCTTCTGTGAGCAACCAGACTCTGACTACTGTATTCAACAATTGAACTGGCCTAGGGCAACTTAAGAAAGCTGATCTGATCTAACGGAGGGGTAGCGTATCCTGCCAGGCTCAAAGTGGCCGGCAGATTGCGCTACCACCCCTATAAATGAGGTCAAATTCATGATTGAGGAAGGTGATTACATCCCCTGCTGGCCAGACTGAAACTACCACAAGCAGCAAACTAGATTTTCAGAAAATAGGGCATCCTGAACGGCTCAATATAGCTGGCAGTATGCGCTACCACCTCAATGAATGATATCAAAGTCATAATTAAGGTGGGGAATTCATGACCACAGAAGGTCAGGAGGCCAGTTTGATGCCTCATCAGACGGATGCTCCTCTTTACGGTTGCCGATTTAAGGCTTCATTAAAAAGTCACTATTTTTCGCAGTCCGAAGTTTTGGAACCACATTGTACATGTCAGAAAACGAGCACCCCATGCAGGTTGGACTAAAACTACCTCCAGCAGCAAACAAGATATCCACAAAGGGTCTCCCATCCACATATTGACAAAGCTTGAGCCTGCTTAGCTTCAGCGATCAACCAGACTCTGACTACTGCATTCAACAAATGAACACAATTGGGGCAACTTAAGAAAGCTGATCTGATCTAACGGAGGGGTAGCGTATCCTGCCAGGCTCAAAGTGGCCGGCAGATTGCGCTACCACCCCTATAAATGAGGTCAAATTCATGATTGAGGAAGGTGATTACACCCCCTGCTGGCCAGACTGAAACTACCACAAGCAGCAAACTAGATTTTCAGAAAATAGGGCATCCTGAATGGCTCAATATAGCTGGCAGTATGCGCTACCACCTCAATGAATGATATCAAAGTCATAATTAAGGTGGGGAATTCATGACCACAGAAGGTCAGGAGGCCAGTTTGATGCCTCATCAGACGGATGCTCCTCTTTACGGTTGCCGATTTAAGGCTTCATTAAAAAGTCACTATTTTTCGCAGTCCGAAGTTTTGGAACCACATTGTACATGTCAGAAAACGAGCACCCCATGCAGGTTGGACTAAAACTACCTCGAGCAGCAAACTAGATTTCCACAAAGAGTCACCCATCCACATATTGACCAAGCTTGAGCCTGCTTAGCTTCTGTGAACAACCAGACTCTGACTACTGCATTCAACAAACGAACTTGCTTGGGGCAACTTAAGAAAGCTGATCTGATCTAACGGAGGGGCAGCGTATCCTGCCAGGCTCAAAGTGGCCGGCAGATTGCGCTACCACCCCTATAAATGAGGTCAAATTCATGATTGAGGAAGGTGATTACACCCCCTGCTGGCCAGACTGAAACTACCACAAGCAGCAAACTAGATTTTCAGAAAACAGGACATCCTGAACGGCTCAATATAGCTGGCAGTATGCGCTACCACCTCAATGAATGATATCAAAGTCATAATTAAGGTGGGGAATTCATGACCACAGAAGGTCAGGAGGCCAGTTTGATGCCTCATCAGACGGATGCTCCTCTTTACGGTTGCCGGTTTAAGGCTTCATTAAAAAGTCACTATTTTTCTCAGTCCGAAGTTTTGGAACCACATTGTACATGCCAGAAAATGAGTACCACGTGCTGGTTGGACTAAAACTACCTCCAGCAGCAAACAGGATATCCACAAAGGGTCTCCCATCCACATATTAACAAAGCTTGAGCCTGCTTAGCTTCAGTGATCAACCAGACTCTGACTACTGCATTCAACAACTGAACATTATCATAGCACCTTAAGAAAGCTGATCTGATCTAACGGAGGGGTAGCGTGTCCTGCCAGGCCCAAAGTGGCAGGCAGATTGCGCTACCACCCCTATAAATGAGGTCAAATTCATGATTGAGGAAGGTGATTTCACCCCCTGCTGGCCAGACTGAAACTACCACAAGCAGCAAACTAGATTTTCAGAAAATAGCGCATCCTGACCGGCTCAATATACCTGGCAGGTTCCGCTACCACCTCAATGAATGATATCAAAGTCATAATTAAGGTGGGGAATTTATGACACCAGAAGGTCAGGAGGCCAGTTTGATGCCTCATCAGACGGATGCTCCTCTTTACGGTTGCCGATTTAAGGCTTCATTAAAAAGTCACTATTTTTCGCAGTCCGAAGTTTTGGAACCATATTGTACATGTCAGAAAACGAGCACCCCATGCAGGTTGGACTAAAACTACCTCGAGCAGCAAACTAGATTTCCACAAAGAGTCACCCATCCGCATACTGACCAAGCTTGAGCCTACTTAGCTTCAGTGAGCAACCAGACTCTGACTACTGTATTCAACAATTGAACTGGCCTAGGGCAACTTAAGAAAGCTGATCTGATCTAACGGAGGGGTAGCGTATCCTGCCAGGATCAAAGTGGCCGGCAGATTGCGCTACCACCCCTATAAATGAGGTCAAATTCATGATTGAGGAAGGTGATTACACCCCCTGCTGGCCAGACTGAAACTACCACAAGCAGCAAACTAGATTTTCAGAAAATAGGGCATCCTGAACGGCTCAATATAGCTGGCAGTATGCGCTACCACCTCAATGAATGATATCAAAGTCATAATTAAGGTGGGGAATTCATGACCACAGAAGGTCAGGAGGCCAGTTTGATGCCTCATCAGACGGATGCTCCTCTTTACAGTTGCCGATTTAAGGCTTCATTAAAAAGTCACTATTTTTCGCAGTCCGAAGTTTTGGAACCACATTGTACATGTCAGAAAACGAGCACCCCATGCAGGTTGGACTAAAACTACCTCCAGCAGCAAACAAGATATCCACAAAGGGTCTCCCATCCACATATTGACAAAGCTTGAGCCTGCTTAGCTTCAGCGATCAACCAGACTCTGACTACTGCATTCAACAACTGAACACAATTGGGACAACTTAAGAAAGCAGATCTGATCTAACGGAGGGGTAGCGTATCCTGCCAGGCTCAAAGTGGCCGGCAGATTGCGCTACCACCCCTATAAATGAGGTCAAATTCATGATTGAGGAAGGTGATTACACCCCCTGCTGGCCAGACTGAAACTACCACAAGCAGCAAACTAGATTTTCAGAAAATAGGGCATCCTGAACGGCTCAATATAGCTGGCAGTATGCGCTACCACCTCAATGAATGATATCAAAGTCATAATTAAGGTGGGGAATTCATGACCACAGAAGGTCAGGAGGCCAGTTTGATGCCTCATCAGACGGATGCTCCTCTTTACGGTTGCCGATTTAAGGCTTCATTAAAAAGTCACTATTTTTCGCAGTCCGAAGTTTTGGAACCACATTGTACATGTCAGAAAACGAGCACCCCATGCAGGTTGGACTAAAACTACCTCCAGCAGCAAAAGAGATATACACAAAGGGTCTCCCATCCACATATTGACAAAGCTTAAGCCTGCTTAGCTTCAGTGATCAACCAAACGCTGACTACTGCATTCAACAACTGAACATGATTGGAGCAACTTAAGAAAGCTGATCTGATCTAACGGAAGGGTAGCGTATCCTGCCAGGCTCAAAGTGGCCGGCAGATTGCGCTACCACCCCTATAAATGAGGTCAAATTCATGATTGAGGAAGGTGATTACACCCCCTGCTGGCCAGACTGAAACTACCACAAGAAGCAAACTAGATTTTCAGAAAATAGCGCATCCTGACCGGCTCAATATAGCTGGCAGGTTCCGCTACCACCTCAATGAATGATATCAAAGTCATAATTAAGGTGGGGAATTCATGACCACAGAAGGTCAGGAGGCCAGTTTGATGCCTCATCAGACGGATGCTCCTCTTTACGGTTGCCGATTTAAGGCTTCATTAAAAAGTCACTATTTTTCGCAGTCCGAAGTTTTGGAACCACATTGTACATGTCAGAAAACGAGCACCCCATGCAGGTTGGACCAAAACTACCTCCAGCAGCAAAAGAGATATCCACAAAGGGTCTCCCATCCACATATTGACAAAGCTTGAGCCTGCTTAGCTTCAGTGATCAACCAAACGCTGACTACTGCATTCAACAACTGAACATGATTGGAGCAACTTAAGAAAGCTGATCTGATCTAACGGAAGGGTAGCGTATCCTGCCAGGCTCAAAGTGGCCGGCAGATTGCGCTACCACTCCTATAAATGAGGTCAAATTCATGATTGTGGAAGGTGATTACACCCCCTGCTGGCCAGACTGAAACTACCACAAGAAGCAAACTAGATTTTCAGAAAATAGGGCATCCTGAACGGCTCAATATAGCTGGCAGTATGCGCTACCACCTCAATGAATGATATCAAAGTCATAATTAAGGTGGGGAATTCATGACCACAGAAGGTCAGGAGGCCAGTTTGATGCCTCATCAGACGGATGCTCCTCTTTACGGTTGCCGATTTAAGGCTTCATTAAAAAGTCACTATTTTTCGCAGTCCGAAGTTTTGGAACCACATTGTACATGTCAGAAAACGAGCACCCCATGCAGGTTGGACTAAAACTACCTCCAGCAGCAAACAAGATATCCACAAAGGGTCTCCAATCCACATATTGACAAAGCTTGAGCCTGCTTAGCTTCAGCGATCAACCAGACTCTGACTACTGCATTCAACAACTGAACACAATTGGGACAACTTAAGAAAGCAGATCTGATCTAACGGAGGGGTAGCGTATCCTGCCAGGCTCAAAGTGGCCGGCAGATTGCGCTACCACCCCTATAAATGAGGTCAAATTCATGATTGAGGAAGGTGATTACACCCCCTGCTGGCCAGACTGAAACTACCACAAGCAGCAAACTAGATTTTCAGAAAATAGGGCATCCTGAACGGCTCAATATAGCTGGCAGTATGCGCTACCACCTCAATGAATGATATCAAAGTCATAATTAAGGTGGGGAATTCATGACCACAGAAGGTCAGGAGGCCAGTTTGATGCCTCATCAGACGGATGCTCCTCTTTACGGTTGCCGATTTAAGGCTTCATTAAAAAGTCACTATTTTTCGCAGTCCGAAGTTTTGGAACCACATTGTACATGTCAGAAAACGAGCACCCCATGCAGGTTGGACTAAAACTACCTCCAGCAGCAAAAGAGATATACACAAAGGGTCTCCCATCCACATATTGACAAAGCTTGAGCCTGCTTAGCTTCAGTGATCAACCAAACGCTGACTACTGCATTCAACAACTGAACATGATTGGAGCAACTTAAGAAAGCTGATCTGATCTAACGGAAGGGTAGCGTATCCTGCCAGGCTCAAAGTGGCCGGCAGATTGCGCTACCACCCCTATAAATGAGGTCAAATTCATGATTGAGGAAGGTGATTACACCCCCTGCTGGCCAGACTGAAACTACCACAAGAAGCAAACTAGATTTTCAGAAAATAGCGCATCCTGGCCGGCTCAATATAGCTGGCAGGTTCCGCTACCACCTCAATGAATGATATCAAAGTCATAATTAAGGTGGGGAATTCATGACCACAGAAGGTCAGGAGGCCAGTTTGATGCCTCATCAGACGGATGCTCCTCTTTACGGTTGCCGATTTAAGGCTTCATTAAAAAGTCACTATTTTTCGCAGTCCGAAGTTTTGGAACCACATTGTACATGTCAGAAAACGAGCACCCCATGCAGGTTGGACTAAAACTACCTCCAGCAGCAAAAGAGATATCCACAAAGGGTCTCCCATTCACATATTGACAAAGCTTGAGCCTGCTTAGCTTCAGTGATCAACCAAACGCTGACTACTGCTTTCAACAACTGAACATGATTGGAGCAACTTAAGAAAGCTGATCTGATCTAACGGAAGGGTAGCGTATCCTGCCAGGCACAAAGTGGCCGGCAGATTGCGCTACCACCCCTATAAATGAGGTCAAATTCATGATTGAGGAAGGTGATTACACCCCCTGCTGGCCAGACTGAAACTACCACAAGAAGCAAACTAGATTTTCAGAAAATAGCGCATCCTGACCGGCTCAATATAGCTGGCAGGTTCCGCTACCACCTCAATGAATGATATCAAAGTCATAATTAAGGTGGGGAATTCATGACCACAGAAGGTCAGGAGGCCAGTTTGATGCCTCATCAGACGGATGCTCCTCTTTACGGTTGCCGATTTAAGGCTTCATTAAAAAGTCACTATTTTTCGCAGTCCGAAGTTTTGGAACCACATTGTACATGTCAGAAAACGAGCACCCCATGCAGGTTGGACTAAAACTACCTCCAGCAGCAAAAGAGATATCCACAAAGGGTCTCCCATCCACATATTGACAAAGCTTGAGCCTGCTTAGCTTCAGTGATCAACCAAACGCTGACTACTGCATTCAACAACTGAACATGATTGGAGCAACTTAAGAAAGCTGATCTGATCTAACGGAAGGGTAGCGTATCCTGCCAGGCTCAAAGTAGCCGGCAGATTGCGCTACCACCCCTATAAATGAGGTCAAATTCATGATTGAGGAAGGAGATTACACCCCCTGCTGGCCAGACTGAAACTACCACAAGAAGCAAACTAGATTTTCAGAAAATAGCGCATCCTGACCGGCTCAATATAGCTGGCAGGTTCCGCTACCACCTCAATGAATGATATCAAAGTCATAATTAAGGTGGGGAATTCATGACCACAGAAGGTCAGGAGGCCAGTTTGATGCCTCATCAGACGGATGCTCCTTTTTACGGTTGCCGATTTAAGGCTTCATTAAGAAGTCACTATTTTTCGCAGTCCGAAGTTTTGGAACCACATTGTACATGTCAGAAAACGAGCACCCCATGCAGGTTGGACTAAAACTACCTCGAGCAGCAAACTAGATTTCCACAAAGAGTCACCCATCCACATATTGACCAAGCTTGAGCCTGCTTAGCTTCTGTGAGCAACCAGACTCTGACTACTGCATTCAACAAACGAACTTGCTTGGGGCAACTTAAGAAAGCTGATCTGATCTAACGGAGGGGCAGCGTATCCTGCCAGGCTCAAAGTGGCCGGCAGATTGCGCTACCACCCCTATAAATGAGGTCAAATTCATGATTGAGGAAGGTGATTACACCCCCTGCTGGCCAGACTGAAACTACCACAAGCAGCAAACTAGATTTTCAGAAAATAGGGCATCCTGAACGGCTCAATATAGCTGGCAGTATGCGCTACCACCTCAATGAATGATATCAAAGTCATAATTAAGGTGGGGAATTCATGACCACAGAAGGTCAGGAGGCCAGTTTGATGCCTCATCAGACGGATGCTCCTCTTTACGGTTGCCGATTTAAGGCTTCATTAAAAAGTCACTATTTTTCGCAGCCCGAAGTTTTGGAACCACATTGTACATGTCAGAAAACGAGCACCCCATGCAGGTTGGACTAAAACTACCTCGAGCAGCAAACTAGATTTCCACAAAGAGTCACCCATCCACATATTGACCAAGCTTGAGCCTGCTTAGCTTCTGTGAGCAACCAGACTCTGACTACTGCATTCAACAAACAAACTTGCTTGGGACAACTTAAGAAAGCTGATCTGATCTAACGGAGGGGCAGCGTATCCTGCCAGGCTCAAAGTGGCCGGCAGATTGCGCTACCACCCCTATAAATGAGGTCAAATTCATGATTGAGGAAGGTGATTACACCCCCTGCTGGCCAGACTGAAACTACCACAAGCAGCAAACTAGATTTTCAGAAAACAGGACATCCTGAACGGCTCAATATAGCTGGCAGTATGCGCTACCACCTCAATGAATGATATCAAAGTCATAATTAAGGTGGGGAATTCATGACCACAGAAGGTCAGGAGGCCAGTTTGATGCCTCATCAGACGGATGCTCCTCTTTACGGTTGCCGGTTTAAGGCTTCATTAAAAAGTCACTATTTTTCTCAGTCCGAAGTTTTGGAACCACATTGTACATGCCAGAAAATGAGTACCACGTGCTGGTTGGACTAAAACTACCTCCAGCAGCAAACGGGATATCCACAAAGGGTCTCCCATCCACATATTAACAAAGCTTGAGCCTGCTTAGCTTCAGTGATCAACCAGACTCTGACTACTGCATTCAACAACTGAACGTTATCATAGCACCTTAAGAAAGCTGATCTGATCTAACGGAGGGGTAGCGTGTCCTGCCAGGCCCAAAGTGGCAGGCAGATTGCGCTACCACCCCTATAAATGAGGTCAAATTCATGATTGAGGAAGGTGATTTCACCCCCTGCTGGCCAGACTGAAACTACCACAAGCAGCAAACTAGATTTTCAGAAAATAGCGCATCCTGACCGGCTCAATATAGCTGGCAGGTTCCGCTACCACCTCAATGAATGATATCAAAGTCATAATTAAGGTGGGGAATTTATGACACCAGAAGGTCAGGAGGCCAGTTTGATGCCTCATCAGACGGATGCTCCTCTTTACGGTTGCCGATTTAAGGCTTCATTAAAAAGTCACTATTTTTCGCAGTCCGAAGTTTTGGAACCATATTGTACATGTCAGAAAACGAGCACCCCATGCAGGTTGGACTAAAACTACCTCGAGCAGCAAACTAGATTTCCACAAAGAGTCACCCATCCACATACTGACCAAGCTTGAGCCTACTTAGCTTCAGTGAGCAACCAGACTCTGACTACTGTATTCAACAATTGAACTGGCCTAGGGCAACTTAAGAAAGCTGATCTGATCTAACGGAGGGGTAGCGTATCCTGCCAGGATCAAAGTGGCCGGCAGATTGCGCTACCACCCCTATAAATGAGGTCAAATTCATGATTGAGGAAGGTGATTACACCCCCTGCTGGCCAGACTGAAACTACCACAAGCATCAAACTAGATTTTCAGAAAATAGGGCATCCTGAACGGCTCAATATAGCTGGCAGTATGCGCTACCACTTCAATGAATGATATCAAAGTCATAATTAAGGTGGGGAATTCATGACCACAGAAGGTCAGGAGGCCAGTTTGATGCCTCATCAGACGGATGCTCCTCTTTACGGTTGCCGATTTAAGGCTTCATTAAAAAGTCACTATTTTCCCCAGTCCGAAGTTTTGGAACCACATTGTACATGTCAGAAAACGAGCACCCCATGCAGGTTGGACTAAAACTACCTCCAGCAGCAAAAGAGATATCCACAAAGGGTCTCCTATCCACATATTGACAAAGCTTGAGTCTGCTTAGCTTCAGTGATCAACCAGACTCTGACTACTGCATTCAACAACTGAACATGATTGGAGCAACTTAAGAAAGCTGATCTGATCTAACGGAGGGGTAGCGTATCCTGCCAGGCTCAAAGTGGCCGGCAGATTGTGCTACCACCCCTATAAATGAGGTCAAATTCATGATTGAGGAAGGTGATTACACCCCCTGCTGGCCAGACTGAAACTACCACAAGCAGCAAACTAGATTTTCAGAAAATAGGGCATCCTGAACGGCTCAATATAGCTGGCAGTATGCGGTACCACCTCAATGAATGATATCAAAGTCATAATTAAGGTGGGGAATTCATGACCACAGAAGGTCAGGAGGCCAGTTTGATGCCTCATCAGACGGATGCTCCTCTTTACGGTTGCCTGTTTAAGGCTTCATTAAAAAGTCACTATTTTTCTCAGTCCGAAGTTTTGGAACCACATTGTACATGCCAGAAAATGAGCACCACCTGCTGGTTGGACTAAAACTACCTCCAGCAGCAAACGGGAAATCCACAAAGGGTCTCCCATCCACATATCAACAAAGCTTGAGCCTGCTTAGCTTCAGTGATCAATCAGACTCTGACTACTGCATTCAACAACTGAACATTATTATAGCACCTTAAGAAAGCTGATCTGATCTAACGGAGGGGTAGCGTATCCTGCCAGGCTCAAAGTGGCCGGCAGATTGCGCTACCACCCCTATAAATGAGGTCAAATTCATGATTGAGGAAGGTGATTACACCCCCTGCTGGCCAGACTGAAACTACCACAAGCAGCAAACTAGATTTTCAGAAAATAGGGCATCCTGAACGGCTCAATATAGCTGGCAGTATGCGCTACCACCTCAATGAATGATATCAAAGTCATAATTAAGGTGGGGAATTCATGACCACAGAAGGTCAGGAGGCCAGTTTGATGCCTCATCAGACGGATGCTCCTCTTTACGGTTGCCGATTTAAGGCTTCATTAAAAAGTCACTATTTTTCGCAGCCCGAAGTTTTGGAACCACATTGTACATGTCAGAAAACGAGCACCCCATGCAGGTTGGACTAAAACTACCTCGAGCAGCAAACTAGATTTCCACAAAGAGTCACCCATCCACATATTGACCAAGCTTGAGCCTGCTTAGCTTCAGTGATCAACCAAACGCTGACTACTGCATTCAACAACTGAACATGATTGGAGCAACTTAAGAAAGCTGATCTGATCTAACGGAAGGGTAGCGTATCCTGCCAGGCTCAAAGTGGCCGGCAGATTGCGCTACCACCCCTATAAATGAGGTCAAATTCATGATTGAGGAAGGTGATTACACCCCCTGCTGGCCAGACTGAAACTACCACAAGAAGCAAACTAGATTTTCAGAAAATAGCGCATCCTGACCGGCTCAATATAGCTGGCAGGTTCCGCTACCACCTCAATGAATGATATCAAAGTCATAATTAAGGTGGGGAATTCATGACCACAGAAGGTCAGGAGGCCAGTTTGATGCCTCATCAGACGGATGCTCCTCTTTACGGTTGCCGATTTAAGGCTTCATTAAAAAGTCACTATTTTTCGCAGTCCGAAGTTTTGGAACCACATTGTACATGTCAGAAAACGAGCACCCCATGCAGGTTGGACTAAAACTACCTCCAGCAGCAAAAGAGATATCCACAAAGGGTCTCCCATCCACATATTGACAAAGCTTGAGCCTGCTTAGCTTCAGTGATCAACCAAACGCTGACTACTGCATTCAACAACTGAACATGATTGGAGCAACTTAAGAAAGCTGATCTGATCTAACGGAAGGGTAGCGTATCCTGCCAGGCTCAAAGTGGCCGGCAGATTGCGCTACCACCCCTATAAATGAGGTCAAATTCATGATTGAGAAAAGTGATTACACCCCCTGCTGGCCAGACTGAAACTACCACAAGAAGCAAACTAGATTTTCAGAAAATAGCGCATCCTGACCGGCTCAATATAGCTGGCAGGTTCCGCTACCACCTCAATGAATGATATCAAAGTCATAATTAAGGTGGGGAATTCATGACCACAGAAGGTCAGGAGGCCAGTTTGATGCCTCATCAGACGGATGCTCCTCTTTACGGTTGCCGATTTAAGGCTTCATTAAGAAGTCACTATTTTTCGCAGTCCGAAGTTTTGGAGCCACATTGTACATGTCAGAAAACGAGCACCCCATGCAGGTTGGACTAAAACTACCTCCAGCAGCAAAAGAGATATCCACAAAGGGTCTCCCATTCACATATTGACAAAGCTTGAGCCTGCTTAGCTTCAGCGATCAACCAGACGCTGACTACTGCATTCAACAACTGAACATGATTGGAGCACCTTAAGAAAGCTGATCTGATCTAACGGAGGGGTAGCGTATCCTGCCAGGCTCAAAGTGGCCGGCAGATTGCGCTACCACCCCTATAAATGAGGTCAAATTCATGATTGAGGAAGGTGATTACACCCCCTGCTGGCCAGACTGAAACTACCACAAGCAGCAAACTAGATTTTTAGAAAATAGGGCATCCTGAACGGCTCAATATAGCTGGCAGTATGCGCTACCACCTCAATGAATGATATCAAAGTCATAATTAAGGTGGGGAATTCAAGACCACAGAAGGTCAGGAGGCCAGTTTGATGCCTCATCAGACGGATGCTCCTCTTTACGGTTGCCGATTTAAGGCTTCATTAAAAAGTCACTATTTTTCGCAGTCCGAAGTTTTGGAACCACATTGTACATGTCAGAAAACGAGCACCCCATGCAGGTTGGACTAAAACTACCTCGAGCAGCAAACTAGATTTCCACAAAGAGTCACCCATCCACATATTGACCAAGCTTGAGCCTGCTTAGCTTCTGTGAGCAACCAGACTCTGACTACTGCATTCAACAAACGAACTTGCTTGGGGCAACTTAAGAAAGCTGATCTGATCTAACGGAGGGGCAGCGTATCCTGCCAGGCTCAAAGTGGCCGGCAGATTGCGCTACCACCCCTATAAATGAGGTCAAATTCATGATTGAGGAAGGTGATTACACCCCCTGCTGGCCAGACTGAAACTACCACAAGCAGCAAACTAGATTTTCAGAAAACAGGACATCCTGAACGGCTCAATATAGCTGGCAGTATGCGCTACCACCTCAATGAATGATATCAAAGTCATAATTAAGGTGGGGAATTCATGACCACAGAAGGTCAGGAGGCCAGTTTGATGCCTCATCAGACGGATGCTCCTCTTTACGGTTGCCGGTTTAAGGCTTCATTAAAAAGTCACTATTTTTCTCAGTCCGAAGTTTTGGAACCACATTGTACATGCCAGAAAATGAGTACCACGTGCTGGTTGGACTAAAACTACCTCCAGCAGCAAACGGGATATCCACAAAGGGTCTCCCATCCACATATTGACAAAGCTTGAGCCTGCTTAGCTTCAGCGATCAACCAGACTCTGACTACTGCATTCAACAACTGAACATGATTAGAGCACCTTAAGAAAGCTGATCTGATCTAACGGAGGGGTAGCGTATCCTGCCAGGCTCAAAGTGGCCGGCAGATTGCGCTACCACCCCTATAAATGAGGTCAAATTCATGATTGAGGAAGGTGATTACACCCCCTGCTGGCCAGACTGAATCTACCACAAGCAGCAAACTAGATTTTCAGAAAATAGGGCATCCTGAACGGCTCAATATAGCTGGCAGTATGCGCTACCACCTCAATGAATGATATCAAAGTCATAATTAAGGTGGGGAATTCATGACCACAGAAGGTCAGGAGGCCAGTTTGATGCCTCATCAGACGGATGCTCCTCTTTACGGTTGCCGATTTAAGGCTTCATTAAAAAGTCACTATTTTTCGCAGTCCGAAGTTTTGGAACCACATTGTACATGTCAGAAAACGAGCACCCCATGCAGGTTGGACTAAAACTACCTCGAGCAGCAAACTAGATTTCCACAAAGAGTCACCCATCCACATATTGACCAAGCTTGAGCCTGCTTAGCTTCTGTGAGCAACCAGACTCTGACTACTGCATTCAACAAACAAACTTGCTTGGGGCAACTTAAGAAAGCTGATCTGATCTAACGGAGGGGCAGCGTATCCTGCCAGGCTCAAAGTGGCCGGCAGATTGAGCTACCACCCCTATAAATGAGGTCAAATTCATGATTGAGGAAGGTGATTACACCCCCTGCTGGCCAGACTGAAACTACCACAAGCAGCAAACTAGATTTTCAGAAAACAGGACATCCTGAACGGCTCAATATAGCTGGCAGTATGCGCTACCACCTCAATGAATGATATCAAAGTCATAATTAAGGTGGGGAATTCATGACCACAGAAGGTCAGGAGGCCAGTTTGATGCCTCATCAGACGGATGCTCCTCTTTACGGTTGCCGGTTTAAGGCTTCATTAAAAAGTCACTATTTTTCTCAGTCCGAAGTTTTGGAACCACATTGTACATGCCAGAAAATGAGTACCACGTGCTGGTTGGACTAAAACTACCTCCAGCAGCAAACGGGATATCCACAAAGGGTCTCCTATCCACATATTGACAAAGCTTGAGTCTGCTTAGCTTCAGTGATCAACCAGACTCTGACTACTGCATTCAACAACTGAACATGATTGGAGCAACTTAAGAAAGCTGATCTGATCTAACGGAGGGGTAGCGTATCCTGCCAGGCTCAAAGTGGCCGGCAGATTGTGCTACCACCCCTATAAATGAGGTCAAATTCATGATTGAGGAAGGTGATTACACCCCCTGCTGGCCAGACTGAAACTACCACAAGCAGCAAACTAGATTTTCAGAAAATAGGGCATCCTGAACGGCTCAATATAGCTGGCAGTATGCGGTACCACCTCAATGAATGATATCAAAGTCATAATTAAGGTGGGGAATTCATGACCACAGAAGGTCAGGAGGCCAGTTTGATGCCTCATCAGACGGATGCTCCTCTTTACGGTTGCCTGTTTAAGGCTTCATTAAAAAGTCACTATTTTTCTCAGTCCGAAGTTTTGGAACCACATTGTACATGCCAGAAAATGAGCACCACCTGCTGGTTGGACTAAAACTACCTCCAGCAGCAAACGGGAAATCCACAAAGGGTCTCCCATCCACATATTAACAAAGCTTGAGCCTGCTTAGCTTCAGTGATCAATCAGACTCTGACTACTGCATTCAACAACTGAACATTATTATAGCACCTTAAGAAAGCTGATCTGATCTAACGGAGGGGTAGCGTATCCTGCCAGGCTCAAAGTGGCCGGCAGATTGCGCTACCACCCCTATAAATGAGGTCAAATTCATGATTGAGGAAGGTGATTACACCCCCTGCTGGCCAGACTGAAACTACCACAAGCAGCAAACTAGATTTTCAGAAAATAGGGCATCCTGAACGGCTCAATATAGCTGGCAGTATGCGCTACCACCTCAATGAATGATATCAAAGTCATAATTAAGGTGGGGAATTCATGACCACAGAAGGTCAGGAGGCCAGTTTGATGCCTCATCAGACGGATGCTCCTCTTTACAGTTGCCGATTTAAGGCTTCATTAAAAAGTCACTATTTTTCGCAGTCCGAAGTTTTGGAACCACATTGTACATGTCAGAAAACGAGCACCCCATGCAGGTTGGACTAAAACTACCTCCAGCAGCAAACAAGATATCCACAAAGGGTCTCCCATCCACATATTGACAAAGCTTGAGCCTGCTTAGCTTCAGCGATCAACCAGACTCTGACTACTGCATTCAACAACTGAACACAATTGGGACAACTTAAGAAAGCAGATCTGATCTAACTGAGGGGTAGCGTATCCTGCCAGGCTCAAAGTGGCCGGCAGATTGCGCTACCACCCCTATAAATGAGGTCAAATTCATGATTGAGGAAGGTGATTACACCCCCTGCTGGCCTGACTGAAACTACCACAAGCAGCAAACTAGATTTTCAGAAAATAGGGCATCCTGAACGGCTCAATATAGCTGGCAGTATGCGCTACCACCTCAATGAATGATATCAAAGTCATAATTAAGGTGGGGAATTCATGACCACAGAAGGTCAGGAGGCCAGTTTGATGCCTCATCAGACGGATGCTCCTCTTTACGGTTGCCGATTTAAGGCTTCATTAAAAAGTCACTATTTTTCGCAGTCCGAAGTTTTGGAACCACATTGTACATGTCAGAAAACGAGCACCCCATGCAGGTTGGACTAAAACTACCTCCAGCAGCAAAAGAGATATACACAAAGGGTCTCCCATCCACATATTGACAAAGCTTGAGCCTGCTTAGCTTCAGTGATCAACCAAACGCTGACTACTGCATTCAACACCTGAACACAATTGGGACAACTTAAGAAAGCAGATCTGATCTAACGGAGGGGTAGCGTATCCTGCCAGGCTCAAAGTGGCCGGCAGATTGCGCTACCACCCCTATAAATGAGGTCAAATTCATGATTGAGGAAGGTGATTACACCCCCTGCTGGCCAGACTGAAACTACCACAAGCAGCAAACTAGATTTTCAGAAAATAGGGCATCCTGAACGGCTCAATATAGCTGGCAGTATGCGCTACCACCTCAATGAATGATATCAAAGTCATAATTAAGGTGGGGAATTCATGACCACAGAAGGTCAGGAGGCCAGTTTGATGCCTCATCAGACGGATGCTCCTCTTTACGGTTGCCGATTTAAGGCTTCATTAAAAAGTCACTATTTTTCGCAGTCCGAAGTTTTGGAACCACATTGTACATGTCAGAAAACGAGCACCCCATGCAGGTTGGACTAAAACTACCTCCAGCAGCAAAAGAGATATACACAAAGGGTCTCCCATCCACACATTGACAAAGCTTGAGCCTGCTTAGCTTCAGTGATCAACCAAACACTGACTACTGCATTCAACAACTGAACATGATTGGAGCAACTTAAGAAAGCTGATCTGATCTAACGGAAGGGTAGCGTATCCTGCCAGGCTCAAAGTGGCCGGCAGATTGCGCTACCACCCCTATAAATGAGGTCAAATTCATGATTGAGGAAGGTGATTACACCCCCTGCTGGCCAGACTGAAACTACCACAAGAAGCAAACTAGATTTTCAGAAAATAGCGCATCCTGACCGGCTCAATATAGCTGGCAGGTTCCGCTACCACCTCAATGAATGATATCAAAGTCATAATTAAGGTGGGGAATTCATGACCACAGAAGGTCAGGAGGCCAGTTTGATGCCTCATCAGACGGATGCTCCTCTTTACGGTTGCCGATTTAAGGCTTCATTAAGAAGTCACTATTTTTCGCAGTCCGAAGTTTTGGAACCACATTGTACATGTCAGAAAACGAGCACCCCATGCAGGTTGGACTAAAACTACCTCCAGCAGCAAAAGAGATATCCACAAAAGGTCTCCCATTCACATATTGACAAAGCTTGAGCCTGCTTAGCTTCAGCGATCAACTAGACTCTGACTACTGCATTCAACAACTGAACATGATTGGAGCACCTTAAGAAAGCTGATCAGGGGCCTATACCATGATGGTAGTTAAACTAATTCAGAGTTACAGGATTAATTCCGAGTTGACAAAACTAAACCACTCCAATCCGGCTTTGTTGGTACCATGATGCTGATCATCAACTTTCTTTGTCAACTCAGGTTTTGATCCTGAGTTTGTGGAGCACATGCACATGAATGTGTGACATCAGTGGCAAACAGCCAATCACAAGCCTTGGTTGAATCTTAACGAGTTAGCTAAAGTTTAAGAGTTTGAAGAATATGATGAATTTAAACGTATTTAAACTGAAAAAAATTACTTGTTTATAAAAGAGTACAAATTAAATAAATTATCTTGCTCTATCAGTGCACTCACAAGTGAAACGTGTTAAGTATATATATATATATATATATATATATATATATATATATATATATATATATGTGTCACACACACACACACACACACACACACAAACATATATATATATATATATATATATATATATATATATATATATATATTGATTCTACACCTTATTTATATTACATACGATCTGTATATATTAACATCATTTAAAATAAATGATTCATAATAACTCTTAAACTAAAATTGCTTGTGTGAAATGGATTAATAATTATATAAATCATATAAAATAACTATAAGTAATTATCATTAAAGCCAGACCATTATTTTTCAAAATTTTATTTACTAATTTTTTTGTTTTTTTAATTAAAGTGACCTTTAATTTGCAGCACGAGAAACTAGGGGAGTGACTTTTTTGTGTCTGATGTCAGTTTTACATCTTTAATCCTTTAATCCAGAACATAACCTGCCCTGGAGCAGGTTAGCCGTGGAGTGTAAGTTACTATGGCAATGAACGTTGCTAAAAGCCAAGCCACATTCATGGTACCTAAAACCCAGGATTGGTGCAAACTAAACTGAAACTTACCTGGCTAGCCAGCTAATCCGGCTTCATGGTACAGGCCCCTGATCTAACGGAGGGGTAGCGTATCCTGCCAGGCTCAAAGTGGCCGGCAGATTGCGCTACCACCCCTATAAATGAGGTCAAATTCATGATTGAGGAAGGTGATTACACCCCCTGCTGGCCAGACTGAAACTACCACAAGCAGCAAACTAGATTTTCAGAAAATAGGGCATCCTGAACGGCTCAATATAGCTGGCAGTATGCGCTACCACCTCAATGAATGATATCAAAGTCATAATTAAGGTGGGGAATTTATGACCACAGAAGGTCAGGAGGCCAGTTTGATGCCTCATCAGACGGATGCTCCTCTTTACGGTTGCCGATTTAAGGCTTCATTAAAAAGTCACTATTTTTCGCAGTCCGAAGTTTTGGAACCACATTGTACATGTCAGAAAACGAGCACCCCATGCAGGTTGGACTAAAACTACCTCGAGCAGCAAACTAGATTTCCACAAAGAGTCACCCATCCACATATTGACCAAGCTTGCGCCTGCTTAGCTTCTGTGAGCAACCAGACTCTGACTACTGCATTCATTTACATTTACATTTACATTTATTCATTTAGCCGACGCTTTTATCCAAAGCGACTTACAATTGGGAATACAACAAGTGATTCATCCTAAGGAGGCAGATCAACATAGGAAGTGTTCAAAAATACCATATATCAGGCGTTGTTAGAAGAGTGCAGGCTAGAAGGAGAAGATCAAGAAAGAGAGGAAAAACAGGCTAGAAGGGAGGATATTTTTTTTTTTTTTTTTTATTGAGTCAGATAGTGTCGAAAAAGATGGGTTTTCAGCAGTCGTTTGAAAGCTGTTAAGGAGTCTGCATTCCGGATAGGGGTGGGAAGATCATTCCACCAGGCAGGAACGTTGAACGAGAATGTTCTGGACAGTGATTTAATACCTCTCTGTGGTGGTACAATGAGGCGTCTTTCACTAGAGGATCTCAGTCTTCTGGAAGGAGTGTAGATGTGTAGTAGTGAATGGAGGTAGGCAGGTGATGATCCGGTGGCTGTCCTATAGGCCAGCATCAGTGTCTTGAATTTGATGCGTGCTGTAACCGGTAGCCAGTGCAGGGATATGAAGAGAGGTGTAACATGGGCCTTTTTGGGCTCGTTGAAGACCAGTCGTGCTGCTGCATTCTGAATCATTTGTAGAGGCTTGATTGTACATGCTGGAAGACCAGCTAAAAGAGCATTGCAGTAGTCCAGCCTGGAAATGACCAGGGCCTGGACGAGGAGTTGTGTAGCATGCTCTGTTAGGAAGGGCCTGATCTTTCTGATGTTGTACAATGCAAACCTGCAAGATCGAGCGGTCTTAGCTATGTGGTCTTTAAAAGTCAGTTGGTTGTCAAAGATAACACCCAGATTTCTGGCTGAAGTTGATGGGGTAATTGTTGATGAACCTAACTGGATGGAGAAGTCATGCTGTAGAGATGGAGTGGCAGGAAAGATAAGGAGTTCCGTCTTTGCTAGATTGAGCTGTAGATGGTGTTCCTTCATCCATGCAGAGATATCCGCTAGGCAACCTGAGATCCGTGCAGCTACCGATGGATCGTCTGGTTTGAAAGAAAGATAGAGCTGTGTGTCATCAGCATAGCAATGGTAGGAGAAGCCATGTGCCTGTATGATGGGGCCCAGAGATGTAGTGTATATGGAGAAGAGGAGAGGTCCAAGAACTGAACCCTGAGGAACCCCAGTGACCAGTTGATGAGTTTTGGATACCTCGCCTCCCCAGGCCACTCTGAAAGACCTACCAGAGAGGTAGGATTTGAACCAGCGAAGTGAAGTCCCTGTAATACCCAGCATTGAGAGGGTGGACAGGAGGATCTGGTGATTCACAGTGTCAAAAGCTGCAGATAGGTCCAGCAAGATGAGTACCGATGATTTGGACTCAGCTTTTGCCGTCCGCAAGGCTTCAGTGACAGACAGTAGCGCAGTCTCAGTTGAATGGCCGCTTCTGAACCCTGATTGGTTAGAGTCCAGTAGATTGTTCTGTGAGAGGAATAAGGATAGCTGGTTGAAAACAGCCCGTTCCAGTGTTTTTGCTATGAATGGAAGGAGGGAGACAGGTCTGTAGTTGTCTATGAGTGAGGAGTTAAGTGTAGGTTTTTTGAGCAGTGGGGTTACCCGGGCCTGCTTAAATGTAGTGGGAAAAGTGCCTGTGAGAAGAGATGTGTTGATGATGTGTGTGAGCGCCGGTAGGATTGTAGGGGAGATTGCTTGGAGAAGGTGTGAGGGGATAGGATCTAAAGGACATGTCGTCGGATGGCTGGAGAGGAAAAGTTTGGTTACTTCTGCCTCCGAGCAAGGACAGAAGGAGAAGTGGGGGGTTCCAGCCGTGATTGTGGTCAATTTTAGTTCCTGTATGTGTGGAGCTGAGAACTTATTATTGATCGATGTAGTTTTGTCTGTAAAAAATGTGGCGAAATCATCAGCTGTTATAGAAGTTGTGGGAGGTGGTGGAGGGGGACAAAGCAGTGTATTAAATGTTTTGAAAAGGTTGCGTGCGTCCGGGGAATTGTTGATCCTGTTGTGGAAGTATGAAGATTTGGCTGTATGTACTTGGGTAGCGAAAGATGAGAGCATAGACCGATACATACTGAGGTCGGATGGATCCTTAGATTTGTGCCATTTTCTCTCAGCTGCCCTAAGTTTGGAACGATGCTCACGAAGAACATCGGATAACCAAGGGGTTGTCGGAGCAGATCGTGCTGGCCTGGAGGAGAGAGGGCATATAGCATCTAGACAGGAGGTAATAGTGGAGCATAAGGTGTCAGTTGCTGCATTAGTGTCCAGGGATGAGAAGTGAGTAGGAGAGGGAAGGGAGGAGGATACTAAAGAAGAAAGATGGGAGTGTGAGAGAGAGCGTAGGTTTCTTCTAAAAGTAACAGGTAGAGGGGTTGGGAGTGCACAAGTAGCAAGATGTAGGTCAAATGTAATGAAGAAGTGGTCAGAGATGTGTAGGGGATTGACCACAATATTGTCTGAAATACAATTTCGCATGTAAATGAGATCAAGTTGGTTGCCAGATTTATGAGTGCATGTAGTGATAACACGTTGTAGATCAAATGAAGCTAGAAGTGAATTGAAGTCAGCAGCATAGGGTTTGTCAAGGTGAATGTTGAGGTCCCCAAAGACTAGAAGTGGGCTGCCATCCTCTGGAAACGAGGACAGCAGCCCATCCAGCTCTTCTAAGAAGATGCCAAGTTGAGTAGGAGGGCGGTAGATTACCACAATGTGGAGTTCGATAGGAGATGTTACAGTGATTGTATGAGATTCAAATGAACTATAATTGCATAGAGGAGAATGGGTTGAGTATTTCCAGTTGTTAGAAATAAGAAGTCCCGTCCCCCCACCCCTTCCAGTCTGACGAGGGGTGTGAGAGAAGGAAAAGTTATTAGAAAGAGCAGCTGGGGTTGCAGAGTCTTCTGGACGAATCCAGGTCTCAGTCAAGCCTAGAATGCTCAAACCAGATTGCACAGAAAATGCTGAAATGAAGTCAGATTTGTTGACAGCTGATTGACAGTTCCAGAGTCCAACCGTGAAAGAGAAAGGTTCAGTGGAAGAAGTGTCGATAGGACGCAGGTTAGAAATATTGCGTCGACGTGTGCGTGTGATATTAGTGCGGTGTGAAGAGACCACCGGAATGAGTTGGAAACACATGATAGAGGAGGACAGAAAGAAGAGTGAAATAAAGGAGAGGAGTACTTAAGTGCGTTGTCGGTGTCGTTGCTCGGAGAAGTCGCGCAGGAAAAGTCGCAGTCTTTACTCTCGTCGGTCTTTACGCGAGGAGGCTGAACGCTTCCGCTGACGCTTCAGCGTCAGCTGTTCTGACGCAGTTAAATAGACAACCAAACAGTGCTTCAATGATAAAAGCTAGGGACGCCTCCTAGGCTCAGTGAGCCGCGAATGTCTCGCCCGCACGCAAAATGGCTCAATCGAAACTCAAAAAGCAACAGCTTCGCACTTGTAATAGCTCCAGAAGGGATGTAATAGCTCCAGAAGGGAACGATATGACAAAAACAAAAGCTTCCCTTGGCCGTACGCTCAGTTATCAATTTTAATGATTGCAATAAAAACTAGAATTTAAAGCAAAAACAATCGCAGGACAAATAACAGAAGAACACTCCTTTTCTAACAGTGAATAGATGTAAATAAAACAAACGAATAATTAAATAGAACAACAGAGTACTTTAAGAAGCAGCTCAAAATTAATATTAACGAATAAGTGAATAGAAACTACAGAGTGCGTTATAGAAGCAGCTCAAATTTAATATTAACCAATAAGTAAATAGAAACTACAGAGTGCGTTTTAGAAGCAGCTCAAATTTAATATTAACCAATAAGTAAATAGAAACTACAGAGTGCGTTTTAGAAGCAGCTCAAATTTAATATTAACCAATAAGTAAATAGAAACTACAGAGTGCGTTTTAGAAGCAGCTCAAATTTAATATTAACCAATAAGTAAATAGAAACTACAGAGTGCGTTTTAGAAGCAGCTCAAATTTAACGAATAAGTGAATAGAAACTACAGAGTGCTTAAGAGAACAGCGGCTTAAAATTAATACTTAGGAATAAGTAATTAAACAGAAACGACAAAGTGCTTTTAGCAGCAACTCTAAGTAAGGACCGCCTAGTGAAATAGTATTAAAGTAGACACTTACGCGCCGTCGTTCTTTCTCGTCTGAGGACTGAACTCACATTCAACAAACGAACTTGTTTGGGGCAACTTAAGAAAGCTGATCTGATCTAACGGAGGGGCAGCGTATCCTGCCAGGCTCAAAGTGGCCGGCAGATTGCGCTACCACCCCTATAAATGAGGTCAAATTCATGATTGAGGAAGGTGATTACACCCCCTGCTGGCCAGACTGAAACTACCACAAGCAGCAAACTAGATTTTCAGAAAACAGGACATCCTGAACGGCTCAATATAGCTGGCAGTATGCGCTACCACCTCAATGAATGATATCAAAGTCATAATTAAGGTGGGGAATTCATGACCACAGAAGGTCAGGAGGCCAGTTTGATGCCTCATCAGACGGATGCTCCTCTTTACGGTTGCCGGTTTAAGGCTTCATTAAAAAGTCACTATTTTTCTCAGTTCGAAGTTTTGGAACCACATTGTACATGCCAGAAAATGAGTACCACGTGCTGGTTGGACTAAAACTACCTCCAGCAGCAAACGGGATATCCACAAAGGGTCTCCCATCCACATATTAACAAAGCTTGAGCCTGCTTAGCTTCAGTGATCAACCAGACTCTGACTACTGCATTCAACAACTGAACATTATCATAGCACCTTAAGAAAGCTGATCTGATCTAACGGAGGGGTAGCGTGTCCTGCCAGGCCCAAAGTGGCAGGCAGATTGCGCTACCACCCCTATAAATGTGGTCAAATTCATGATTGAGGAAGGTGATTTCACCCCCTGCTGGCCAGACTGAAACTACCACAAGCAGCAAACTAGATTTTCAGAAAATAGCGCATCCTGACCGGCTCAATATAGCTGGCAGGTTCCGCTACCACCTCAATGAATGATATCAAAGTCATAATTAAGGTGGGGAATTTATGACACCAGAAGGTCAGGAGGCCAGTTTGATGCCTCATCAGACGGATGCTCCTCTTTACGGTTGCCGATTTAAGGCTTCATTAAAAAGTCATTATTTTTCGCAGTCCGAAGTTTTGGAACCATATTGTACATGTCAGAAAACGAGCACCCCATGCAGGTTGGACTAAAACTACCTCGAGCAGCAAACTAGATTTCCACAAAGAGTCACCCATCCACATACTGACCAAGCTTGAGCCTACTTAGCTTCAGTGAGCAACCAGACTCTGACTACTGTATTCAACAATTGAACTGGGCTAGGGCAACTTAAGAAAGCTGATCTGATCTAACGGAGGGGTAGCGTATCCTGCCAGGATCAAAGTGGCCGGCAGATTGCGCTACCACCCCTATAAATGAGGTCAAATTCATGATTGAGGAAGGTGATTACACCCCCTGCTGGCCAGACTGAAACTACCACAAGCAGCAAACTAGATTTTCAGAAAATAGGGCATCCTGAACGGCTCAATATAGCTGGCAGTATGCGCTACCACCTCAATGAATGATATCAAAGTCATAATTAAGGTGGGGAATTCATGACCACAGAAGGTCAGGAGGCCAGTTTGATGCCTCATCAGACGGATGCTCCTCTTTACGGTTGCCGATTTAAGGCTTCATTAAAAAGTCACTATTTTCCGCAGTCCGAAGTTTTGGAACCACATTGTACATGTCAGAAAACGAGCACCCCATGCAGGTTGGACTAAAACTACCTCCAGCAGCAAAAGAGATATCCACAAAGGGTCTCCTATCCACATATTGACAAAGCTTGAGTCTGCTTAGCTTCAGTGATCAACCAGACTCTGACTACTGCATTCAACAACTGAACATGATTGGAGCAACTTAAGAAAGCTGATCTGATCTAACGGAGGGGTAGCGTATCCTGCCAGGCTCAAAGTGGCCGGCAGATTGTGCTACCACCCCTATAAATGAGGTCAAATTCATGATTGAGGAAGGTGATTACACCCCCTGCTGGCCAGACTGAAACTACCACAAGCAGCAAACTAGATTTTCAGAAAATAGGGCATCCTGAACGGCTCAATATAGCTGGCAGTATGCGGTACCACCTCAATGAATGATATCAAAGTCATAATTAAGGTGGGGAATTCATGACCACAGAAGGTCAGGAGGCCAGTTTGATGCCTCATCAGACGGATGCTCCTCTTTACGGTTGCCTGTTTAAGGCTTCATTAAAAAGTCACTATTTTTCTCAGTCCGAAGTTTTGGAACCACATTGTACATGCCAGAAAATGAGCACCACCTGCTGGTTGGACTAAAACTACCTCCAGCAGCAAACGGGAAATCCACAAAGGGTCTCCCATCCACATATTAACAAAGCTTGAGCCTGCTTAGCTTCAGTGATCAATCAGACTCTGACTACTGCATTCAACAACTGAACATTATTATAGCACCTTAAGAAAGCTGATCTGATCTAACGGAGGGGTAGCGTATCCTGCCAGGCTCAAAGTGGCCGGCAGATTGCGCTACCACCCCTATAAATGAGGTCAAATTCATGATTGAGGAAGGTGATTACACCCCCTGCTGGCCAGACTGAAACTACCACAAGCAGCAAACTAGATTTTCAGAAAATAGGGCATCCTGAACGGCTCAATATAGCTGGCAGTATGCGCTACCACCTCAATGAATGATATCAAAGTCATAATTAAGGTGGGGAATTCATGACCACAGAAGGTCAGGAGGCCAGTTTGATGCCTCATCAGACGGATGCTCCTCTTTACAGTTGCCGATTTAAGGCTTCATTAAAAAGTCACTATTTTTCGCAGTCCGAAGTTTTGGAACCACATTGTACATGTCAGAAAACGAGCACCCCATGCAGGTTGGACTAAAACTACCTCCAGCAGCAAACAAGATGTCCACAAAGGGTCTCCCATCCACATATTGACAAAGCTTGAGCCTGCTTAGCTTCAGCGATCAACCAGACTCTGACTACTGCATTCAACAACTGAACACAATTGGGACAACTTAAGAAAGCAGATCTGATCTAACGGAGGGGTAGCGTATCCTGCCAGGCTCAAAGTGGCTGGCAGATTGCGCTACCACCCCTATAAATGAGGTCAAATTCATGATTGAGGAAGGTGATTACACCCCCTGCTGGCCAGACTGAAACTACCACAAGCAGCAAACTAGATTTTCAGAAAATAGGGCATCCTGAACGGCTCAATATAGCTGGCAGTATGCGCTACCACCTCAATGAATGATATCAAAGTCATAATTAAGGTGGGGAATTCATGACCACAGAAGGTCAGGAGGCCAGTTTGATGCCTCATCAGACGGATGCTCCTCTTTACGGTTGCCGATTTAAGGCTTCATTAAAAAGTCACTATTTTTCGCAGTCCGAAGTTTTGGAACCACATTGTACATGTCAGAAAACGAGCACCCCATGCAGGTTGGACTAAAACTACCTCCAGCAGCAAAAGAGATATACAAAAAGGGTCTCCCATCCACACATTGACAAAGCTTGAGCCTGCTTAGCTTCAGTGATCAACCAAACGCTGACTACTGCATTCAACAACTGAACATGATTGGAGCAACTTAAGAAAGCTGATCTGATCTAACGGAAGGGTAGCGTATCCTGCCAGGCTCAAAGTGGCCGGCAGATTGCGCTACCACCCCTATAAATGAGGTCAAATTCATGATTGAGGAAGGTGATTACACCCCCTGCTGGCCAGACTGAAACTACCACAAGCAGCAAACTAGATTTTCAGAAAACAGGACATCCTGAACGGCTCAATATAGCTGGCAGTATGCGCTACCACCTCAATGAATGATATCAAAGTCATAATTAAGGTGGGGAATTCATGACCACAGAAGGTCAGGAGGCCAGTTTGATGCCTCATCAGACGGATGCTCCTCTTTACGGTTGCCGGTTTAAGGCTTCATTAAAAAGTCACTATTTTTCTCAGTCCGAAGTTTTGGAACCACATTGTACATGCCAGAAAATGAGTACCACGTGCTGGTTGGACTAAAACTACCTCCAGCAGCAAACGGGATATCCACAAAGGGTCTCCCATCCACATATTAACAAAGCTTGAGCCTGCTTAGCTTCAGTGATCAACCAGACTCTGACTACTGCATTCAACAACTGAACATTATCATAGCACCTTAAGAAAGCTGATTTGATCTAACGGAGGGGTAGCGTATCCTGCCAGGCCCAAAGTGGCAGGCATTTTGCGATACCACCCCTATAAATGAGGTCAAATTCATGATTGAGGAAGGTGATTTCACCCCCTGCTGGCCAGACTGAAACTACCACAAGCAGCAAACTAGATTTTCAGAAAATAGCGCATCCTGACCGGCTCAATATAGCTGGCAGGTTCCGCTACCACCTCAATGAATGATATCAAAGTCATAATTAAGGTGGGGAATTTATGACACCAGAAGGTCAGGAGGCCAGTTTGATGCCTCATCAGACGGATGCTCCTCTTTACGTTTGCCGATTTAAGGCTTCATTAAAAAGTCACAAATTTTTCGCAGTCCGAAGTTTTGGAACCATATTGTACATGTCAGAAAACGAGCACCCCCTGCTGGTTGGACTAAAACTACCTCCAGCAGCAAACTAGGTTACCACAAAGGGTCTCCCATCCACATATTGACCAAGCTTGAGCCTGCTTAGCTTCAGTGAGCAACCAGACTCTGACTACTGTATTCAACAATTGAACTGGCCTAGGGCAACTTAAGAAAGCTGATCTGATCTAACGGAGGGGTAGCGTATCCTGCCAGGATCAAAGTGGCCGGCAGATTGCGCTACCACCCCTATAAATGAGGTCAAATTCATGATTGAGGAAGGTGATTACACCCCCTGCTGGCCAGACTGAAACTACCACAAGCAGCAAACTAGATTTTCAGAAAATAGGGCATCCTGAACGGCTCAATATAGCTGGCAGTATGCGCTACCACCTCAATGAATGATATCAAAGTCATAATTAAGGTGGGGAATTCATGACCACAGAAGGTCAGGAGGCCAGTTTGATGCCTCATCAGACGGATGCTCCTCTTTACGGTTGCCGTTTTAAGGCTTCATTAAAAAGTCACTATTTTTCGCAGTCCGAAGTTTTGGAACCACATTGTACATGTCAGAAAACGAGCACCCCATGCAGGTAGAACTAAAACTACCTCGAGCAGCAAACTAGATTTCCACAAAGAGTCACACATCCACATACTGACCAAGCTTGAGCCTACTTAGCTTCAGTGAGCAACCAGACTCTAACTACTGTATTCAACAATTGAACTGGCCTGGGGAAACTTAAGAAAGCTGATCTGATCTAACGGAGGGGTAGCGTATCCTGCCAGGATCAAAGTGGCCGGCAGATTGCGCTACCACCCCTATAAATGAGGTCAAATTCATGATTGAGGAACGTGATTTCACCCCCTGCTGGCCAGATTGAAACTACCACAAGCAGCAAACTAGATTTTCAGAAAATAGTGCATCCTGACCGGCTCAATATAGCTGGCAGTATGCGCTACCACATCAATGAATGATATCAAAGTCATAATTAAGGTGGGGAATTCATGACCACAGAAGGTCAGGAGGCCAGTTTGATGTCTCATCAGACGGATGCTCCTCTTTACGGTTGCCGGTTTAAGGCTTCATTAAAAAGTCACTATTTTTCTCAGTCCGAAGTTTTGGAACCACATTGTACATGCCAGAAAATGAGCACCACCTGCTGGTTGGACTAAAACTACCTCTAGCAGCAAACGAGATATCCAAGCTTGAGCCTGCTCAGCTTCTGTGAGCAACCAGACTCTGACTACTGCATTCAACAACTGAACATTATCATAGCACCTTAAGAAAGCTGATCTGATCTAACGGAGGGGTAGCGTATCCTGCCAGGCCCAAAGTGGCAGGCAGATTGCGCTACCACCCCTATAAATGAGGTCAAATTCATGATTGAGGAAGGTGATTTCACCCCCTGCTGGCCAGACTGAAACTACCACAAGCAGCAAACTAGATTTTCAGAAAATAGCGCATCCTGACCGGCTCAATATAGCTGGCAGGTTCCGCTACCACCTCAATGAATGATATCAAAGTCATAATTAAGGTGGGGAATTTATGACACCAGAAGGTCAGGAGGCCAGTTTGATGCCTCATCAGACGGATGCTCCTCTTTACGGTTGCCGGTTTAAGGCTTCATTAAAAAGTCACTATTTTTCGCAGTCCGAAGTTTTGGAACCACATTGTACATGTCAGAAAACGAGCACCCCCTGCTGGTTGGACTAAAACTACCTCCAGCAGCAAACTAGGTTACCACAAAGGGTCTCCCATCCACATATCGACCAAGCTTGAGCCTGCTTAGCTTCTGTGAGCAACCAGACTCTGACTACTGTATTCAACAATTGAACTGGCCTAGGGCAACTTAAGAAAGCTGATCTGATCTAACGGAGGGGTAGCGTATCCTGCCAGGCTCAAAGTGGCCGGCAGATTGCGCTACCACCCCTATAAATGAGGTCAAATTCATGATTGAGGAAGGTGATTACACCCCCTGCTGGCCAGACTGAAACTACCACAAGCAGCAAACTAGATTTTCAGAAAATAGGGCATCCTGAATGGCTCAATATAGCTGGCAGTATGCGCTACCACCTCAATGAATGATATCAAAGTCATAATTAAGGTGGGGAATTCATGACCACAGAAGGTCAGGAGGCCAGTTTGATGCCTCATCAGACGGATGCTCCTCTTTACGGTTGCCGATTTAAGGCTTCATTAAAAAGTCACTATTTTTCGCAGTCCGAAGTTTTGGAACCACATTGTACATGTCAGAAAACGAGCACCCCATGCAGGTTGGACTAAAACTACCTCGAGCAGCAAACTAGATTTCCACAAAGAGTCACCCATCCACATATTGACCAAGCTTGAGCCTGCTTAGCTTCTGTGAGCAACCAGACTCTGACTACTGCATTCAACAAACGAACTTGCTTGGGGCAACTTAAGAAAGCTGATCTGATCTAACGGAGGGGCAGCGTATCCTGCCAGGCTCAAAGTGGCCGGCAGATTGCGCTACCACCCCTATAAATGAGGTCAAATTCATGATTGAGGAAGGTGATTACACCCCCTGCTGGCCAGACTGAAACTACCACAAGCAGCAAATTAGATTTTCAGAAAACAGGACATCCTGAACGGCTCAATATAGCTGGCAGTATGCGCTACCACCTCAATGAATGATATCAAAGTCATAATTAAGGTGGGGAATTTATGACACCAGAAGGTCAGGAGGCCAGTTTGATGCCTCATCAGACGGATGCTCCTCTTTACGGTTGCCGATTTAAGGCTTCATTAAAAAGTCACTATTTTTCGCAGTCCGAAGTTTTGGAACCATATTGTACATGTCAGAAAACGAGCACCCCATGCAGGTTGGACTAAAACTACCTCGAGCAGCAAACTAGATTTCCACAAAGAGTCACCCATCCGCATACTGACCAAGCTTGAGCCTACTTAGCTTCAGTGAGCAACCAGACTCTGACTACTGTATTCAACAATTGAACTGGCCTAGGGCAACTTAAGAAAGCTGATCTGATCTAACGGAGGGGTAGCGTATCCTGCCAGGATCAAAGTGGCCGGCAGATTGCGCTACCACCCCTATAAATGAGGTCAAATTCATGATTGAGGAAGGTGATTACACCCCCTGCTGGCCAGACTGAAACTACCACAAGCAGCAAACTAGATTTTCAGAAAATAGGGCATCCTGAACGGCTCAATATAGCTGGCAGTATGCGCTACCACCTCAATGAATGATATCAAAGTCATAATTAAGGTGGGGAATTCATGACCACAGAAGGTCAGGAGGCCAGTTTGATGCCTCATCAGACGGATGCTCCTCTTTACGGTTGCCGATTTAAGGCTTCATTAAAAAGTCACTATTTTCCGCAGTCCGAAGTTTTGGAACCACATTGTACATGTCAGAAAACGAGCACCCCATGCAGGTTGGACTAAAACTACCTCCAGCAGCAAAAGAGATATCCACAAAGGGTCTCCTATCCACATATTGAAAAAGCTTGAGTCTGCTTAGCTTCAGTGATCAACCAGACTCTGACTACTGCATTCAACAACTGAACATGATTGGAGCAACTTAAGAAAGTTGATCTGATCTAACGGAGGGGTAGCGTATCCTGCCAGGCTCAAAGTGGCCGGCAGATTGTGCTACCACCCCTATAAATGAGGTCAAATTCATGATTGAGGAAGGTGATTACACCCCCTGCTGGCCAGACTGAAACTACCACAAGCAGCAAACTAGATTTTCAGAAAATAGGGCATCCTGAACGGCTCAATATAGCTGGCAGTATGCGGTACCACCTCAATGAATGAAATCAAAGTCATAATTAAGGTGGGGAATTCATGACCACAGAAGGTCAGGAGGCCAGTTTGATGCCTCATCAGACGGATGCTCCTCTTTACGGTTGCCTGTTTAAGGCTTCATTAAAAAGTCACTATTTTTCTCAGTCCGAAGTTTTGGAACCACATTGTACATGCCAGAAAATGAGCACCACCTGCTGGTTGGACTAAAACTACCTCCAGCAGCAAACGGGAAATCCACAAAGGGTCTCCCATCCACATATTAACAAAGCTTGAGCCTGCTTAGCTTCAGTGATCAATCAGACTCTGACTACTGCATTCAACAACTGAACATTATTATAGCATCTTAAGAAAGCTGATCTGATCTAACGGAGGGGTAGCGTGTCCTGCCATGCCCAAAGTGGCAGGCAGATTGCGCTACCACCCCTATAAATGTGGTCAAATTCATGATTGAGGAAGGTGATTTCACCCCCTGCTGGCCAGACTGAAACTACCACAAGCAGCAAACTAGATTTTCAGAAAATAGCGCATCCTGACCGGCTCAATATAGCTGGCAGGTTCCGCTACCACCTCAATGAATGATATCAAAGTCATAATTAAGGTGGGGAATTTATGACACCAGAAGGTCAGGAGGCCAGTTTGATGCCTCATCAGACGGATGCTCCTCTTTACGGTTGCCGATTTAAGGCTTCATTAAAAAGTCATTATTTTTCGCAGTCCGAAGTTTTGGAACCATATTGTACATGTCAGAAAACGAGCACCCCATGCAGGTTGGACTAAAACTACCTCGAGCAGCAAACTAGATTTCCACAAAGAGTCACCCATCCACATACTGACCAAGCTTGAGCCTACTTAGCTTCAGTGAGCAACCAGACTCTGACTACTGTATTCAACAATTGAACTGGCCTAGGGCAACTTAAGAAAGCTGATCTGATCTAACGGAGGGGTAGCGTATCCTGCCAGGATCAAAGTGGCCGGCAGATTGCGCTACCACCCCTATAAATGAGGTCAAATTCATGATTGAGGAAGGTGATTACACCCCCTGCTGGCCAGACTGAAACTACCACAAGCAGCAAACTAGATTTTCAGAAAATAGGGCATCCTGAACGGCTCAATATAGCTGGCAGTATGCGCTACCACCTCAATGAATGATATCAAAGTCATAATTAAGGTGGGGAATTCATGACCACAGAAGGTCAGGAGGCCAGTTTGATGCCTCATCAGACGGATGCTCCTCTTTACGGTTGCCGATTTAAGGCTTCATTAAAAAGTCACTATTTTCCGCAGTCCGAAGTTTTGGAACCTCATTGTACATGTCAGAAAACGAGCACCCCATGCAGGTTGGACTAAAACTACCTCCAGCAGCAAAAGAGATATCCACAAAGGGTCTCCTATCCACATATTGACAAAGCTTGAGTCTGCTTAGCTTCAGTGATCAACCAGACTCTGACTACTGCATTCAACAACTGAACATGATTGGAGCAACTTAAGAAAGCTGATCTGATCTAACGGAGGGGTAGCGTATCCTGCCAGGCTCAAAGTGGCCGGCAGATTGTGCTACCACCCCTATAAATGAGGTCAAATTCATGATTGAGGAAGGTGATTACACCCCCTGCTGGCCAGACTGAAACTACCACAAGCAGCAAACTAGATTTTCAGAAAATAGGGCATCCTGAACGGCTCAATATAGCTGGCAGTATGCGGTACCACCTCAATGAATGATATCAAAGTCATAATTAAGGTGGGGAATTCATGACCACAGAAGGTCAGGAGGCCAGTTTGATGCCTCATCAGACGGATGCTCCTCTTTACGGTTGCCTGTTTAAGGCTTCATTAAAAAGTCACTATTTTTCTCAGTCCGAAGTTTTGGAACCACATTGTACATGCCAGAAAATGAGCACCACCTGCTGGTTGGACTAAAACTACCTCCAGCAGCAAACGGGAAATCCACAAAGGGTCTCCCATCCACATATTAACAAAGCTTGAGCCTGCTTAGCTTCAGTGATCAACCAAACGCTGACTACTGCATTCAACAACTGAACATTATTATAGCACCTTAAGAAAGCTGATCTGATCTAACGGAGGGGTAGCGTATCCTGCCAGGCTCAAAGTGGCCGGCAGATTGCGCTACCACCCCTATAAATGAGGTCAAATTCATGATTGAGGAAGGTGATTACACCCCCTGCTGGCCAGACTGAAACTACCACAAGCAGCAAACTAGATTTTCAGAAAATAGGGCATCCTGAACGGCTCAATATAGCTGGCAGTATGCGCTACCACCTCAATGAATGATATCAAAGTCATAATTAAGGTGGGGAATTCATGACCACAGAAGGTCAGGAGGCCAGTTTGATGCCTCATCAGACGGATGCTCCTCTTTACGGTTGCCGATTTAAGGCTTCATTAAAAAGTCACTATTTTTCGCAGTCCGAAGTTTTGGAACCACATTGTACATGTCAGAAAACGAGCACCCCATGCAGGTTGGACTAAAACTACCTCCAGCAGCAAAAGAGATATACACAAAGGGTCTCCCATTCACATATTGACAAAGCTTGAGCCTGCTTAGCTTCAGTGATCAACCAAACGCTGACTACTGCATTCAACACCTGAACACAATTGGGACAACTTAAGAAAGCAGATCTGATCTAACGGAGGGGTAGCGTATCCTGCCAGGCTCAAAGTGGCCGGCAGATTGCGCTACCACCCCTATAAATGAGGTCAAATTCATGATTGAGGAAGGTGATTACACCCCCTGCTGGCCAGACTGAAACTACCACAAGCAGCAAACTAGATTTTCAGAAAATAGGGCATCCTGAACGGCTCAATATAGCTGGCAGTATGCGCTACCACCTCAATGAATGATATCAAAGTCATAATTAAGGTGGGGAATTCATGACCACAGAAGGTCAGGAGGCCAGTTTGATGCCTCATCAGACGGATGCTCCTCTTTACGGTTGCCGATTTAAGGCTTCATTAAAAAGTCACTATTTTTCGCAGTCCGAAGTTTTGGAACCACATTGTACATGTCAGAAAACGAGCACCCCATGCAGGTTGGACTAAAACTACCTCCAGCAGCAAAAGAGATATACACAAAGGGTCTCCCATCCACACATTGACAAAGCTTGAGCCTGCTTAGCTTCAGTGATCAACCAAACACTGACTACTGCATTCAACAACTGAACATGATTGGAACAACTTAAGAAAGCTGATCTGATCTAACGGAAGGGTAGCGTATCCTGCCAGGCTCAAAGTGGCCGGCAGATTGCGCTACCACCCCTATAAATGAGGTCAAATTCATGATTGAGGAAGGTGATTACACCCCCTGCTGGCCAGACTGAAACTACCACAAGAAGCAAACTAGATTTTCAGAAAATAGCGCATCCTGACCGGCTCAATATAGCTGGCAGGTTCCGCTACCACCTCAATGAATGATATCAAAGTCATAATTAAGGTGGGGAATTCATGACCACAGAAGGTCAGGAGGCCAGTTTGATGCCTCATCAGACGGATGCTCCTCTTTACGGTTGCCGATTTAAGGCTTCATTAAGAAGTCACTATTTTTCGCAGTCCGAAGTTTTGGAACCACATTGTACATGTCAGAAAACGAGCACCCCATGCAGGTTGGACTAAAACTACCTCGAGCAGCAAACTAGATTTCCACAAAGAGTCACCCATCCACATATTGACCAAGCTTGCGCCTGCTTAGCTTCTGTGAGCAACCAGACTCTGACTACTGCATTCAACAAACGAACTTGTTTGGGGCAACTTAAGAAAGCTGATCTGATCTAACGGAGGGGCAGCGTATCCTGCCAGGCTCAAAGTGGCCGGCAGATTGCGCTACCACCCCTATAAATGAGGTCAAATTCATGATTGAGGAAGGTGATTACACCCCCTGCTGGCCAGACTGAAACTACCACAAGCAGCAAACTAGATTTTCAGAAAACAGGACATCCTGAACGGCTCAATATAGCTGGCAGTATGCGCTACCACCTCAATGAATGATATCAAAGTCATAATTAAGGTGGGGAATTCATGACCACAGAAGGTCAGGAGGCCAGTTTGATGCCTCATCAGACGGATGCTCCTCTTTACGGTTGCCGGTTTAAGGCTTCATTAAAAAGTCACTATTTTTCTCAGTTCGAAGTTTTGGAACCACATTGTACATGCCAGAAAATGAGTACCACGTGCTGGTTGGACTAAAACTACCTCCAGCAGCAAACGGGATATCCACAAAGGGTCTCCCATCCACATATTAACAAAGCTTGAGCCTGCTTAGCTTCAGTGATCAACCAGACTCTGACTACTGCATTCAACAACTGAACATTATCATAGCACCTTAAGAAAGCTGATCTGATCTAACGGAGGGGTAGCGTGTCCTGCCAGGCCCAAAGTGGCAGGCAGATTGCGCTACCACCCCTATAAATGTGGTCAAATTCATGATTGAGGAAGGTGATTTCACCCCCTGCTGGCCAGACTGAAACTACCACAAGCAGCAAACTAGATTTTCAGAAAATAGCGCATCCTGACCGGCTCAATATAGCTGGCAGGTTCCGCTACCACCTCAATGAATGATATCAAAGTCATAATTAAGGTGGGGAATTTATGACACCAGAAGGTCAGGAGGCCAGTTTGATGCCTCATCAGACGGATGCTCCTCTTTACGGTTGCCGATTTAAGGCTTCATTAAAAAGTCATTATTTTTCGCAGTCCGAAGTTTTGGAACCATATTGTACATGTCAGAAAACGAGCACCCCATGCAGGTTGGACTAAAACTACCTCGAGCAGCAAACTAGATTTCCACAAAGAGTCACCCATCCACATACTGACCAAGCTTGAGCCTACTTAGCTTCAGTGAGCAACCAGACTCTGACTACTGTATTCAACAATTGAACTGGGCTAGGGCAACTTAAGAAAGCTGATCTGATCTAACGGAGGGGTAGCGTATCCTGCCAGGATCAAAGTGGCCGGCAGATTGCGCTACCACCCCTATAAATGAGGTCAAATTCATGATTGAGGAAGGTGATTACACCCCCTGCTGGCCAGACTGAAACTACCACAAGCAGCAAACTAGATTTTCAGAAAATAGGGCATCCTGAACGGCTCAATATAGCTGGCAGTATGCGCTACCACCTCAATGAATGATATCAAAGTCATAATTAAGGTGGGGAATTCATGACCACAGAAGGTCAGGAGGCCAGTTTGATGCCTCATCAGACGGATGCTCCTCTTTACGGTTGCCGATTTAAGGCTTCATTAAAAAGTCACTATTTTCCGCAGTCCGAAGTTTTGGAACCACATTGTACATGTCAGAAAACGAGCACCCCATGCAGGTTGGACTAAAACTACCTCCAGCAGCAAAAGAGATATCCACAAAGGGTCTCCTATCCACATATTGACAAAGCTTGAGTCTGCTTAGCTTCAGTGATCAACCAGACTCTGACTACTGCATTCAACAACTGAACATGATTGGAGCAACTTAAGAAAGCTGATCTGATCTAACGGAGGGGTAGCGTATCCTGCCAGGCTCAAAGTGGCCGGCAGATTGTGCTACCACCCCTATAAATGAGGTCAAATTCATGATTGAGGAAGGTGATTACACCCCCTGCTGGCCAGACTGAAACTACCACAAGCAGCAAACTAGATTTTCAGAAAATAGGGCATCCTGAACGGCTCAATATAGCTGGCAGTATGCGGTACCACCTCAATGAATGATATCAAAGTCATAATTAAGGTGGGGAATTCATGACCACAGAAGGTCAGGAGGCCAGTTTGATGCCTCATCAGACGGATGCTCCTCTTTACGGTTGCCTGTTTAAGGCTTCATTAAAAAGTCACTATTTTTCTCAGTCCGAAGTTTTGGAACCCCATTGTACATGCCAGAAAATGAGCACCACCTGCTGGTTGGACTAAAACTACCTCCAGCAGCAAACGGGAAATCCACAAAGGGTCTCCCATCCACATATTAACAAAGCTTGAGCCTGCTTAGCTTCAGTGATCAATCAGACTCTGACTACTGCATTCAACAACTGAACATTATTATAGCACCTTAAGAAAGCTGATCTGATCTAACGGAGGGGTAGCGTATCCTGCCAGGCTCAAAGTGGCCGGCAGATTGCGCTACCACCCCTATAAATGAGGTCAAATTCATGATTGAGGAAGGTGATTACACCCCCTGCTGGCCAGACTGAAACTACCACAAGCAGCAAACTAGATTTTCAGAAAATAGGGCATCCTGAACGGCTCAATATAGCTGGCAGTATGCGCTACCACCTCAATGAATGATATCAAAGTCATAATTAAGGTGGGGAATTCATGACCACAGAAGGTCAGGAGGCCAGTTTGATGCCTCATCAGACGGATGCTCCTCTTTACAGTTGCCGATTTAAGGCTTCATTAAAAAGTCACTATTTTTCGCAGTCCGAAGTTTTGGAACCACATTGTACATGTCAGAAAACGAGCACCCCATGCAGGTTGGACTAAAACTACCTCCAGCAGCAAACAAGATATCCACAAAGGGTCTCCCATCCACATATTGACAAAGCTTGAGCCTGCTTAGCTTCAGCGATCAACCAGACTCTGACTACTGCATTCAACAACTGAACACAATTGGGACAACTTAAGAAAGCAGATCTGATCTAACGGAGGGGTAGCGTATCCTGCCAGGCTCAAAGTGTCCGGCAGATTGCGCTACCACCCCTATAAATGAGGTCAAATTCATGATTGAGGAAGGTGATTACACCCCCTGCTGGCCAGACTGAAACTACCACAAGCAGCAAACTAGATTTTCAGAAAATAGGGCATCCTGAACGGCTCAATATAGCTGGCAGTATGCGCTACCACCTCAATGAATGATATCAAAGTCATAATTAAGGTGGGGAATTCATGACCACAGAAGGTCAGGAGGCCAGTTTGATGCCTCATCAGACGGATGCTCCTCTTTACGGTTGCCGATTTAAGGCTTCTTTAAAAAGTCACTATTTTTCGCAGTCCGAAGTTTTGGAACCACATTGTACATGTCAGAAAACGAGCACCCCATGCAGGTTGGACTAAAACTACCTCCAGCAGCAAAAGAGATATACACAAAGGGTCTCCCATCCACATATTGACAAAGCTTGAGCCTGCTTAGCTTCAGTGATCAACCAAACGCTGACTACTGCATTCAACAACTGAACACAATTGGGACAACTTAAGAAAGCAGATCTGATCTAACGGAGGGGTAGCGTATCCTGCCAGGCTCAAAGTGGCCGGCAGATTGCGCTACCACCCCTATAAATGAGGTCAAATTCATGATTGAGGAAGGTGATTACACCCCCTGCTGGCCAGACTGAAACTACCACAAGCAGCAAACTAGATTTTCAGAAAATAGGGCATCCTGAACGGCTCAATATAGCTGGCAGTATGCGCTACCACCTCAATGAATGATATCAAAGTCATAATTAAGGTGGGGAATTCATGACCACAGAAGGTCAGGAGGCCAGTTTGATGCCTCATCAGACGGATGCTCCTCTTTACGGTTGCCGATTTAAGGCTTCATTAAAAAGTCACTATTTTTCGCAGTCCGAAGTTTTGGAACCACATTGTACATGTCAGAAAACGAGCACCCCATGCAGGTTGGACTAAAACTACCTCCAGCAGCAAAAGAGATATACACAAAGGGTCTCCCATCCACACATTGACAAAGCTTGAGCCTGCTTAGCTTCAGTGATCAACCAAACGCTGAATACTGCATTCAACAACTGAACATGATTGGAGCAACTTAAGAAAGCTGATCTGATCTAACGGAAGGGTAGCGTATCCTGCCAGGCTCAAAGTGGCCGGCAGATTGCGCTACCACCCCTATAAATGAGGTCAAATTCATGATTGAGGAAGGTGATTACACCCCCTGCTGGCCAGACTGAAACTACCACAAGAAGCAAACTAGATTTTCAGAAAATAGCGCATCCTGACCGGCTCAATATAGCTGGCAGGTTCCGCTACCACCTCAATGAATGATATCAAAGTCATAATTAAGGTGGGGAATTCATGACCACAGAAGGTCAGGAGGCCAGTTTGATGCCTCATCAGACGGATGCTCCTCTTTACGGTTGCCGATTTAAGGCTTCATTAAGAAGTCACTATTTTTCGCAGTCCGAAGTTTTGGAACCACATTGTACATGTCAGAAAACGAGCACCCCATGCAGGTTGGACTAAAACTACCTCCAGCAGCAAAAGAGATATCCACAAAGGGTCTCCCATTCACATATTGACAAAGCTTGAGCCTGCTTAGCTTCAGCGATCAACTAGACTCTGACTACTGCATTCAACAACTGAACATGATTGGAGCACCTTAAGAAAGCTGATCTGATCTAACGGAGGGGTAGCGTATCCTGCCAGGATCAAAGTGGCCGGCAGATTGCGCTACCACCCCTATAAATGAGGTCAAATTCATGATTGAGGAAGGTGATTACACCCCCTGCTGGCCAGACTGAAACTACCACAAGCAGCAAACTAGATTTTCAGAAAATAGGGCATCCTGAACGGCTCAATATAGCTGGCAGTATGCGCTACCACCTCAATGAATGATATCAAAGTCATAATTAAGGTGGGGAATTCATGACCACAGAAGGTCAGGAGGCCAGTTTGATGCCTCATCAGACGGATGCTCCTCTTTACGGTTGCCGATTTAAGGCTTCATTAAAAAGTCACTATTTTCCGCAGTCCGAAGTTTTGGAACCACATTGTACATGTCAGAAAACGAGCACCCCATGCAGGTTGGACTAAAACTACCTCCAGCAGCAAAAGAGATATCCACAAAGGGTCTCCTATCCACATATTGACAAAGGTTGAGTCTGCTTAGCTTCAGTGATCAACCAGACTCTGACTACTGCATTCAACAACTGAACATGATTGGAGCAACTTAAGAAAGCTGATCTGATCTAACGGAGGGGTAGCGTATCCTGCCAGGCTCAAAGTGGCCGGCAGATTGTGCTACCACCCCTATAAATGAGGTCAAATTCATGATTGAGGAAGGTGATTACACCCCCTGCTGGCCAGACTGAAACTACCACAAGCAGCAAACTAGATTTTCAGAAAATAGGGCATCCTGAACGGCTCAATATAGCTGGCAGTATGCGGTACCACCTCAATGAATGATATCAAAGTCATAATTAAGGTGGGGAATTCATGACCACAGAAGGTCAGGAGGCCAGTTTGATGCCTCATCAGACGGATGCTCCTCTTTACGGTTGCCTGTTTAAGGCTTCATTAAAAAGTCACTATTTTTCTCAGTCCGAAGTTTTGGAACCACATTGTACATGCCAGAAAATGAGCACCACCTGCTGGTTGGACTAAAACTACCTCCAGCAGCAAACGGGAAATCCACAAAGGGTCTCCCATCCACATATTAACAAAGCTTGAGCCTGCTTAGCTTCAGTGATCAACCAAACGCTGACTACTGCATTCAACAACTGAACATTATTATAGCACCTTAAGAAAGCTGATCTGATCTAACGGAGGGGTAGCGTATCCTGCCAGGCTCAAAGTGGCCGGCAGATTGCGCTACCACCCCTATAAATGAGGTCAAATTCATGATTGAGGAAGGTGATTACACCCCCTGCTGGCCAGACTGAAACTACCACAAGCAGCAAACTAGATTTTCAGAAAATAGGGCATCCTGAACGGCTCAATATAGCTGGCAGTATGCGCTACCACCTCAATGAATGATATCAAAGTCATAATTAAGGTGGGGAATTCATGACCACAGAAGGTCAGGAGGCCAGTTTGATGCCTCATCAGACGGATGCTCCTCTTTACGGTTGCCGATTTAAGGCTTCATTAAAAAGTCACTATTTTTCGCAGTCCGAAGTTTTGGAACCACATTGTACATGTCAGAAAACGAGCACCCCATGCAGGTTGGACTAAAACTACCTCCAGCAGCAAAAGAGATATACACAAAGGGTCTCCCATCCACACATTGACAAAGCTTGAGCCTGCTTAGCTTCAGTGATCAACCAAACACTGACTACTGCATTCAACAACTGAACATGATTGGAACAACTTAAGAAAGCTGATCTGATCTAACGGAAGGGTAGCGTATCCTGCCAGGCTCAAAGTGGCCGGCAGATTGCGCTACCACCCCTATAAATGAGGTCAAATTCATGATTGAGGAAGGTGATTACACCCCCTGCTGGCCAGACTGAAACTACCACAAGAAGCAAACTAGATTTTCAGAAAATAGCGCATCCTGACCGGCTCAATATAGCTGGCAGGTTCCGCTACCACCTCAATGAATGATATCAAAGTCATAATTAAGGTGGGGAATTCATGACCACAGAAGGTCAGGAGGCCAGTTTGATGCCTCATCAGACGGATGCTCCTCTTTACGGTTGCCGATTTAAGGCTTCATTAAGAAGTCACTATTTTTCGCAGTCCGAAGTTTTGGAACCACATTGTACATGTCAGAAAACGAGCACCCCATGCAGGTTGGACTAAAACTACCTCGAGCAGCAAACTAGATTTCCACAAAGAGTCACCCATCCACATATTGACCAAGCTTGCGCCTGCTTAGCTTCTGTGAGCAACCAGACTCTGACTACTGCATTCAACAAACGAACTTGTTTGGGGCAACTTAAGAAAGCTGATCTGATCTAACGGAGGGGCAGCGTATCCTGCCAGGCTCAAAGTGGCCGGCAGATTGCGCTACCACCCCTATAAATGAGGTCAAATTCATGATTGAGGAAGGTGATTACACCCCCTGCTGGCCAGACTGAAACTACCACAAGCAGCAAACTAGATTTTCAGAAAACAGGACATCCTGAACGGCTCAATATAGCTGGCAGTATGCGCTACCACCTCAATGAATGATATCAAAGTCATAATTAAGGTGGGGAATTCATGACCACAGAAGGTCAGGAGGCCAGTTTGATGCCTCATCAGACGGATGCTCCTCTTTACGGTTGCCGGTTTAAGGCTTCATTAAAAAGTCACTATTTTTCTCAGTTCGAAGTTTTGGAACCACATTGTACATGCCAGAAAATGAGTACCACGTGCTGGTTGGACTAAAACTACCTCCAGCAGCAAACGGGATATCCACAAAGGGTCTCCCATCCACATATTAACAAAGCTTGAGCCTGCTTAGCTTCAGTGATCAACCAGACTCTGACTACTGCATTCAACAACTGAACATTATCATAGCACCTTAAGAAAGCTGATCTGATCTAACGGAGGGGTAGCGTGTCCTGCCAGGCCCAAAGTGGCAGGCAGATTGCGCTACCACCCCTATAAATGTGGTCAAATTCATGATTGAGGAAGGTGATTTCACCCCCTGCTGGCCAGACTGAAACTACCACAAGCAGCAAACTAGATTTTCAGAAAATAGCGCATCCTGACCGGCTCAATATAGCTGGCAGGTTCCGCTACCACCTCAATGAATGATATCAAAGTCATAATTAAGGTGGGGAATTTATGACACCAGAAGGTCAGGAGGCCAGTTTGATGCCTCATCAGACGGATGCTCCTCTTTACGGTTGCCGATTTAAGGCTTCATTAAAAAGTCATTATTTTTCGCAGTCCGAAGTTTTGGAACCATATTGTACATGTCAGAAAACGAGCACCCCATGCAGGTTGGACTAAAACTACCTCGAGCAGCAAACTAGATTTCCACAAAGAGTCACCCATCCACATACTGACCAAGCTTGAGCCTACTTAGCTTCAGTGAGCAACCAGACTCTGACTACTGTATTCAACAATTGAACTGGGCTAGGGCAACTTAAGAAAGCTGATCTGATCTAACGGAGGGGTAGCGTATCCTGCCAGGATCAAAGTGGCCGGCAGATTGCGCTACCACCCCTATAAATGAGGTCAAATTCATGATTGAGGAAGGTGATTACACCCCCTGCTGGCCAGACTGAAACTACCACAAGCAGCAAACTAGATTTTCAGAAAATAGGGCATCCTGAACGGCTCAATATAGCTGGCAGTATGCGCTACCACCTCAATGAATGATATCAAAGTCATAATTAAGGTGGGGAATTCATGACCACAGAAGGTCAGGAGGCCAGTTTGATGCCTCATCAGACGGATGCTCCTCTTTACGGTTGCCTGTTTAAGGCTTCATTAAAAAGTCACTATTTTTCTCAGTCCGAAGTTTTGGAACCACATTGTACATGCCAGAAAATGAGCACCACCTGCTGGTTGGACTAAAACTACCTCCAGCAGCAAACGGGAAATCCACAAAGGGTCTCCCATCCACATATTAACAAAGCTTGAGCCTGCTTAGCTTCAGTGATCAATCAGACTCTGACTACTGCATTCAACAACTGAACATTATTATAGCACCTTAAGAAAGCTGATCTGATCTAACGGAGGGGTAGCGTATCCTGCCAGGCTCAAAGTGGCCGGCAGATTGCGCTACCACCCCTATAAATGAGGTCAAATTCATGATTGAGGAAGGTGATTACACCCCCTGCTGGCCAGACTGAAACTACCACAAGCAGCAAACTAGATTTTCAGAAAATAGGGCATCCTGAACGGCTCAATATAGCTGGCAGTATGCGCTACCACCTCAATGAATGATATCAAAGTCATAATTAAGGTGGGGAATTCATGACCACAGAAGGTCAGGAGGCCAGTTTGATGCCTCATCAGACGGATGCTCCTCTTTACAGTTGCCGATTTAAGGCTTCATTAAAAAGTCACTATTTTTCGCAGTCCGAAGTTTTGGAACCACATTGTACATGTCAGAAAACGAGCACCCCATGCAGGTTGGACTAAAACTACCTCCAGCAGCAAACAAGATATCCACAAAGGGTCTCCCATCCACATATTGACAAAGCTTGAGCCTGCTTAGCTTCAGCGATCAACCAGACTCTGACTACTGCATTCAACAACTGAACACAATTGGGACAACTTAAGAAAGCAGATCTGATCTAACGGAGGGGTAGCGTATCCTGCCAGGCTCAAAGTGTCCGGCAGATTGCGCTACCACCCCTATAAATGAGGTCAAATTCATGATTGAGGAAGGTGATTACACCCCCTGCTGGCCAGACTGAAACTACCACAAGCAGCAAACTAGATTTTCAGAAAATAGGGCATCCTGAACGGCTCAATATAGCTGGCAGTATGCGCTACCACCTCAATGAATGATATCAAAGTCATAATTAAGGTGGGGAATTCATGACCACAGAAGGTCAGGAGGCCAGTTTGATGCCTCATCAGACGGATGCTCCTCTTTACGGTTGCCGATTTAAGGCTTCTTTAAAAAGTCACTATTTTTCGCAGTCCGAAGTTTTGGAACCACATTGTACATGTCAGAAAACGAGCACCCCATGCAGGTTGGACTAAAACTACCTCCAGCAGCAAAAGAGATATACACAAAGGGTCTCCCATCCACATATTGACAAAGCTTGAGCCTGCTTAGCTTCAGTGATCAACCAAACGCTGACTACTGCATTCAACAACTGAACACAATTGGGACAACTTAAGAAAGCAGATCTGATCTAACGGAGGGGTAGCGTATCCTGCCAGGCTCAAAGTGGCCGGCAGATTGCGCTACCACCCCTATAAATGAGGTCAAATTCATGATTGAGGAAGGTGATTACACCCCCTGCTGGCCAGACTGAAACTACCACAAGCAGCAAACTAGATTTTCAGAAAATAGGGCATCCTGAACGGCTCAATATAGCTGGCAGTATGCGCTACCACCTCAATGAATGATATCAAAGTCATAATTAAGGTGGGGAATTCATGACCACAGAAGGTCAGGAGGCCAGTTTGATGCCTCATCAGACGGATGCTCCTCTTTACGGTTGCCGATTTAAGGCTTCATTAAAAAGTCACTATTTTTCGCAGTCCGAAGTTTTGGAACCACATTGTACATGTCAGAAAACGAGCACCCCATGCAGGTTGGACTAAAACTACCTCCAGCAGCAAAAGAGATATACACAAAGGGTCTCCCATCCACACATTGACAAAGCTTGAGCCTGCTTAGCTTCAGTGATCAACCAAACGCTGAATACTGCATTCAACAACTGAACATGATTGGAGCAACTTAAGAAAGCTGATCTGATCTAACGGAAGGGTAGCGTATCCTGCCAGGCTCAAAGTGGCCGGCAGATTGCGCTACCACCCCTATAAATGAGGTCAAATTCATGATTGAGGAAGGTGATTACACCCCCTGCTGGCCAGACTGAAACTACCACAAGAAGCAAACTAGATTTTCAGAAAATAGCGCATCCTGACCGGCTCAATATAGCTGGCAGGTTCCGCTACCACCTCAATGAATGATATCAAAGTCATAATTAAGGTGGGGAATTCATGACCACAGAAGGTCAGGAGGCCAGTTTGATGCCTCATCAGACGGATGCTCCTCTTTACGGTTGCCGATTTAAGGCTTCATTAAGAAGTCACTATTTTTCGCAGTCCGAAGTTTTGGAACCACATTGTACATGTCAGAAAACGAGCACCCCATGCAGGTTGGACTAAAACTACCTCCAGCAGCAAAAGAGATATCCACAAAGGGTCTCCCATTCACATATTGACAAAGCTTGAGCCTGCTTAGCTTCAGCGATCAACTAGACTCTGACTACTGCATTCAACAACTGAACATGATTGGAGCACCTTAAGAAAGCTGATCTGATCTAACGGAGGGGTAGCGTATCCTGCCAGGCTCAAAGTGGCCGGCAGATTGCGCTACCACCCCTATAAATGAGGTCAAATTCATGATTGAGGAAGGTGATTACACCCCCTGCTGGCCAGACTGAAACTACCACAAGCAGCAAACTAGATTTTCAGAAAATAGGGCATCCTGAACGGCTCAATATAGCTGGCAGTATGCGCTACCACCTCAATGAATGATATCAAAGTCATAATTAAGGTGGGGAATTTATGACCACAGAAGGTCAGGAGGCCAGTTTGATGCCTCATCAGACGGATGCTCCTCTTTACGGTTGCCGATTTAAGGCTTCATTAAAAAGTCACTATTTTTCGCAGTCCGAAGTTTTGGAACCACATTGTACATGTCAGAAAACGAGCACCCCATGCAGGTTGGACTAAAACTACCTCGAGCAGCAAACTAGATTTCCACAAAGAGTCACCCATCCACATATTGACCAAGCTTGCGCCTGCTTAGCTTCTGTGAGCAACCAGACTCTGACTACTGCATTCAACAAACGAACTTGTTTGGGGCAACTTAAGAAAGCTGATCTGATCTAACGGAGGGGCAGCGTATCCTGCCAGGCTCAAAGTGGCCGGCAGATTGCGCTACCACCCCTATAAATGAGGTCAAATTCATGATTGAGGAAGGTGATTACACCCCCTGCTGGCCAGACTGAAACTACCACAAGCAGCAAACTAGATTTTCAGAAAACAGGACATCCTGAACGGCTCAATATAGCTGGCAGTATGCGCTACCACCTCAATGAATGATATCAAAGTCATAATTAAGGTGGGGAATTCATGACCACAGAAGGTCAGGAGGCCAGTTTGATGCCTCATCAGACGGATGCTCCTCTTTACGGTTGCCGATTTAAGGCTTCATTAAAAAGTCACTATTTTCCGCAGTCCGAAGTTTTGGAACCACATTGTACATGTCAGAAAACGAGCACCCCATGCAGGTTGGACTAAAACTACCTCCAGCAGCAAAAGAGATATCCACAAAGGGTCTCCTATCCACATATTGACAAAGGTTGAGTCTGCTTAGCTTCAGTGATCAACCAGACTCTGACTACTGCATTCAACAACTGAACATGATTGGAGCAACTTAAGAAAGCTGATCTGATCTAACGGAGGGGTAGCGTATCCTGCCAGGCTCAAAGTGGCCGGCAGATTGTGCTACCACCCCTATAAATGAGGTCAAATTCATGATTGAGGAAGGTGATTACACCCCCTGCTGGCCAGACTGAAACTACCACAAGCAGCAAACTAGATTTTCAGAAAATAGGGCATCCTGAACGGCTCAATATAGCTGGCAGTATGCGGTACCACCTCAATGAATGATATCAAAGTCATAATTAAGGTGGGGAATTCATGACCACAGAAGGTCAGGAGGCCAGTTTGATGCCTCATCAGACGGATGCTCCTCTTTACGGTTGCCTGTTTAAGGCTTCATTAAAAAGTCACTATTTTTCTCAGTCCGAAGTTTTGGAACCACATTGTACATGCCAGAAAATGAGCACCACCTGCTGGTTGGACTAAAACTACCTCCAGCAGCAAACGGGAAATCCACAAAGGGTCTCCCATCCACATATTAACAAAGCTTGAGCCTGCTTAGCTTCAGTGATCAACCAAACGCTGACTACTGCATTCAACAACTGAACATTATTATAGCACCTTAAGAAAGCTGATCTGATCTAACGGAGGGGTAGCGTATCCTGCCAGGCTCAAAGTGGCCGGCAGATTGCGCTACCACCCCTATAAATGAGGTCAAATTCATGATTGAGGAAGGTGATTACACCCCCTGCTGGCCAGACTGAAACTACCACAAGCAGCAAACTAGATTTTCAGAAAATAGGGCATCCTGAACGGCTCAATATAGCTGGCAGTATGCGCTACCACCTCAATGAATGATATCAAAGTCATAATTAAGGTGGGGAATTCATGACCACAGAAGGTCAGGAGGCCAGTTTGATGCCTCATCAGACGGATGCTCCTCTTTACGGTTGCCGATTTAAGGCTTCATTAAAAAGTCACTATTTTTCGCAGTCCGAAGTTTTGGAACCACATTGTACATGTCAGAAAACGAGCACCCCATGCAGGTTGGACTAAAACTACCTCCAGCAGCAAAAGAGATATACACAAAGGGTCTCCCATCCACATATTGACAAAGCTTGAGCCTGCTTAGCTTCAGTGATCAACCAAACGCTGACTACTGCATTCAACACCTGAACACAATTGGGACAACTTAAGAAAGCAGATCTGATCTAACGGAGGGGTAGCGTATCCTGCCAGGCTCAAAGTGGCCGGCAGATTGCGCTACCACCCCTATAAATGAGGTCAAATTCATGATTGAGGAAGGTGATTACACCCCCTGCTGGCCAGACTGAAACTACCACAAGCAGCAAACTAGATTTTCAGAAAATAGGGCATCCTGAACGGCTCAATATAGCTGGCAGTATGCGCTACCACCTCAATGAATGATATCAAAGTCATAATTAAGGTGGGGAATTCATGACCACAGAAGGTCAGGAGGCCAGTTTGATGCCTCATCAGACGGATGCTCCTCTTTACGGTTGCCGATTTAAGGCTTCATTAAAAAGTCACTATTTTTCGCAGTCCGAAGTTTTGGAACCACATTGTACATGTCAGAAAACGAGCACCCCATGCAGGTTGGACTAAAACTACCTCCAGCAGCAAAAGAGATATACACAAAGGGTCTCCCATCCACACATTGACAAAGCTTGAGCCTGCTTAGCTTCAGTGATCAACCAAACACTGACTACTGCATTCAACAACTGAACATGATTGGAACAACTTAAGAAAGCTGATCTGATCTAACGGAAGGGTAGCGTATCCTGCCAGGCTCAAAGTGGCCGGCAGATTGCGCTACCACCCCTATAAATGAGGTCAAATTCATGATTGAGGAAGGTGATTACACCCCCTGCTGGCCAGACTGAAACTACCACAAGAAGCAAACTAGATTTTCAGAAAATAGCGCATCCTGACCGGCTCAATATAGCTGGCAGGTTCCGCTACCACCTCAATGAATGATATCAAAGTCATAATTAAGGTGGGGAATTCATGACCACAGAAGGTCAGGAGGCCAGTTTGATGCCTCATCAGACGGATGCTCCTCTTTACGGTTGCCGATTTAAGGCTTCATTAAGAAGTCACTATTTTTCGCAGTCCGAAGTTTTGGAACCACATTGTACATGTCAGAAAACGAGCACCCCATGCAGGTTGGACTAAAACTACCTCGAGCAGCAAACTAGATTTCCACAAAGAGTCACCCATCCACATATTGACCAAGCTTGCGCCTGCTTAGCTTCTGTGAGCAACCAGACTCTGACTACTGCATTCAACAAACGAACTTGTTTGGGGCAACTTAAGAAAGCTGATCTGATCTAACGGAGGGGCAGCGTATCCTGCCAGGCTCAAAGTGGCCGGCAGATTGCGCTACCACCCCTATAAATGAGGTCAAATTCATGATTGAGGAAGGTGATTACACCCCCTGCTGGCCAGACTGAAACTACCACAAGCAGCAAACTAGATTTTCAGAAAACAGGACATCCTGAACGGCTCAATATAGCTGGCAGTATGCGCTACCACCTCAATGAATGATATCAAAGTCATAATTAAGGTGGGGAATTCATGACCACAGAAGGTCAGGAGGCCAGTTTGATGCCTCATCAGACGGATGCTCCTCTTTACGGTTGCCGGTTTAAGGCTTCATTAAAAAGTCACTATTTTTCTCAGTTCGAAGTTTTGGAACCACATTGTACATGCCAGAAAATGAGTACCACGTGCTGGTTGGACTAAAACTACCTCCAGCAGCAAACGGGATATCCACAAAGGGTCTCCCATCCACATATTAACAAAGCTTGAGCCTGCTTAGCTTCAGTGATCAACCAGACTCTGACTACTGCATTCAACAACTGAACATTATCATAGCACCTTAAGAAAGCTGATCTGATCTAACGGAGGGGTAGCGTGTCCTGCCAGGCCCAAAGTGGCAGGCAGATTGCGCTACCACCCCTATAAATGTGGTCAAATTCATGATTGAGGAAGGTGATTTCACCCCCTGCTGGCCAGACTGAAACTACCACAAGCAGCAAACTAGATTTTCAGAAAATAGCGCATCCTGACCGGCTCAATATAGCTGGCAGGTTCCGCTACCACCTCAATGAATGATATCAAAGTCATAATTAAGGTGGGGAATTTATGACACCAGAAGGTCAGGAGGCCAGTTTGATGCCTCATCAGACGGATGCTCCTCTTTACGGTTGCCGATTTAAGGCTTCATTAAAAAGTCATTATTTTTCGCAGTCCGAAGTTTTGGAACCATATTGTACATGTCAGAAAACGAGCACCCCATGCAGGTTGGACTAAAACTACCTCGAGCAGCAAACTAGATTTCCACAAAGAGTCACCCATCCACATACTGACCAAGCTTGAGCCTACTTAGCTTCAGTGAGCAACCAGACTCTGACTACTGTATTCAACAATTGAACTGGGCTAGGGCAACTTAAGAAAGCTGATCTGATCTAACGGAGGGGTAGCGTATCCTGCCAGGATCAAAGTGGCCGGCAGATTGCGCTACCACCCCTATAAATGAGGTCAAATTCATGATTGAGGAAGGTGATTACACCCCCTGCTGGCCAGACTGAAACTACCACAAGCAGCAAACTAGATTTTCAGAAAATAGGGCATCCTGAACGGCTCAATATAGCTGGCAGTATGCGCTACCACCTCAATGAATGATATCAAAGTCATAATTAAGGTGGGGAATTCATGACCACAGAAGGTCAGGAGGCCAGTTTGATGCCTCATCAGACGGATGCTCCTCTTTACGGTTGCCTGTTTAAGGCTTCATTAAAAAGTCACTATTTTTCTCAGTCCGAAGTTTTGGAACCACATTGTACATGCCAGAAAATGAGCACCACCTGCTGGTTGGACTAAAACTACCTCCAGCAGCAAACGGGAAATCCACAAAGGGTCTCCCATCCACATATTAACAAAGCTTGAGCCTGCTTAGCTTCAGTGATCAATCAGACTCTGACTACTGCATTCAACAACTGAACATTATTATAGCACCTTAAGAAAGCTGATCTGATCTAACGGAGGGGTAGCGTATCCTGCCAGGCTCAAAGTGGCCGGCAGATTGCGCTACCACCCCTATAAATGAGGTCAAATTCATGATTGAGGAAGGTGATTACACCCCCTGCTGGCCAGACTGAAACTACCACAAGCAGCAAACTAGATTTTCAGAAAATAGGGCATCCTGAACGGCTCAATATAGCTGGCAGTATGCGCTACCACCTCAATGAATGATATCAAAGTCATAATTAAGGTGGGGAATTCATGACCACAGAAGGTCAGGAGGCCAGTTTGATGCCTCATCAGACGGATGCTCCTCTTTACAGTTGCCGATTTAAGGCTTCATTAAAAAGTCACTATTTTTCGCAGTCCGAAGTTTTGGAACCACATTGTACATGTCAGAAAACGAGCACCCCATGCAGGTTGGACTAAAACTACCTCCAGCAGCAAACAAGATATCCACAAAGGGTCTCCCATCCACATATTGACAAAGCTTGAGCCTGCTTAGCTTCAGCGATCAACCAGACTCTGACTACTGCATTCAACAACTGAACACAATTGGGACAACTTAAGAAAGCAGATCTGATCTAACGGAGGGGTAGCGTATCCTGCCAGGCTCAAAGTGTCCGGCAGATTGCGCTACCACCCCTATAAATGAGGTCAAATTCATGATTGAGGAAGGTGATTACACCCCCTGCTGGCCAGACTGAAACTACCACAAGCAGCAAACTAGATTTTCAGAAAATAGGGCATCCTGAACGGCTCAATATAGCTGGCAGTATGCGCTACCACCTCAATGAATGATATCAAAGTCATAATTAAGGTGGGGAATTCATGACCACAGAAGGTCAGGAGGCCAGTTTGATGCCTCATCAGACGGATGCTCCTCTTTACGGTTGCCGATTTAAGGCTTCTTTAAAAAGTCACTATTTTTCGCAGTCCGAAGTTTTGGAACCACATTGTACATGTCAGAAAACGAGCACCCCATGCAGGTTGGACTAAAACTACCTCCAGCAGCAAAAGAGATATACACAAAGGGTCTCCCATCCACATATTGACAAAGCTTGAGCCTGCTTAGCTTCAGTGATCAACCAAACGCTGACTACTGCATTCAACAACTGAACACAATTGGGACAACTTAAGAAAGCAGATCTGATCTAACGGAGGGGTAGCGTATCCTGCCAGGCTCAAAGTGGCCGGCAGATTGCGCTACCACCCCTATAAATGAGGTCAAATTCATGATTGAGGAAGGTGATTACACCCCCTGCTGGCCAGACTGAAACTACCACAAGCAGCAAACTAGATTTTCAGAAAATAGGGCATCCTGAACGGCTCAATATAGCTGGCAGTATGCGCTACCACCTCAATGAATGATATCAAAGTCATAATTAAGGTGGGGAATTCATGACCACAGAAGGTCAGGAGGCCAGTTTGATGCCTCATCAGACGGATGCTCCTCTTTACGGTTGCCGATTTAAGGCTTCATTAAAAAGTCACTATTTTTCGCAGTCCGAAGTTTTGGAACCACATTGTACATGTCAGAAAACGAGCACCCCATGCAGGTTGGACTAAAACTACCTCCAGCAGCAAAAGAGATATACACAAAGGGTCTCCCATCCACACATTGACAAAGCTTGAGCCTGCTTAGCTTCAGTGATCAACCAAACGCTGAATACTGCATTCAACAACTGAACATGATTGGAGCAACTTAAGAAAGCTGATCTGATCTAACGGAAGGGTAGCGTATCCTGCCAGGCTCAAAGTGGCCGGCAGATTGCGCTACCACCCCTATAAATGAGGTCAAATTCATGATTGAGGAAGGTGATTACACCCCCTGCTGGCCAGACTGAAACTACCACAAGAAGCAAACTAGATTTTCAGAAAATAGCGCATCCTGACCGGCTCAATATAGCTGGCAGGTTCCGCTACCACCTCAATGAATGATATCAAAGTCATAATTAAGGTGGGGAATTCATGACCACAGAAGGTCAGGAGGCCAGTTTGATGCCTCATCAGACGGATGCTCCTCTTTACGGTTGCCGATTTAAGGCTTCATTAAGAAGTCACTATTTTTCGCAGTCCGAAGTTTTGGAACCACATTGTACATGTCAGAAAACGAGCACCCCATGCAGGTTGGACTAAAACTACCTCCAGCAGCAAAAGAGATATCCACAAAGGGTCTCCCATTCACATATTGACAAAGCTTGAGCCTGCTTAGCTTCAGCGATCAACTAGACTCTGACTACTGCATTCAACAACTGAACATGATTGGAGCACCTTAAGAAAGCTGATCTGATCTAACGGAGGGGTAGCGTATCCTGCCAGGCTCAAAGTGGCCGGCAGATTGCGCTACCACCCCTATAAATGAGGTCAAATTCATGATTGAGGAAGGTGATTACACCCCCTGCTGGCCAGACTGAAACTACCACAAGCAGCAAACTAGATTTTCAGAAAATAGGGCATCCTGAACGGCTCAATATAGCTGGCAGTATGCGCTACCACCTCAATGAATGATATCAAAGTCATAATTAAGGTGGGGAATTTATGACCACAGAAGGTCAGGAGGCCAGTTTGATGCCTCATCAGACGGATGCTCCTCTTTACGGTTGCCGATTTAAGGCTTCATTAAAAAGTCACTATTTTTCGCAGTCCGAAGTTTTGGAACCACATTGTACATGTCAGAAAACGAGCACCCCATGCAGGTTGGACTAAAACTACCTCGAGCAGCAAACTAGATTTCCACAAAGAGTCACCCATCCACATATTGACCAAGCTTGCGCCTGCTTAGCTTCTGTGAGCAACCAGACTCTGACTACTGCATTCAACAAACGAACTTGTTTGGGGCAACTTAAGAAAGCTGATCTGATCTAACGGAGGGGCAGCGTATCCTGCCAGGCTCAAAGTGGCCGGCAGATTGCGCTACCACCCCTATAAATGAGGTCAAATTCATGATTGAGGAAGGTGATTACACCCCCTGCTGGCCAGACTGAAACTACCACAAGCAGCAAACTAGATTTTCAGAAAACAGGACATCCTGAACGGCTCAATATAGCTGGCAGTATGCGCTACCACCTCAATGAATGATATCAAAGTCATAATTAAGGTGGGGAATTCATGACCACAGAAGGTCAGGAGGCCAGTTTGATGCCTCATCAGACGGATGCTCCTCTTTACGGTTGCCGGTTTAAGGCTTCATTAAAAAGTCACTATTTTTCTCAGTCCGAAGTTTTGGAACCACATTGTACATGCCAGAAAATGAGTACCACGTGCTGGTTGGACTAAAATTACCTCCAGCAGCAAACGGGATATCCACAAAGGGTCTCCCATCCACATATTAACAAAGCTTGAGCCTGCTTAGCTTCAGTGATCAACCAGACTCTGACTACTGCATTCAACAACTGAACATTATCATAGCACCTTAAGAAAGCTGATCTGATCTAACGGAGGGGTAGCGTGTCCTGCCAGGCCCAAAGTGGCAGGCAGATTGCGCTACCACCCCTATAAATGTGGTCAAATTCATGATTGAGGAAGGTGATTTCACCCCCTGCTGGCCAGACTGAAACTACCACAAGCAGCAAACTAGATTTTCAGAAAATAGCGCATCCTGACCGGCTCAATATAGCTGGCAGGTTCCGCTACCACCTCAATGAATGATATCAAAGTCATAATTAAGGTGGGGAATTTATGACACCAGAAGGTCAGGAGGCCAGTTTGATGCCTCATCAGACGGATGCTCCTCTTTACGGTTGCCGATTTAAGGCTTCATTAAAAAGTCATTATTTTTCGCAGTCCGAAGTTTTGGAACCATATTGTACATGTCAGAAAACGAGCACCCCATGCAGGTTGGACTAAAACTACCTCGAGCAGCAAACTAGATTTCCACAAAGAGTCACCCATCCACATACTGACCAAGCTTGAGCCTACTTAGCTTCAGTGAGCAACCAGACTCTGACTACTGTATTCAACAATTGAACTGGCCTAGGGCAACTTAAGAAAGCTGATCTGATCTAACGGAGGGGTAGCGTATCCTGCCAGGATCAAAGTGGCCGGCAGATTGCGCTACCACCCCTATAAATGAGGTCAAATTCATGATTGAGGAAGGTGATTACACCCCCTGCTGGCCAGACTGAAACTACCACAAGCAGCAAACTAGATTTTCAGAAAATAGGGCATCCTGAACGGCTCAATATAGCTGGCAGTATGCGCTACCACCTCAATGAATGATATCAAAGTCATAATTAAGGTGGGGAATTCATGACCACAGAAGGTCAGGAGGCCAGTTTGATGCCTCATCAGACGGATGCTCCTCTTTACGGTTGCCGATTTAAGGCTTCATTAAAAAGTCACTATTTTCCGCAGTCCGAAGTTTTGGAACCACATTGTACATGTCAGAAAACGAGCACCCCATGCAGGTTGGACTAAAACTACCTCCAGCAGCAAAAGAGATATCCACAAAGGGTCTCCTATCCACATATTGACAAAGCTTGAGTCTGCTTAGCTTCAGTGATCAACCAGACTCTGACTACTGCATTCAACAACTGAACATGATTGGAGCAACTTAAGAAAGCTGATCTGATCTAACGGAGGGGTAGCGTATCCTGCCAGGCTCAAAGTGGCCGGCAGATTGTGCTACCACCCCTATAAATGAGGTCAAATTCATGATTGAGGAAGGTGATTACACCCCCTGCTGGCCAGACTGAAACTACCACAAGCAGCAAACTAGATTTTCAGAAAATAGGGCATCCTGAACGGCTCAATATAGCTGGCAGTATGCGGTACCACCTCAATGAATGATATCAAAGTCATAATTAAGGTGGGGAATTCATGACCACAGAAGGTCAGGAGGCCAGTTTGATGCCTCATCAGACGGATGCTCCTCTTTACGGTTGCCTGTTTAAGGCTTCATTAAAAAGTCACTATTTTTCTCAGTCCGAAGTTTTGGAACCACATTGTACATGCCAGAAAATGAGCACCACCTGCTGGTTGGACTAAAACTACCTCCAGCAGCAAACGGGAAATCCACAAAGGGTCTCCCATCCACATATTAACAAAGCTTGAGCCTGCTTAGCTTCAGTGATCAACCAAACGCTGACTACTGCATTCAACAACTGAACATTATTATAGCACCTTAAGAAAGCTGATCTGATCTAACGGAGGGGTAGCGTATCCTGCCAGGCTCAAAGTGGCCGGCAGATTGCGCTACCACCCCTATAAATGAGGTCAAATTCATGATTGAGGAAGGTGATTACACCCCCTGCTGGCCAGACTGAAACTACCACAAGCAGCAAACTAGATTTTCAGAAAATAGGGCATCCTGAACGGCTCAATATAGCTGGCAGTATGCGCTACCACCTCAATGAATGATATCAAAGTCATAATTAAGGTGGGGAATTCATGACCACAGAAGGTCAGGAGGCCAGTTTGATGCCTCATCAGACGGATGCTCCTCTTTACGGTTGCCGATTTAAGGCTTCATTAAAAAGTCACTATTTTTCGCAGTCCGAAGTTTTGGAACCACATTGTACATGTCAGAAAACGAGCACCCCATGCAGGTTGGACTAAAACTACCTCCAGCAGCAAAAGAGATATACACAAAGGGTCTCCCATCCACATATTGACAAAGCTTGAGCCTGCTTAGCTTCAGTGATCAACCAAACGCTGACTACTGCATTCAACACCTGAACACAATTGGGACAACTTAAGAAAGCAGATCTGATCTAACGGAGGGGTAGCGTATCCTGCCAGGCTCAAAGTGGCCGGCAGATTGCGCTACCACCCCTATAAATGAGGTCAAATTCATGATTGAGGAAGGTGATTACACCCCCTGCTGGCCAGACTGAAACTACCACAAGCAGCAAACTAGATTTTCAGAAAATAGGGCATCCTGAACGGCTCAATATAGCTGGCAGTATGCGCTACCACCTCAATGAATGATATCAAAGTCATAATTAAGGTGGGGAATTCATGACCACAGAAGGTCAGGAGGCCAGTTTGATGCCTCATCAGACGGATGCTCCTCTTTACGGTTGCCGATTTAAGGCTTCATTAAAAAGTCACTATTTTTCGCAGTCCGAAGTTTTGGAACCACATTGTACATGTCAGAAAACGAGCACCCCATGCAGGTTGGACTAAAACTACCTCCAGCAGCAAAAGAGATATACACAAAGGGTCTCCCATCCACACATTGACAAAGCTTGAGCCTGCTTAGCTTCAGTGATCAACCAAACACTGACTACTGCATTCAACAACTGAACATGATTGGAACAACTTAAGAAAGCTGATCTGATCTAACGGAAGGGTAGCGTATCCTGCCAGGCTCAAAGTGGCCGGCAGATTGCGCTACCACCCCTATAAATGAGGTCAAATTCATGATTGAGGAAGGTGATTACACCCCCTGCTGGCCAGACTGAAACTACCACAAGAAGCAAACTAGATTTTCAGAAAATAGCGCATCCTGACCGGCTCAATATAGCTGGCAGGTTCCGCTACCACCTCAATGAATGATATCAAAGTCATAATTAAGGTGGGGAATTCATGACCACAGAAGGTCAGGAGGCCAGTTTGATGCCTCATCAGACGGATGCTCCTCTTTACGGTTGCCGATTTAAGGCTTCATTAAGAAGTCACTATTTTTCGCAGTCCGAAGTTTTGGAACCACATTGTACATGTCAGAAAACGAGCACCCCATGCAGGTTGGACTAAAACTACCTCGAGCAGCAAACTAGATTTCCACAAAGAGTCACCCATCCACATATTGACCAAGCTTGCGCCTGCTTAGCTTCTGTGAGCAACCAGACTCTGACTACTGCATTCAACAAACGAACTTGTTTGGGGCAACTTAAGAAAGCTGATCTGATCTAACGGAGGGGCAGCGTATCCTGCCAGGCTCAAAGTGGCCGGCAGATTGCGCTACCACCCCTATAAATGAGGTCAAATTCATGATTGAGGAAGGTGATTACACCCCCTGCTGGCCAGACTGAAACTACCACAAGCAGCAAACTAGATTTTCAGAAAACAGGACATCCTGAACGGCTCAATATAGCTGGCAGTATGCGCTACCACCTCAATGAATGATATCAAAGTCATAATTAAGGTGGGGAATTCATGACCACAGAAGGTCAGGAGGCCAGTTTGATGCCTCATCAGACGGATGCTCCTCTTTACGGTTGCCGGTTTAAGGCTTCATTAAAAAGTCACTATTTTTCTCAGTTCGAAGTTTTGGAACCACATTGTACATGCCAGAAAATGAGTACCACGTGCTGGTTGGACTAAAACTACCTCCAGCAGCAAACGGGATATCCACAAAGGGTCTCCCATCCACATATTAACAAAGCTTGAGCCTGCTTAGCTTCAGTGATCAACCAGACTCTGACTACTGCATTCAACAACTGAACATTATCATAGCACCTTAAGAAAGCTGATCTGATCTAACGGAGGGGTAGCGTGTCCTGCCAGGCCCAAAGTGGCAGGCAGATTGCGCTACCACCCCTATAAATGTGGTCAAATTCATGATTGAGGAAGGTGATTTCACCCCCTGCTGGCCAGACTGAAACTACCACAAGCAGCAAACTAGATTTTCAGAAAATAGCGCATCCTGACCGGCTCAATATAGCTGGCAGGTTCCGCTACCACCTCAATGAATGATATCAAAGTCATAATTAAGGTGGGGAATTTATGACACCAGAAGGTCAGGAGGCCAGTTTGATGCCTCATCAGACGGATGCTCCTCTTTACGGTTGCCGATTTAAGGCTTCATTAAAAAGTCATTATTTTTCGCAGTCCGAAGTTTTGGAACCATATTGTACATGTCAGAAAACGAGCACCCCATGCAGGTTGGACTAAAACTACCTCGAGCAGCAAACTAGATTTCCACAAAGAGTCACCCATCCACATACTGACCAAGCTTGAGCCTACTTAGCTTCAGTGAGCAACCAGACTCTGACTACTGTATTCAACAATTGAACTGGGCTAGGGCAACTTAAGAAAGCTGATCTGATCTAACGGAGGGGTAGCGTATCCTGCCAGGATCAAAGTGGCCGGCAGATTGCGCTACCACCCCTATAAATGAGGTCAAATTCATGATTGAGGAAGGTGATTACACCCCCTGCTGGCCAGACTGAAACTACCACAAGCAGCAAACTAGATTTTCAGAAAATAGGGCATCCTGAACGGCTCAATATAGCTGGCAGTATGCGCTACCACCTCAATGAATGATATCAAAGTCATAATTAAGGTGGGGAATTCATGACCACAGAAGGTCAGGAGGCCAGTTTGATGCCTCATCAGACGGATGCTCCTCTTTACGGTTGCCGATTTAAGGCTTCATTAAAAAGTCACTATTTTCCGCAGTCCGAAGTTTTGGAACCACATTGTACATGTCAGAAAACGAGCACCCCATGCAGGTTGGACTAAAACTACCTCCAGCAGCAAAAGAGATATCCACAAAGGGTCTCCTATCCACATATTGACAAAGCTTGAGTCTGCTTAGCTTCAGTGATCAACCAGACTCTGACTACTGCATTCAACAACTGAACATGATTGGAGCAACTTAAGAAAGCTGATCTGATCTAACGGAGGGGTAGCGTATCCTGCCAGGCTCAAAGTGGCCGGCAGATTGTGCTACCACCCCTATAAATGAGGTCAAATTCATGATTGAGGAAGGTGATTACACCCCCTGCTGGCCAGACTGAAACTACCACAAGCAGCAAACTAGATTTTCAGAAAATAGGGCATCCTGAACGGCTCAATATAGCTGGCAGTATGCGGTACCACCTCAATGAATGATATCAAAGTCATAATTAAGGTGGGGAATTCATGACCACAGAAGGTCAGGAGGCCAGTTTGATGCCTCATCAGACGGATGCTCCTCTTTACGGTTGCCTGTTTAAGGCTTCATTAAAAAGTCACTATTTTTCTCAGTCCGAAGTTTTGGAACCACATTGTACATGCCAGAAAATGAGCACCACCTGCTGGTTGGACTAAAACTACCTCCAGCAGCAAACGGGAAATCCACAAAGGGTCTCCCATCCACATATTAACAAAGCTTGAGCCTGCTTAGCTTCAGTGATCAATCAGACTCTGACTACTGCATTCAACAACTGAACATTATTATAGCACCTTAAGAAAGCTGATCTGATCTAACGGAGGGGTAGCGTATCCTGCCAGGCTCAAAGTGGCCGGCAGATTGCGCTACCACCCCTATAAATGAGGTCAAATTCATGATTGAGGAAGGTGATTACACCCCCTGCTGGCCAGACTGAAACTACCACAAGCAGCAAACTAGATTTTCAGAAAATAGGGCATCCTGAACGGCTCAATATAGCTGGCAGTATGCGCTACCACCTCAATGAATGATATCAAAGTCATAATTAAGGTGGGGAATTCATGACCACAGAAGGTCAGGAGGCCAGTTTGATGCCTCATCAGACGGATGCTCCTCTTTACAGTTGCCGATTTAAGGCTTCATTAAAAAGTCACTATTTTTCGCAGTCCGAAGTTTTGGAACCACATTGTACATGTCAGAAAACGAGCACCCCATGCAGGTTGGACTAAAACTACCTCCAGCAGCAAACAAGATATCCACAAAGGGTCTCCCATCCACATATTGACAAAGCTTGAGCCTGCTTAGCTTCAGCGATCAACCAGACTCTGACTACTGCATTCAACAACTGAACACAATTGGGACAACTTAAGAAAGCAGATCTGATCTAACGGAGGGGTAGCGTATCCTGCCAGGCTCAAAGTGTCCGGCAGATTGCGCTACCACCCCTATAAATGAGGTCAAATTCATGATTGAGGAAGGTGATTACACCCCCTGCTGGCCAGACTGAAACTACCACAAGCAGCAAACTAGATTTTCAGAAAAAAAGGGCATCCTGAACGGCTCAATATAGCTGGCAGTATGCGCTACCACCTCAATGAATGATATCAAAGTCATAATTAAGGTGGGGAATTCATGACCACAGAAGGTCAGGAGGCCAGTTTGATGCCTCATCAGACGGATGCTCCTCTTTACGGTTGCCGATTTAAGGCTTCTTTAAAAAGTCACTATTTTTCGCAGTCCGAAGTTTTGGAACCACATTGTACATGTCAGAAAACGAGCACCCCATGCAGGTTGGACTAAAACTACCTCCAGCAGCAAAAGAGATATACACAAAGGGTCTCCCATCCACATATTGACAAAGCTTGAGCCTGCTTAGCTTCAGTGATCAACCAAACGCTGACTACTGCATTCAACAACTGAACACAATTGGGACAACTTAAGAAAGCAGATCTGATCTAACGGAGGGGTAGCGTATCCTGCCAGGCTCAAAGTGGCCGGCAGATTGCGCTACCACCCCTATAAATGAGGTCAAATTCATGATTGAGGAAGGTGATTACACCCCCTGCTGGCCAGACTGAAACTACCACAAGCAGCAAACTAGATTTTCAGAAAATAGGGCATCCTGAACGGCTCAATATAGCTGGCAGTATGCGCTACCACCTCAATGAATGATATCAAAGTCATAATTAAGGTGGGGAATTCATGACCACAGAAGGTCAGGAGGCCAGTTTGATGCCTCATCAGACGGATGCTCCTCTTTACGGTTGCCGATTTAAGGCTTCATTAAAAAGTCACTATTTTTCGCAGTCCGAAGTTTTGGAACCACATTGTACATGTCAGAAAACGAGCACCCCATGCAGGTTGGACTAAAACTACCTCCAGCAGCAAAAGAGATATACACAAAGGGTCTCCCATCCACACATTGACAAAGCTTGAGCCTGCTTAGCTTCAGTGATCAACCAAACGCTGAATACTGCATTCAACAACTGAACATGATTGGAGCAACTTAAGAAAGCTGATCTGATCTAACGGAAGGGTAGCGTATCCTGCCAGGCTCAAAGTGGCCGGCAGATTGCGCTACCACCCCTATAAATGAGGTCAAATTCATGATTGAGGAAGGTGATTACACCCCCTGCTGGCCAGACTGAAACTACCACAAGAAGCAAACTAGATTTTCAGAAAATAGCGCATCCTGACCGGCTCAATATAGCTGGCAGGTTCCGCTACCACCTCAATGAATGATATCAAAGTCATAATTAAGGTGGGGAATTCATGACCACAGAAGGTCAGGAGGCCAGTTTGATGCCTCATCAGACGGATGCTCCTCTTTACGGTTGCCGATTTAAGGCTTCATTAAGAAGTCACTATTTTTCGCAGTCCGAAGTTTTGGAACCACATTGTACATGTCAGAAAACGAGCACCCCATGCAGGTTGGACTAAAACTACCTCCAGCAGCAAAAGAGATATCCACAAAGGGTCTCCCATTCACATATTGACAAAGCTTGAGCCTGCTTAGCTTCAGCGATCAACTAGACTCTGACTACTGCATTCAACAACTGAACATGATTGGAGCACCTTAAGAAAGCTGATCTGATCTAACGGAGGGGTAGCGTATCCTGCCAGGCTCAAAGTGGCCGGCAGATTGCGCTACCACCCCTATAAATGAGGTCAAATTCATGATTGAGGAAGGTGATTACACCCCCTGCTGGCCAGACTGAAACTACCACAAGCAGCAAACTAGATTTTCAGAAAATAGGGCATCCTGAACGGCTCAATATAGCTGGCAGTATGCGCTACCACCTCAATGAATGATATCAAAGTCATAATTAAGGTGGGGAATTTATGACCACAGAAGGTCAGGAGGCCAGTTTGATGCCTCATCAGACGGATGCTCCTCTTTACGGTTGCCGATTTAAGGCTTCATTAAAAAGTCACTATTTTTCGCAGTCCGAAGTTTTGGAACCACATTGTACATGTCAGAAAACGAGCACCCCATGCAGGTTGGACTAAAACTACCTCGAGCAGCAAACTAGATTTCCACAAAGAGTCACCCATCCACATATTGACCAAGCTTGCGCCTGCTTAGCTTCTGTGAGCAACCAGACTCTGACTACTGCATTCAACAAACGAACTTGTTTGGGGCAACTTAAGAAAGCTGATCTGATCTAACGGAGGGGCAGCGTATCCTGCCAGGCTCAAAGTGGCCGGCAGATTGCGCTACCACCCCTATAAATGAGGTCAAATTCATGATTGAGGAAGGTGATTACACCCCCTGCTGGCCAGACTGAAACTACCACAAGCAGCAAACTAGATTTTCAGAAAACAGGACATCCTGAACGGCTCAATATAGCTGGCAGTATGCGCTACCACCTCAATGAATGATATCAAAGTCATAATTAAGGTGGGGAATTCATGACCACAGAAGGTCAGGAGGCCAGTTTGATGCCTCATCAGACGGATGCTCCTCTTTACGGTTGCCGGTTTAAGGCTTCATTAAAAAGTCACTATTTTTCTCAGTCCGAAGTTTTGGAACCACATTGTACATGCCAGAAAATGAGTACCACGTGCTGGTTGGACTAAAATTACCTCCAGCAGCAAACGGGATATCCACAAAGGGTCTCCCATCCACATATTAACAAAGCTTGAGCCTGCTTAGCTTCAGTGATCAACCAGACTCTGACTACTGCATTCAACAACTGAACATTATCATAGCACCTTAAGAAAGCTGATCTGATCTAACGGAGGGGTAGCGTGTCCTGCCAGGCCCAAAGTGGCAGGCAGATTGCGCTACCACCCCTATAAATGTGGTCAAATTCATGATTGAGGAAGGTGATTTCACCCCCTGCTGGCCAGACTGAAACTACCACAAGCAGCAAACTAGATTTTCAGAAAATAGCGCATCCTGACCGGCTCAATATAGCTGGCAGGTTCCGCTACCACCTCAATGAATGATATCAAAGTCATAATTAAGGTGGGGAATTTATGACACCAGAAGGTCAGGAGGCCAGTTTGATGCCTCATCAGACGGATGCTCCTCTTTACGGTTGCCGATTTAAGGCTTCATTAAAAAGTCATTATTTTTCGCAGTCCGAAGTTTTGGAACCATATTGTACATGTCAGAAAACGAGCACCCCATGCAGGTTGGACTAAAACTACCTCGAGCAGCAAACTAGATTTCCACAAAGAGTCACCCATCCACATACTGACCAAGCTTGAGCCTACTTAGCTTCAGTGAGCAACCAGACTCTGACTACTGTATTCAACAATTGAACTGGCCTAGGGCAACTTAAGAAAGCTGATCTGATCTAACGGAGGGGTAGCGTATCCTGCCAGGATCAAAGTGGCCGGCAGATTGCGCTACCACCCCTATAAATGAGGTCAAATTCATGATTGAGGAAGGTGATTACACCCCCTGCTGGCCAGACTGAAACTACCACAAGCAGCAAACTAGATTTTCAGAAAATAGGGCATCCTGAACGGCTCAATATAGCTGGCAGTATGCGCTACCACCTCAATGAATGATATCAAAGTCATAATTAAGGTGGGGAATTCATGACCACAGAAGGTCAGGAGGCCAGTTTGATGCCTCATCAGACGGATGCTCCTCTTTACGGTTGCCGATTTAAGGCTTCATTAAAAAGTCACTATTTTCCGCAGTCCGAAGTTTTGGAACCACATTGTACATGTCAGAAAACGAGCACCCCATGCAGGTTGGACTAAAACTACCTCCAGCAGCAAAAGAGATATCCACAAAGGGTCTCCTATCCACATATTGACAAAGCTTGAGTCTGCTTAGCTTCAGTGATCAACCAGACTCTGACTACTGCATTCAACAACTGAACATGATTGGAGCAACTTAAGAAAGCTGATCTGATCTAACGGAGGGGTAGCGTATCCTGCCAGGCTCAAAGTGGCCGGCAGATTGTGCTACCACCCCTATAAATGAGGTCAAATTCATGATTGAGGAAGGTGATTACACCCCCTGCTGGCCAGACTGAAACTACCACAAGCAGCAAACTAGATTTTCAGAAAATAGGGCATCCTGAACGGCTCAATATAGCTGGCAGTATGCGGTACCACCTCAATGAATGATATCAAAGTCATAATTAAGGTGGGGAATTCATGACCACAGAAGGTCAGGAGGCCAGTTTGATGCCTCATCAGACGGATGCTCCTCTTTACGGTTGCCTGTTTAAGGCTTCATTAAAAAGTCACTATTTTTCTCAGTCCGAAGTTTTGGAACCACATTGTACATGCCAGAAAATGAGCACCACCTGCTGGTTGGACTAAAACTACCTCCAGCAGCAAACGGGAAATCCACAAAGGGTCTCCCATCCACATATTAACAAAGCTTGAGCCTGCTTAGCTTCAGTGATCAATCAGACTCTGACTACTGCATTCAACAACTGAACATTATTATAGCACCTTAAGAAAGCTGATCTGATCTAACGGAGGGGTAGCGTATCCTGCCAGGCTCAAAGTGGCCGGCAGATTGCGCTACCACCCCTATAAATGAGGTCAAATTCATGATTGAGGAAGGTGATTACACCCCCTGCTGGCCAGACTGAAACTACCACAAGCAGCAAACTAGATTTTCAGAAAATAGGGCATCCTGAACGGCTCAATATAGCTGGCAGTATGCGCTACCACCTCAATGAATGATATCAAAGTCATAATTAAGGTGGGGAATTCATGACCACAGAAGGTCAGGAGGCCAGTTTGATGCCTCATCAGACGGATGCTCCTCTTTACAGTTGCCGATTTAAGGCTTCATTAAAAAGTCACTATTTTTCGCAGTCCGAAGTTTTGGAACCACATTGTACATGTCAGAAAACGAGCACCCCATGCAGGTTGGACTAAAACTACCTCCAGCAGCAAACAAGATGTCCACAAAGGGTCTCCCATCCACATATTGACAAAGCTTGAGCCTGCTTAGCTTCAGCGATCAACCAGACTCTGACTACTGCATTCAACAACTGAACACAATTGGGACAACTTAAGAAAGCAGATCTGATCTAACGGAGGGGTAGCGTATCCTGCCAGGCTCAAAGTGGCCGGCAGATTGCGCTACCACCCCTATAAATGAGGTCAAATTCATGATTGAGGAAGGTGATTACACCCCCTGCTGGCCAGACTGAAACTACCACAAGCAGCAAACTAGATTTTCAGAAAATAGGGCATCCTGAACGGCTCAATATAGCTGGCAGTATGCGCTACCACCTCAATGAATGATATCAAAGTCATAATTAAGGTGGGGAATTCATGACCACAGAAGGTCAGGAGGCCAGTTTGATGCCTCATCAGACGGATGCTCCTCTTTACGGTTGCCGATTTAAGGCTTCATTAAAAAGTCACTATTTTTCGCAGTCCGAAGTTTTGGAACCACATTGTACATGTCAGAAAACGAGCACCCCATGCAGGTTGGACTAAAACTACCTCCAGCAGCAAAAGAGATATACACAAAGGGTCTCCCATCCACACATTGACAAAGCTTGAGCCTGCTTAGCTTCAGTGATCAACCAAACGCTGACTACTGCATTCAACAACTGAACATGATTGGAGCAACTTAAGAAAGCTGATCTGATCTAACGGAAGGGTAGCGTATCCTGCCAGGCTCAAAGTGGCCGGCAGATTGCGCTACCACCCCTATAAATGAGGTCAAATTCATGATTGAGGAAGGTGATTACACCCCCTGCTGGCCAGACTGAAACTACCACAAGCAGCAAACTAGATTTTCAGAAAACAGGACATCCTGAACGGCTCAATATAGCTGGCAGTATGCGCTACCACCTCAATGAATGATATCAAAGTCATAATTAAGGTGGGGAATTCATGACCACAGAAGGTCAGGAGGCCAGTTTGATGCCTCATCAGACGGATGCTCCTCTTTACGGTTGCCGGTTTAAGGCTTCATTAAAAAGTCACTATTTTTCTCAGTCCGAAGTTTTGGAACCACATTGTACATGCCAGAAAATGAGTACCACGTGCTGGTTGGACTAAAACTACCTCCAGCAGCAAACGGGATATCCACAAAGGGTCTCCCATCCACATATTAACAAAGCTTGAGCCTGCTTAGCTTCAGTGATCAACCAGACTCTGACTACTGCATTCAACAACTGAACATTATCATAGCACCTTAAGAAAGCTGATCTGATCTAACGGAGGGGTAGCGTATCCTGCCAGGCCCAAAGTGGCAGGCAGATTGCGCTACCACCCCTATAAATGAGGTCAAATTCATGATTGAGGAAGGTGATTTCACCCCCTGCTGGCCAGACTGAAACTACCACAAGCAGCAAACTAGATTTTCAGAAAATAGCGCATCCTGACCGGCTCAATATAGCTGGCAGGTTCCGCTACCACCTCAATGAATGATATCAAAGTCATAATTAAGGTGGGGAATTTATGACACCAGAAGGTCAGGAGGCCAGTTTGATGCCTCATCAGACGGATGCTCCTCTTTACGTTTGCCGATTTAAGGCTTCATTAAAAAGTCACAAATTTTTCGCAGTCCGAAGTTTTGGAACCATATTGTACATGTCAGAAAACGAGCACCCCCTGCTGGTTGGACTAAAACTACCTCCAGCAGCAAACTAGGTTACCACAAAGGGTCTCCCATCCACATATTGACCAAGCTTGAGCCTGCTTAGCTTCAGTGAGCAACCAGACTCTGACTACTGTATTCAACAATTGAACTGGCCTAGGGCAACTTAAGAAAGCTGATCTGATCTAACGGAGGGGTAGCGTATCCTGCCAGGATCAAAGTGGCCGGCAGATTGCGCTACCACCCCTATAAATGAGGTCAAATTCATGATTGAGGAAGGTGATTACACCCCCTGCTGGCCAGACTGAAACTACCACAAGCAGCAAACTAGATTTTCAGAAAATAGGGCATCCTGAACGGCTCAATATAGCTGGCAGTATGCGCTACCACCTCAATGAATGATATCAAAGTCATAATTAAGGTGGGGAATTCATGACCACAGAAGGTCAGGAGGCCAGTTTGATGCCTCATCAGACGGATGCTCCTCTTTACGGTTGCCGTTTTAAGGCTTCATTAAAAAGTCACTATTTTTCGCAGTCCGAAGTTTTGGAACCACATTGTACATGTCAGAAAACGAGCACCCCATGCAGGTAGAACTAAAACTACCTCGAGCAGCAAACTAGATTTCCACAAAGAGTCACACATCCACATACTGACCAAGCTTGAGCCTACTTAGCTTCAGTGAGCAACCAGACTCTAACTACTGTATTCAACAATTGAACTGGCCTGGGGCAACTTAAGAAAGCTGATCTGATCTAACGGAGGGGTAGCGTATCCTGCCAGGATCAAAGTGGCCGGCAGATTGCGCTACCACCCCTATAAATGAGGTCAAATTCATGATTGAGGAACGTGATTTCACCCCCTGCTGGCCAGATTGAAACTACCACAAGCAGCAAACTAGATTTTCAGAAAATAGTGCATCCTGACCGGCTCAATATAGCTGGCAGTATGCGCTACCACATCAATGAATGATATCAAAGTCATAATTAAGGTGGGGAATTCATGACCACAGAAGGTCAGGAGGCCAGTTTGATGTCTCATCAGACGGATGCTCCTCTTTACGGTTGCCGGTTTAAGGCTTCATTAAAAAGTCACTATTTTTCTCAGTCCGAAGTTTTGGAACCACATTGTACATGCCAGAAAATGAGCACCACCTGCTGGTTGGACTAAAACTACCTCTAGCAGCAAACGAGATATCCAAGCTTGAGCCTGCTCAGCTTCTGTGAGCAACCAGACTCTGACTACTGCATTCAACAACTGAACATTATCATAGCACCTTAAGAAAGCTGATCTGATCTAACGGAGGGGTAGCGTATCCTGCCAGGCCCAAAGTGGCAGGCAGATTGCGCTACCACCCCTATAAATGAGGTCAAATTCATGATTGAGGAAGGTGATTTCACCCCCTGCTGGCCAGACTGAAACTACCACAAGCAGCAAACTAGATTTTCAGAAAATAGCGCATCCTGACCGGCTCAATATAGCTGGCAGGTTCCGCTACCACCTCAATGAATGATATCAAAGTCATAATTAAGGTGGGGAATTTATGACACCAGAAGGTCAGGAGGCCAGTTTGATGCCTCATCAGACGGATGCTCCTCTTTACGGTTGCCGGTTTAAGGCTTCATTAAAAAGTCACTATTTTTCTCAGTCCGAAGTTTTGGAACCACATTGTACATGCCAGAAAATGAGCACCACCTGCTGGTTGGACTAAAACTACCTCCAGCAGCAAACGGGAAATCCACAAAGGGTCTCCCATCCACATATTAACAAAGCTTGAGCCTGCTTAGCTTCAGTGATCAATCAGACTCTGACTACTGCATTCAACAACTGAACATTATTATAGCACCTTAAGAAAGCTGATCTGATCTAACGGAGGGGTAGCGTATCCTGCCAGGCTCAAAGTGGCCGGCAGATTGCGCTACCACCCCTATAAATGAGGTCAAATTCATGATTGAGGAAGGTGATTACACCCCCTGCTGGCCAGACTGAAACTACCACAAGCAGCAAACTAGATTTTCAGAAAATAGGGCATCCTGAACGGCTCAATATAGCTGGCAGTATGCGCTACCACCTCAATGAATGATATCAAAGTCATAATTAAGGTGGGGAATTCATGACCACAGAAGGTCAGGAGGCCAGTTTGATGCCTCATCAGACGGATGCTCCTCTTTACGGTTGCCGATTTAAGGCTTCATTAAAAAGTCACTATTTTTCGCAGTCCGAAGTTTTGGAACCACATTGTACATGTCAGAAAACGAGCACCCCATGCAGGTTGGACTAAAACTACCTCCAGCAGCAAACAAGATATCCACAAAGGGTCTCCCATCCACATATTGACAAAGCTTGAGCCTGCTTAGCTTCAGCGATCAACCAGACTCTGACTACTGCATTCAACAACTGATCACAATTGGGACAACTTAAGAAAGCAGATCTGATCTAACGGAGGGGTAGCGTATCCTGCCAGGCTCAAAGTGGCCGGCAGATTGCGCTACCACCCCTATAAATGAGGTCAAATTCATGATTGAGGAAGGTGATTACACCCCCTGCTGGCCAGACTGAAACTACCACAAGCAGCAAACTAGATTTTCAGAAAATAGGGCATCCTGAACGGCTCAATATAGCTGGCAGTATGCGCTACCACCTCAATGAATGATATCAAAGTCATAATTGAGGTGGGGAATTCATGACCACAGAAGGTCAGGAGGCCAGTTTGATGCCTCATCAGACGGATGCTCCTCTTTACGGTTGCCGATTTAAGGCTTCATTAAAAAGTCACTATTTTTCGCAGTCCGAAGTTTTGGAACCACATTGTACATGTCAGAAAACGAGCACCCCATGCAGGTTGGACTAAAACTACCTCCAGCAGCAAAAGAGATATACACAAAGGGTCTCCCATCCACATATTGACAAAGCTTGAGCCTGCTTAGCTTCAGTGATCAACCAAACGCTGACTACTGCATTCAACAACTGAACATGATTGGAGCAACTTAAGAAAGCTGATCTGATCTAACGGAAGGGTAGCGTATCCTGCCAGGCTCAAAGTGGCCGGCAGATTGCGCTACCACCCCTATAAATGAGGTCAAATTCATGATTGAGGAAGGTGATTACACCCCCTGCTGGCCAGACTGAAACTACCACAAGAAGCAAACTAGATTTTCAGAAAATAGCGCATCCTGACCGGCTCAATATAGCTGGCAGGTTCCGCTACCACCTCAATGAATGATATCAAAGTCATAATTAAGGTGGGGAATTCATGACCACAGAAGGTCAGGAGGCCAGTTTGATGCCTCATCAGACGGATGCTCCTCTTTACGGTTGCCGATTTAAGGCTTCATTAAGAAGTCACTATTTTTCGCAGTCCGAAGTTTTGGAACCACATTGTACATGTCAGAAAACGAGCACCCCATGCAGGTTGGACTAAAACTACCTCCAGCAGCAAAAGAGATATCCACAAAGGGTCTCCCATTCACATATTGACAAAGCTTGAGCCTGCTTAGCTTCAGCGATCAACTAGACTCTGACTACTGCATTCAACAACTGAACATGATTGGAGCACCTTAAGAAAGCTGATCTGATCTAACGGAGGGGTAGCGTATCCTGCCAGGCTCAAAGTGGCCGGCAGATTGCGCTACCACCCCTATAAATGAGGTCAAATTCATGATTAAGGAAGGTGATTACACCCCCTGCTGGCCAGACTGAAACTACCACAAGCAGCAAACTAGATTTTCAGAAAATAGGGCATCCTGAACGGCTCAATATAGCTGGCAGTATGCGCTACCACCTCAATGAATGATATCAAAGTCATAATTAAGGTGGGGAATTTATGACCACAGAAGGTCAGGAGGCCAGTTTGATGCCTCATCAGACGGATGCTCCTCTTTACGGTTGCCGATTTAAGGCTTCATTAAAAAGTCACTATTTTTCGCAGTCCGAAGTTTTGGAACCACATTGTACATGTCAGAAAACGAGCACCCCATGCAGGTTGGACTAAAACTACCTCGAGCAGCAAACTAGATTTCCACAAAGAGTCACCCATCCACATATTGACCAAGCTTGCGCCTGTTTAGCTTCTGTGAGCAACCAGACTCTGACTACTGCATTCAACAAACGAACTTGTTTGGGGCAACTTAAGAAAGCTGATCTGATCTAACGGAGGGGCAGCGTATCCTGCCAGGCTCAAAGTGGCCGGCAGATTGCGCTACCACCCCTATAAATGAGGTCAAATTCATGATTGAGGAAGGTGATTACACCCCCTGCTGGCCAGACTGAAACTACCACAAGCAGCAAACTAGATTTTCAGAAAACAGGACATCCTGAACGGCTCAATATAGCTGGCAGTATGCGCTACCACCTCAATGAATGATATCAAAGTCATAATTAAGGTGGGGAATTCATGACCACAGAAGGTCAGGAGGCCAGTTTGATGCCTCATCAGACGGATGCTCCTCTTTACGGTTGCCGGTTTAAGGCTTCATTAAAAAGTCACTATTTTTCTCAGTCCGAAGTTTTGGAACCACATTGTACATGCCAGAAAATGAGTACCACGTGCTGGTTGGACTAAAACTACCTCCAGCAGCAAACGGGATATCCACAAAGGGTCTCCCATCCACATATTAACAAAGCTTGAGCCTGCTTAGCTTCAGTGATCAACCAGACTCTGACTACTGCATTCAACAACTGAACATTATCATAGCACCTTAAGAAAGCTGATCTGATCTAACGGAGGGGTAGCGTGTCCTGCCAGGCCCAAAGTGGCAGGCAGATTGCGCTACCACCCCTATAAATGTGGTCAAATTCATGATTGAGGAAGGTGATTTCACCCCCTGCTGGCCAGACTGAAACTACCACAAGCAGCAAACTAGATTTTCAGAAAATAGCGCATCCTGACCGGCTCAATATAGCTGGCAGGTTCCGCTACCACCTCAATGAATGATATCAAAGTCATAATTAAGGTGGGGAATTTATGACACCAGAAGGTCAGGAGGCCAGTTTGATGCCTCATCAGACGGATGCTCCTCTTTACGGTTGCCGATTTAAGGCTTCATTAAAAAGTCATTATTTTTGGCAGTCCGAAGTTTTGGAACCATATTGTACATGTCAGAAAACGAGCACCCCATGCAGGTTGGACTAAAACTACCTCGAGCAGCAAACTAGATTTCCACAAAGAGTCACCCATCCACATACTGACCAAGCTTGAGCCTACTTAGCTTCAGTGAGCAACCAGACTCTGACTACTGTATTCAACAATTGAACTGGCCTAGGGCAACTTAAGAAAGCTGATCTGATCTAACGGAGGGGTAGCGTATCCTGCCAGGATCAAAGTGGCCGGCAGATTGCGCTACCACCCCTATAAATGAGGTCAAATTCATGATTGAGGAAGGTGATTACACCCCCTGCTGGCCAGACTGAAACTACCACAAGCAGCAAACTAGATTTTCAGAAAATAGGGCATCCTGAACGGCTCAATATAGCTGGCAGTATGCGCTACCACCTCAATGAATGATATCAAAGTCATAATTAAGGTGGGGAATTCATGACCACAGAAGGTCAGGAGGCCAGTTTGATGCCTCATCAGACGGATGCTCCTCTTTACGGTTGCCGATTTAAGGCTTCATTAAAAAGTCACTATTTTCCGCAGTCCGAAGTTTTGGAACCACATTGTACATGTCAGAAAACGAGCACCCCATGCAGGTTGGACTAAAACTACCTCGAGCAGCAAACTAGATTTCCACAAAGAGTCACCCATCCACATATTGACCAAGCTTGCGCCTGTTTAGCTTCTGTGAGCAACCAGACTCTGACTACTGCATTCAACAAACGAACTTGTTTGGGGCAACTTAAGAAAGCTGATCTGATCTAACGGAGGGGCAGCGTATCCTGCCAGGCTCAAAGTGGCCGGCAGATTGCGCTACCACCCCTATAAATGAGGTCAAATTCATGATTGAGGAAGGTGATTACACCCCCTGCTGGCCAGACTGAAACTACCACAAGCAGCAAACTAGATTTTCAGAAAACAGGACATCCTGAACGGCTCAATATAGCTGGCAGTATGCGCTACCACCTCAATGAATGATATCAAAGTCATAATTAAGGTGGGGAATTCATGACCACAGAAGGTCAGGAGGCCAGTTTGATGCCTCATCAGACGGATGCTCCTCTTTACGGTTGCCGGTTTAAGGCTTCATTAAAAAGTCACTATTTTTCTCAGTCCGAAGTTTTGGAACCACATTGTACATGCCAGAAAATGAGTACCACGTGCTGGTTGGACTAAAACTACCTCCAGCAGCAAACGGGATATCCACAAAGGGTCTCCCATCCACATATTAACAAAGCTTGAGCCTGCTTAGCTTCAGTGATCAACCAGACTCTGACTACTGCATTCAACAACTGAACATGATTGGAGCAACTTAAGAAAGCTGATCTGATCTAACGGAGGGGTAGCGTATCCTGCCAGGCTCAAAGTGGCCGGCAGATTGTGCTACCACCCCTATAAATGTGGTCAAATTCATGATTGAGGAAGGTGATTTCACCCCCTGCTGGCCAGACTGAAACTACCACAAGCAGCAAACTAGATTTTCAGAAAATAGCGCATCCTGACCGGCTCAATATAGCTGGCAGGTTCCGCTACCACCTCAATGAATGATATCAAAGTCATAATTAAGGTGGGGAATTTATGACACCAGAAGGTCAGGAGGCCAGTTTGATGCCTCATCAGACGGATGCTCCTCTTTACGGTTGCCGATTTAAGGCTTCATTAAAAAGTCATTATTTTTGGCAGTCCGAAGTTTTGGAACCATATTGTACATGTCAGAAAACGAGCACCCCATGCAGGTTGGACTAAAACTACCTCGAGCAGCAAACTAGATTTCCACAAAGAGTCACCCATCCACATACTGACCAAGCTTGAGCCTACTTAGCTTCAGTGATCAACCAAACGCTGACTACTGCATTCAACAACTGAACATGACTGGAGCAACTTAAGAAAGCTGATCTGATCTAACGGAAGGGTAGCGTATCCTGCCAGGCTCAAAGTGGCCGGCAGATTGCGCTACCACCCCTATAAATGAGGTCAAATTCATGATTGTGGAAGGTGATTACACCCCCTGCTGGCCAGACTGAAACTACCACAAGAAGCAAACTAGATTTTCAGAAAATAGGGCATCCTGAACGGCTCAATATAGCTGGCAGTATGCGCTACCACCTCAATGAATGATATCAAAGTCATAATTAAGGTGGGGAATTCATGACCACAGAAGGTCAGGAGGCCAGTTTGATGCCTCATCAGACGGATGCTCCTCTTTACGGTTGCCGATTTAAGGCTTCATTAAAAAGTCACTATTTTTCGCAGTCCGAAGTTTTGGAACCACATTGTACATGTCAGAAAACGAGCACCCCATGCAGGTTGGACTAAAACTACCTCGAGCAGCAAACTAGATTTCCACAAAGAGTCACCCATCCACATATTGACCAAGCTTGCGCCTGCTTAGTTTCTGTGAGCAACCAGACTCTGACTACTGCATTCAACAAACGAACTTGTTTGGGGCAACTTAAGAAAGCTGATCTGATCTAACGGAGGGGCAGCGTATCCTGCCAGGCTCAAAGTGGCCGGCAGATTGCGCTACCACCCCTATAAATGAGGTCAAATTCATGATTGAGGAAGGTGATTACACCCCCTGCTGGCCAGACTGAAACTACCACAAGCAGCAAACTAGATTTTCAGAAAACAGGACATCCTGAACGGCTCAATATAGCTGGCAGTATGCGCTACCACCTCAATGAATGATATCAAAGTCATAATTAAGGTGGGGAATTCATGACCACAGAAGGTCAGGAGGCCAGTTTGATGCCTCATCAGACGGATGCTCCTCTTTACGGTTGCCGGTTTAAGGCTTCATTAAAAAGTCACTATTTTTCTCAGTCCGAAGTTTTGGAACCACATTGTACATGCCAGAAAATGAGTACCACGTGCTGGTTGGACTAAAACTACCTCCAGCAGCAAACGGGATATCCACAAAGGGTCTCCCATCCACATATTAACAAAGCTTGAGCCTGCTTAGCTTCAGTGATCAACCAGACTCTGACTACTGCATTCAACAACTGAACATTATCATAGCACCTTAAGAAAGCTGATCTGATCTAACGGAGGGGTAGCGTGTCCTGCCAGGCCCAAAGTGGCAGGCAGATTGCGCTACCACCCCTATAAATGTGGTCAAATTCATGATTGAGGAAGGTGATTTCACCCCCTGCTGGCCAGACTGAAACTACCACAAGCAGCAAACTAGATTTTCAGAAAATAGCGCATCCTGACCGGCTCAATATAGCTGGCAGGTTCCGCTACCACCTCAATGAATGATATCAAAGTCATAATTAAGGTGGGGAATTTATGACACCAGAAGGTCAGGAGGCCAGTTTGATGCCTCATCAGACGGATGCTCCTCTTTACGGTTGCCGATTTAAGGCTTCATTAAAAAGTCATTATTTTTCGCAGTCCGAAGTTTTGGAACCATATTGTACATGTCAGAAAACGAGCACCCCATGCAGGTTGGACTAAAACTACCTCGAGCAGCAAACTAGATTTCCACAAAGAGTCACCCATCCACATACTGACCAAGCTTGAGCCTACTTAGCTTCAGTGAGCAACCAGACTCTGACTACTGTATTCAACAATTGAACTGGCCTAGGGCAACTTAAGAAAGCTGATCTGATCTAACGGAGGGGTAGCGTATCCTGCCAGGATCAAAGTGGCCGGCAGATTGCGCTACCACCCCTATAAATGAGGTCAAATTCATGATTGAGGAAGGTGATTACACCCCCTGCTGGCCAGACTGAAACTACCACAAGCAGCAAACTAGATTTTCAGAAAATAGGGCATCCTGAACGGCTCAATATAGCTGGCAGTATGCGCTACCACCTCAATGAATGATATCAAAGTCATAATTAAGGTGGGGAATTCATGACCACAGAAGGTCAGGAGGCCAGTTTGATGCCTCATCAGACGGATGCTCCTCTTTACGGTTGCCGATTTAAGGCTTCATTAAAAAGTCACTATTTTCCGCAGTCCGAAGTTTTGGAACCACATTGTACATGTCAGAAAACGAGCACCCCATGCAGGTTGGACTAAAACTACCTCCAGCAGCAAAAGAGATATCCACAAAGGGTCTCCTATCCACATATTGACAAAGCTTGAGTCTGCTTAGCTTCAGTGATCAACCAGACTCTGACTACTGCATTCAACAACTGAACATGATTGGAGCAACTTAAGAAAGCTGATCTGATCTAACGGAGGGGTAGCGTATCCTGCCAGGCTCAAAGTGGCCGGCAGATTGTGCTACCACCCCTATAAATGAGGTCAAATTCATGATTGAGGAAGGTGATTACACCCCCTGCTGGCCAGACTGAAACTACCACAAGCAGCAAACTAGATTTTCAGAAAATAGGGCATCCTGAACGGCTCAATATAGCTGGCAGTATGCGGTACCACCTCAATGAATGATATCAAAGTCATAATTAAGGTGGGGAATTCATGACCACAGAAGGTCAGGAGGCCAGTTTGATGCCTCATCAGACGGATGCTCCTCTTTACGGTTGCCTGTTTAAGGCTTCATTAAAAAGTCACTATTTTTCTCAGTCCGAAGTTTTGGAACCACATTGTACATGCCAGAAAATGAGCACCACCTGCTGGTTGGACTAAAACTACCTCCAGCAGCAAACGGGAAATCCACAAAGGGTCTCCCATCCACATATTAACAAAGCTTGAGCCTGCTTAGCTTCAGTGATCAATCAGACTCTGACTACTGCATTCAACAACTGAACATTATTATAGCACCTTAAGAAAGCTGATCTGATCTAACGGAGGGGTAGCGTATCCTGCCAGGCTCAAAGTGGCCGGCAGATTGCGCTACCACCCCTATAAATGAGGTCAAATTCATGATTGAGGAAGGTGATTACACCCCCTGCTGGCCAGACTGAAACTACCACAAGCAGCAAACTAGATTTTCAGAAAATAGGGCATCCTGAACGGCTCAATATAGCTGGCAGTATGCGCTACCACCTCAATGAATGATATCAAAGTCATAATTAAGGTGGGGAATTCATGACCACAGAAGGTCAGGAGGCCAGTTTGATGCCTCATCAGACGGATGCTCCTCTTTACGGTTGCCGATTTAAGGCTTCATTAAAAAGTCACTATTTTCCGCAGTCCGAAGTTTTGGAACCACATTGTACATGTCAGAAAACGAGCACCCCATGCAGGTTGGACTAAAACTACCTCCAGCAGCAAAAGAGATATCCACAAAGGGTCTCCTATCCACATATTGACAAAGCTTGAGTCTGCTTAGCTTCAGTGATCAACCAGACTCTGACTACTGCATTCAACAACTGAACATGATTGGAGCAACTTAAGAAAGCTGATCTGATCTAACGGAGGGGTAGCGTATCCTGCCAGGCTCAAAGTGGCCGGCAGATTGTGCTACCACCCCTATAAATGAGGTCAAATTCATGATTGAGGAAGGTGATTACACCCCCTGCTGGCCAGACTGAAACTACCACAAGCAGCAAACTAGATTTTCAGAAAATAGGGCATCCTGAACGGCTCAATATAGCTGGCAGTATGCGGTACCACCTCAATGAATGATATCAAAGTCATAATTAAGGTGGGGAATTCATGACCACAGAAGGTCAGGAGGCCAGTTTGATGCCTCATCAGACGGATGCTCCTCTTTACGGTTGCCTGTTTAAGGCTTCATTAAAAAGTCACTATTTTTCTCAGTCCGAAGTTTTGGAACCACATTGTACATGCCAGAAAATGAGCACCACCTGCTGGTTGGACTAAAACTACCTCCAGCAGCAAACGGGAAATCCACAAAGGGTCTCCCATCCACATATTAACAAAGCTTGAGCCTGCTTAGCTTCAGTGATCAATCAGACTCTGACTACTGCATTCAACAACTGAACATTATTATAGCACCTTAAGAAAGCTGATCTGATCTAACGGAGGGGTAGCGTATCCTGCCAGGCTCAAAGTGGCCGGCAGATTGCGCTACCACCCCTATAAATGAGGTCAAATTCATGATTGAGGAAGGTGATTACACCCCCTGCTGGCCAGACTGAAACTACCACAAGCAGCAAACTAGATTTTCAGAAAATAGGGCATCCTGAACGGCTCAATATAGCTGGCAGTATGCGCTACCACCTCAATGAATGATATCAAAGTCATAATTAAGGTGGGGAATTCATGACCACAGAAGGTCAGGAGGCCAGTTTGATGCCTCATCAGACGGATGCTCCTCTTTACAGTTGCCGATTTAAGGCTTCATTAAAAAGTCACTATTTTTCGCAGTCCGAAGTTTTGGAACCACATTGTACATGTCAGAAAACGAGCACCCCATGCAGGTTGGACTAAAACTACCTCCAGCAGCAAACAAGATATCCACAAAGGGTCTCCCATCCACATATTGACAAAGCTTGAGCCTGCTTAGCTTCAGCGATCAACCAGACTCTGACTACTGCATTCAACAACTGAACACAATTGGGACAACTTAAGAAAGCAGATCTGATCTAACTGAGGGGTAGCGTATCCTGCCAGGCTCAAAGTGGCCGGCAGATTGCGCTACCACCCCTATAAATGAGGTCAAATTCATGATTGAGGAAGGTGATTACACCCCCTGCTGGCCAGACTGAAACTACCACAAGCAGCAAACTAGATTTTCAGAAAATAGGGCATCCTGAACGGCTCAATATAGCTGGCAGTATGCGCTACCACCTCAATGAATGATATCAAAGTCATAATTAAGGTGGGGAATTCATGACCACAGAAGGTCAGGAGGCCAGTTTGATGCCTCATCAGACGGATGCTCCTCTTTACGGTTGCCGATTTAAGGCTTCATTAAAAAGTCACTATTTTTCGCAGTCCGAAGTTTTGGAACCACATTGTACATGTCAGAAAACGAGCACCCCATGCAGGTTGGACTAAAACTACCTCCAGCAGCAAAAGAGATATACACAAAGGGTCTCCCATCCACATATTGACAAAGCTTGAGCCTGCTTAGCTTCAGTGATCAACCAAACGCTGACTACTGCATTCAACACCTGAACACAATTGGGACAACTTAAGAAAGCAGATCTGATCTAACGGAGGGGTAGCGTATCCTGCCAGGCTCAAAGTGGCCGGCAGATTGCGCTACCACCCCTATAAATGAGGTCAAATTCATGATTGAGGAAGGTGATTACACCCCCTGCTGGCCAGACTGAAACTACCACAAGCAGCAAACTAGATTTTCAGAAAATAGGGCATCCTGAACGGCTCAATATAGCTGGCAGTATGCGCTACCACCTCAATGAATGATATCAAAGTCATAATTAAGGTGGGGAATTCATGACCACAGAAGGTCAGGAGGCCAGTTTGATGCCTCATCAGACGGATGCTCCTCTTTACGGTTGCCGATTTAAGGCTTCATTAAAAAGTCACTATTTTTCGCAGTCCGAAGTTTTGGAACCACATTGTACATGTCAGAAAACGAGCACCCCATGCAGGTTGGACTAAAACTACCTCCAGCAGCAAAAGAGATATACACAAAGGGTCTCCCATCCACACATTGACAAAGCTTGAGCCTGCTTAGCTTCAGTGATCAACCAAACACTGACTACTGCATTCAACAACTGAACATGATTGGAGCAACTTAAGAAAGCTGATCTGATCTAACGGAAGGGTAGCGTATCCTGCCAGGCTCAAAGTGGCCGGCAGATTGCGCTACCACCCCTATAAATGAGGTCAAATTCATGATTGAGGAAGGTGATTACACCCCCTGCTGGCCAGACTGAAACTACCACAAGAAGCAAACTAGATTTTCAGAAAATAGCGCATCCTGACCGGCTCAATATAGCTGGCAGGTTCCGCTACCACCTCAATGAATGATATCAAAGTCATAATTAAGGTGGGGAATTCATGACCACAGAAGGTCAGGAGGCCAGTTTGATGCCTCATCAGACGGATGCTCCTCTTTACGGTTGCCGATTTAAGGCTTCATTAAGAAGTCACTATTTTTCGCAGTCCGAAGTTTTGGAACCACATTGTACATGTCAGAAAACGAGCACCCCATGCAGGTTGGACTAAAACTACCTCGAGCAGCAAACTAGATTTCCACAAAGAGTCACCCATCCACATATTGACCAAGCTTGCGCCTGCTTAGCTTCTGTGAGCAACCAGACTCTGACTACTGCATTCAACAAACGAACTTGTTTGGGGCAACTTAAGAAAGCTGATCTGATCTAACGGAGGGGCAGCGTATCCTGCCAGGCTCAAAGTGGCCGGCAGATTGCGCTACCACCCCTATAAATGAGGTCAAATTCATGATTGAGGAAGGTGATTACACCCCCTGCTGGCCAGACTGAAACTACCACAAGCAGCAAACTAGATTTTCAGAAAACAGGACATCCTGAACGGCTCAATATAGCTGGCAGTATGCGCTACCACCTCAATGAATGATATCAAAGTCATAATTAAGGTGGGGAATTCATGACCACAGAAGGTCAGGAGGCCAGTTTGATGCCTCATCAGACGGATGCTCCTCTTTACGGTTGCCGGTTTAAGGCTTCATTAAAAAGTCACTATTTTTCTCAGTCCGAAGTTTTGGAACCACATTGTACATGCCAGAAAATGAGTACCACGAGCTGGTTGGACTAAAATTACCTCCAGCAGCAAACGGGATATCCACAAAGGGTCTCCCATCCACATATTAACAAAGCTTGAGCCTGCTTAGCTTCAGTGATCAACCAGACTCTGACTACTGCATTCAACAACTGAACATTATCATAGCACCTTAAGAAAGCTGATCTGATCTAACGGAGGGGTAGCGTGTCCTGCCAGGCCCAAAGTGGCAGGCAGATTGCGCTACCACCCCTATAAATGTGGTCAAATTCATGATTGAGGAAGGTGATTTCACCCCCTGCTGGCCAGACTGAAACTACCACAAGCAGCAAACTAGATTTTCAGAAAATAGCGCATCCTGACCGGCTCAATATAGCTGGCAGGTTCCGCTACCACCTCAATGAATGATATCAAAGTCATAATTAAGGTGGGGAATTTATGACACCAGAAGGTCAGGAGGCCAGTTTGATGCCTCATCAGACGGATGCTCCTCTTTACGGTTGCCGATTTAAGGCTTCATTAAAAAGTCATTATTTTTCGCAGTCCGAAGTTTTGGAACCATATTGTACATGTCAGAAAACGAGCACCCCATGCAGGTTGGACTAAAACTACCTCGAGCAGCAAACTAGATTTCCACAAAGAGTCACCCATCCACATACTGACCAAGCTTGAGCCTACTTAGCTTCAGTGAGCAACCAGACTCTGACTACTGTATTCAACAATTGAACTGGCCTAGGGCAACTTAAGAAAGCTGATCTGATCTAACGGAGGGGTAGCGTATCCTGCCAGGATCAAAGTGGCCGGCAGATTGCGCTACCACCCCTATAAATGAGGTCAAATTCATGATTGAGGAAGGTGATTACACCCCCTGCTGGCCAGACTGAAACTACCACAAGCAGCAAACTAGATTTTCAGAAAATAGGGCATCCTGAACGGCTCAATATAGCTGGCAGTATGCGCTACCACCTCAATGAATGATATCAAAGTCATAATTAAGGTGGGGAATTCATGACCACAGAAGGTCAGGAGGCCAGTTTGATGCCTCATCAGACGGATGCTCCTCTTTACGGTTGCCGATTTAAGGCTTCATTAAAAAGTCACTATTTTCCGCAGTCCGAAGTTTTGGAACCACATTGTACATGTCAGAAAACGAGCACCCCATGCAGGTTGGACTAAAACTACCTCCAGCAGCAAAAGAGATATCCACAAAGGGTCTCCTATCCACATATTGACAAAGCTTGAGTCTGCTTAGCTTCAGTGATCAACCAGACTCTGACTACTGCATTCAACAACTGAACATGATTGGAGCAACTTAAGAAAGCTGATCTGATCTAACGGAGGGGTAGCGTATCCTGCCAGGCTCAAAGTGGCCGGCAGATTGTGCTACCACCCCTATAAATGAGGTCAAATTCATGATTGAGGAAGGTGATTACACCCCCTGCTGGCCAGACTGAAACTACCACAAGCAGCAAACTAGATTTTCAGAAAATAGGGCATCCTGAACGGCTCAATATAGCTGGCAGTATGCGGTACCACCTCAATGAATGATATCAAAGTCATAATTAAGGTGGGGAATTCATGACCACAGAAGGTCAGGAGGCCAGTTTGATGCCTCATCAGACGGATGCTCCTCTTTACGGTTGCCTGTTTAAGGCTTCATTAAAAAGTCACTATTTTTCTCAGTCCGAAGTTTTGGAACCACATTGTACATGCCAGAAAATGAGCACCACCTGCTGGTTGGACTAAAACTACCTCCAGCAGCAAACGGGAAATCCACAAAGGGTCTCCCATCCACATATTAACAAAGCTTGAGCCTGCTTAGCTTCAGTGATCAATCAGACTCTGACTACTGCATTCAACAACTGAACATTATTATAGCACCTTAAGAAAGCTGATCTGATCTAACGGAGGGGTAGCGTATCCTGCCAGGCTCAAAGTGGCCGGCAGATTGCGCTACCACCCCTATAAATGAGGTCAAATTCATGATTGAGGAAGGTGATTACACCCCCTGCTGGCCAGACTGAAACTACCACAAGCAGCAAACTAGATTTTCAGAAAATAGGGCATCCTGAACGGCTCAATATAGCTGGCAGTATGCGCTACCACCTCAATGAATGATATCAAAGTCATAATTAAGGTGGGGAATTCATGACCACAGAAGGTCAGGAGGCCAGTTTGATGCCTCATCAGACGGATGCTCCTCTTTACAGTTGCCGATTTAAGGCTTCATTAAAAAGTCACTATTTTTCGCAGTCCGAAGTTTTGGAACCACATTGTACATGTCAGAAAACGAGCACCCCATGCAGGTTGGACTAAAACTACCTCCAGCAGCAAACAAGATATCCACAAAGGGTCTCCCATCCACATATTGACAAAGCTTGAGCCTGCTTAGCTTCAGCAATCAACCAGACTCTGACTACTGCATTCAACAACTGAACACAATTGGGACAACTTAAGAAAGCAGATCTGATCTAACGGAGGGGTAGCGTATCCTGCCAGGCTCAAAGTGGCCGGCAGATTGCGCTACCACCCCTATAAATGAGGTCAAATTCATGATTGAGGAAGGTGATTACACCCCCTGCTGGCCAGACTGAAACTACCACAAGCAGCAAACTAGATTTTCAGAAAATAGGGCATCCTGAACGGCTCAATATAGCTGGCAGTATGCGCTACCACCTCAATGAATGATATCAAAGTCATAATTAAGGTGGGGAATTCATGACCACAGAAGGTCAGGAGGCCAGTTTGATGCCTCATCAGACGGATGCTCCTCTTTACGGTTGCCGATTTAAGGCTTCATTAAAAAGTCACTATTTTTCGCAGTCCGAAGTTTTGGAACCACATTGTACATGTCAGAAAACGAGCACCCCATGCAGGTTGGACTAAAACTACCTCCAGCAGCAAAAGAGATATACACAAAGGGTCTCCCATCCACATATTGACAAAGCTTAAGCCTGCTTAGCTTCAGTGATCAACCAAACGCTGACTACTGCATTCAACAACTGAACATGATTGGAGCAACTTAAGAAAGCTGATCTGATCTAACGGAAGGGTAGCGTATCCTGCCAGGCTCAAAGTGGCCGGCAGATTGCGCTACCACCCCTATAAATGAGGTCAAATTCATGATTGAGGAAGGTGATTACACCCCCTGCTGGCCAGACTGAAACTACCACAAGAAGCAAACTAGATTTTCAGAAAATAGCGCATCCTGACCGGCTCAATATAGCTGGCAGGTTCCGCTACCACCTCAATGAATGATATCAAAGTCATAATTAAGGTGGGGAATTCATGACCACAGAAGGTCAGGAGGCCAGTTTGATGCCTCATCAGACGGATGCTCCTCTTTACGGTTGCCGATTTAAGGCTTCATTAAAAAGTCACTATTTTTCGCAGTCCGAAGTTTTGGAACCACATTGTACATGTCAGAAAACGAGCACCCCATGCAGGTTGGACTAAAACTACCTCCAGCAGCAAAAGAGATATCCACAAAGGGTCTCCCATCCACATATTGACAAAGCTTGAGCCTGCTTAGCTTCAGTGATCAACCAAACGCTGACTACTGCATTCAACAACTGAACATGACTGGAGCAACTTAAGAAAGCTGATCTGATCTAACGGAAGGGTAGCGTATCCTGCCAGGCTCAAAGTGGCCGGCAGATTGCGCTACCACCCCTATAAATGAGGTCAAATTCATGATTGTGGAAGGTGATTACACCCCCTGCTGGCCAGACTGAAACTACCACAAGAAGCAAACTAGATTTTCAGAAAATAGGGCATCCTGAACGGCTCAATATAGCTGGCAGTATGCGCTACCACCTCAATGAATGATATCAAAGTCATAATTAAGGTGGGGAATTCATGACCACAGAAGGTCAGGAGGCCAGTTTGATGCCTCATCAGACGGATGCTCCTCTTTACGGTTGCCGATTTAAGGCTTCATTAAAAAGTCACTATTTTTCGCAGTCCGAAGTTTTGGAACCACATTGTACATGTCAGAAAACGAGCACCCCATGCAGGTTGGACTAAAACTACCTCGAGCAGCAAACTAGATTTCCACAAAGAGTCACCCATCCACATATTGACCAAGCTTGCGCCTGCTTAGTTTCTGTGAGCAACCAGACTCTGACTACTGCATTCAACAAACGAACTTGTTTGGGGCAACTTAAGAAAGCTGATCTGATCTAACGGAGGGGCAGCGTATCCTGCCAGGCTCAAAGTGGCCGGCAGATTGCGCTACCACCCCTATAAATGAGGTCAAATTCATGATTGAGGAAGGTGATTACACCCCCTGCTGGCCAGACTGAAACTACCACAAGCAGCAAACTAGATTTTCAGAAAACAGGACATCCTGAACGGCTCAATATAGCTGGCAGTATGCGCTACCACCTCAATGAATGATATCAAAGTCATAATTAAGGTGGGGAATTCATGACCACAGAAGGTCAGGAGGCCAGTTTGATGCCTCATCAGACGGATGCTCCTCTTTACGGTTGCCGGTTTAAGGCTTCATTAAAAAGTCACTATTTTTCTCAGTCCGAAGTTTTGGAACCACATTGTACATGCCAGAAAATGAGTACCACGTGCTGGTTGGACTAAAACTACCTCCAGCAGCAAACGGGATATCCACAAAGGGTCTCCCATCCACATATTAACAAAGCTTGAGCCTGCTTAGCTTCAGTGATCAACCAGACTCTGACTACTGCATTCAACAACTGAACATTATCATAGCACCTTAAGAAAGCTGATCTGATCTAACGGAGGGGTAGCGTGTCCTGCCAGGCCCAAAGTGGCAGGCAGATTGCGCTACCACCCCTATAAATGTGGTCAAATTCATGATTGAGGAAGGTGATTTCACCCCCTGCTGGCCAGACTGAAACTACCACAAGCAGCAAACTAGATTTTCAGAAAATAGCGCATCCTGACCGGCTCAATATAGCTGGCAGGTTCCGCTACCACCTCAATGAATGATATCAAAGTCATAATTAAGGTGGGGAATTTATGACACCAGAAGGTCAGGAGGCCAGTTTGATGCCTCATCAGACGGATGCTCCTCTTTACGGTTGCCGATTTAAGGCTTCATTAAAAAGTCATTATTTTTCGCAGTCCGAAGTTTTGGAACCATATTGTACATGTCAGAAAACGAGCACCCCATGCAGGTTGGACTAAAACTACCTCGAGCAGCAAACTAGATTTCCACAAAGAGTCACCCATCCACATACTGACCAAGCTTGAGCCTACTTAGCTTCAGTGAGCAACCAGACTCTGACTACTGTATTCAACAATTGAACTGGCCTAGGGCAACTTAAGAAAGCTGATCTGATCTAACGGAGGGGCAGCGTATCCTGCCAGGATCAAAGTGGCCGGCAGATTGCGCTACCACCCCTATAAATGAGGTCAAATTCATGATTGAGGAAGGTGATTACACCCCCTGCTGGCCAGACTGAAACTACCACAAGCAGCAAACTAGATTTTCAGAAAATAGGGCATCCTGAACGGCTCAATATAGCTGGCAGTATGCGCTACCACCTCAATGAATGATATCAAAGTCATAATTAAGGTGGGGAATTCATGACCACAGAAGGTCAGGAGGCCAGTTTGATGCCTCATCAGACGGATGCTCCTCTTTACGGTTGCCGATTTAAGGCTTCATTAAAAAGTCACTATTTTTCGCAGCCCGAAGTTTTGGAACCACATTGTACATGTCAGAAAACGAGCACCCCATGCAGGTTGGACTAAAACTACCTCGAGCAGCAAACTAGATTTCCACAAAGAGTCACCCATCCACATATTGACCAAGCTTGAGCCTGCTTAGCTTCTGTGAGCAACCAGACTCTGACTACTGCATTCAACAAACAAACTTGCTTGGGACAACTTAAGAAAGCTGATCTGATCTAACGGAGGGGCAGCGTATCCTGCCAGGCTCAAAGTGGCCGGCAGATTGCGCTACCACCCCTATAAATGAGGTCAAATTCATGATTGAGGAAGGTGATTACACCCCCTGCTGGCCAGACTGAAACTACCACAAGCAGCAAACTAGATTTTCAGAAAACAGGACATCCTGAACGGCTCAATATAGCTGGCAGTATGCGCTACCTCCTCAATGAATGATATCAAAGTCATAATTAAGGTGGGGAATTCATGACCACAGAAGGTCAGGAGGCCAGTTTGATGCCTCATCAGACGGATGCTCCTCTTTACGGTTGCCGGTTTAAGGCTTCATTAAAAAGTCACTATTTTTCTCAGTCCGAAGTTTTGGAACCACATTGTACATGCCAGAAAATGAGTACCACGTGCTGGTTGGACTAAAACTACCTCCAGCAGCAAACGGGATATCCACAAAGGGTCTCCCATTCACATATTAACAAAGCTTGAGCCTGCTTAGCTTCAGTGATCAACCAGACTCTGACTACTGCATTCAACAACTGAACGTTATCATAGCACCTTAAGAAAGCTGATCTGATCTAACGGAGGGGTAGCGTGTCCTGCCAGGCCCAAAGTGGCAGGCAGATTGCGCTACCACCCCTATAAATGAGGTCAAATTCATGATTGAGGAAGGTGATTTCACCCCCTGCTGGCCAGACTGAAACTACCACAAGCAGCAAACTAGATTTTCAGAAAATAGCGCATCCTGACCGGCTCAATATAGCTGGCAGGTTCCGCTACCACCTCAATGAATGATATCAAAGTCATAATTAAGGTGGGGAATTTATGACACCAGAAGGTCAGGAGGCCAGTTTGATGCCTCATCAGACGGATGCTCCTCTTTACGGTTGCCGATTTAAGGCTTCATTAAAAAGTCACTATTTTTCGCAGTCCGAAGTTTTGGAACCATATTGTACATGTCAGAAAACGAGCACCCCATGCAGGTTGGACTAAAACTACCTCGAGCAGCAAACTAGATTTCCACAAAGAGTCACCCATCCACATACTGACCAAGCTTGAGCCTACTTAGCTTCAGTGAGCAACCAGACTCTGACTACTGTATTCAAAAATTGAACTGGCCTAGGGCAACTTAAGAAAGCTGATCTGATCTAACGGAGGGGTAGCGTATCCTGCCAGGATCAAAGTGGCCGGCAGATTGCGCTACCACCCCTATAAATGAGGTCAAATTCATGATTGAGGAAGGTGATTACACCCCCTGCTGGCCAGACTGAAACTACCACAAGCAGCAAACTAGATTTTCAGAAAATAGGGCATCCTGAACGGCTCAATATAGCTGGCAGTATGCGCTACCACTTCAATGAATGATATCAAAGTCATAATTAAGGTGGGGAATTCATGACCACAGAAGGTCAGGAGGCCAGTTTGATGCCTCATCAGACGGATGCTCCTCTTTACGGTTGCCGATTTAAGGCTTCATTAAAAAGTCACTATTTTCCCCAGTCCGAAGTTTTGGAACCACATTGTACATGTCAGAAAACGAGCACCCCATGCAGGTTGGACTAAAACTACCTCCAGCAGCAAAAGAGATATCCACAAAGGGTCTCCTATCCACATATTGACAAAGCTTGAGTCTGCTTAGCTTCAGTGATCAACCAGACTCTGACTACTGCATTCAACAACTGAACATGATTGGAGCAACTTAAGAAAGCTGATCTGATCTAACGGAGGGGTAGCGTATCCTGCCAGGCTCAAAGTGGCCGGCAGATTGTGCTACCACCCCTATAAATGAGGTCAAATTCATGATTGAGGAAGGTGATTACACCCCCTGCTGGCCAGACTGAAACTACCACAAGCAGCAAACTAGATTTTCAGAAAATAGGGCATCCTGAACGGCTCAATATAGCTGGCAGTATGCGGTACCACCTCAATGAATGATATCAAAGTCATAATTAAGGTGGGGAATTCATGACCACAGAAGGTCAGGAGGCCAGTTTGATGCCTCATCAGACGGATGCTCCTCTTTACGGTTGCCTGTTTAAGGCTTCATTAAAAAGTCACTATTTTTCTCAGTCCGAAGTTTTGGAACCACATTGTACATGCCAGAAAATGAGCACCACCTGCTGGTTGGACTAAAACTACCTCCAGCAGCAAACGGGAAATCCACAAAGGGTCTCCCATCCACATATTAACAAAGCTTGAGCCTGCTTAGCTTCAGTGATCAATCAGACTCTGACTACTGCATTCAACAACTGAACATTATTATAGCACCTTAAGAAAGCTGATCTGATCTAACGGAGGGGTAGCGTATCCTGCCAGGCTCAAAGTGGCCGGCAGATTGCGCTACCACCCCTATAAATGAGGTCAAATTCATGATTGAGGAAGGTGATTACACCCCCTGCTGGCCAGACTGAAACTACCACAAGCAGCAAACTAGATTTTCAGAAAATAGGGCATCCTGAACGGCTCAATATAGCTGGCAGTATGCGCTACCACCTCAATGAATGATATCAAAGTCATAATTAAGGTGGGGAATTCATGACCACAGAAGGTCAGGAGGCCAGTTTGATGCCTCATCAGACGGATGCTCCTCTTTACGGTTGCCGATTTAAGGCTTCATTAAAAAGTCACTATTTTTCGCAGCCCGAAGTTTTGGAACCACATTGTACATGTCAGAAAACGAGCACCCCATGCAGGTTGGACTAAAACTACCTCGAGCAGCAAACTAGATTTCCACAAAGAGTCACCCATCCACATATTGACCAAGCTTGAGCCTGCTTAGCTTCTGTGAGCAACCAGACTCTGACTACTGCATTCAACAAACGAACTTGCTTGGAGCAACTTAAGAAAGCTGATCTGATCTAACGGAGGGGCAGCGTATCCTGCCAGGCTCAAAGTGGCCGGCAGATTGCGCTACCACCCCTATAAATGAGGTCAAATTCATGATTGAGGAAGGTGATTACACCCCCTGCTGGCCAGACTGAAACTACCACAAGCAGCAAACTAGATTTTCAGAAAACAGGACATCCTGAACGGCTCAATATAGCTGGCAGTATGCGCTACCACCTCAATGAATGATATCAAAGTCATAATTAAGGTGGGGAATTCATGACCACAGAAGGTCAGGAGGCCAGTTTGATGCCTCATCAGACGGATGCTCCTCTTTACGGTTGCTGGTTTAAGGCTTCATTAAAAAGTCACTATTTTTCTCAGTCCGAAGTTTTGGAACCACATTGTACATGCCAGAAAATGAGTACCACGTGCTGGTTGGACTAAAACTACCTCCAGCAGCAAACGGGATATCCACAAAGGGTCTCCCATCCACATATTGACAAAGCTTGAGCCTGCTTAGCTTCAGCGATCAACCAGACTCTGACTACTGCATTCAACAACTGAACATGATTAGAGCACCTTAAGAAAGCTGATCTGATCTAACGGAGGGGTAGCGTATCCTGCCAGGCTCAAAGTGGCCGGCAGATTGCGCTACCACCCCTATAAATGAGGTCAAATTCATGATTGAGGAAGGTGATTACACCCCCTGCTGGCCAGACTGAATCTACCACAAGCAGCAAACTAGATTTTCAGAAAATAGGGCATCCTGAACGGCTCAATATAGCTGGCAGTATGCGCTACCACCTCAATGAATGATATCAAAGTCATAATTAAGGTGGGGAATTCATGACCACAGAAGGTCAGGAGGCCAGTTTGATGCCTCATCAGACGAATGCTCCTCTTTACGGTTGCCGATTTAAGGCTTCATTAAAAAGTCACTATTTTTCGCAGTCCGAAGTTTTGGAACCACATTGTACATGTCAGAAAACGAGCACCCCATGCAGGTTGGACTAAAACTACCTCGAGCAGCAAACTAGATTTCCACAAAGAGTCACCCATCCACATATTGACCAAGCTTGAGCCTGCTTAGCTTCTGTGAGCAACCAGACTCTGACTACTGCATTCAACAAACGAACTTGCTTGGGGCAACTTAAGAAAGCTGATCTGATCTAACGGAGGGGCAGCGTATCCTGCCAGGCTCAAAGTGGCCGGCAGATTGCGCTACCACCCCTATAAATGAGGTCAAATTCATGATTGAGGAAGGTGATTACACCCCCTGCTGGCCAGACTGAAACTACCACAAGCAGCAAACTAGATTTTCAGAAAACAGGACATCCTGAACGGCTCAATATAGCTGGCAGTATGCGCTACCACCTCAATGAATGATATCAAAGTCATAATTAAGGTGGGGAATTCATGACCACAGAAGGTCAGGAGGCCAGTTTGATGCCTCATCAGACGGATGCTCCTCTTTACGGTTGCCGGTTTAAGGCTTCATTAAAAAGTCACTATTTTTCTCAGTCCGAAGTTTTGGAACCACATTGTACATGCCAGAAAATGAGTACCACGTGCTGGTTGGACTAAAACTACCTCCAGCAGCAAACGGGATATCCACAAAGGGTCTCCCATCCACATATTAACAAAACTTGAGCCTGCTTAGCTTCAGTGATCAACCAGACTCTGACTACTGCATTCAACAACTGAACGTTATCATAGCACCTTAAGAAAGCTGATCTGATCTAACGGAGGGGTAGCGTGTCCTGCCAGGCCCAAAGTGGCAGGCAGATTGCGCTACCACCCCTATAAATGAGGTCAAATTCATGATTGAGGAAGGTGATTTCACCCCCTGCTGGCCAGACTGAAACTACCACAAGCAGCAAACTAGATTTTCAGAAAATAGCGCATCCTGACCGGCTCAATATAGCTGGCAGGTTCCGCTACCACCTCAATGAATGATATCAAAGTCATAATTAAGGTGGGGAATTTATGACACCAGAAGGTCAGGAGGCCAGTTTGATGCCTCATCAGACGGATGCTCCTCTTTACGGTTGCCGATTTAAGGCTTCATTAAAAAGTCACTATTTTTCGCAGTCCGAAGTTTTGGAACCATATTGTACATGTCAGAAAACGAGCACCCCATGCAGGTTGGACTAAAACTACCTCGAGCAGCAAACTAGATTTCCACAAAGAGTCACCCATCCACATACTGACCAAGCTTGAGCCTACTTAGCTTCAGTGAGCAACCAGACTCTGACTACTGTATTCAACAATTGAACTGGCCTAGGGCAACTTAAGAAAGCTGATCTGATCTAACGGAGGGGTAGCGTATCCTGCCAGGCTCAAAGTGGCCGGCAGATTGTGCTACCACCCCTATAAATGAGGTCAAATTCATGATTGAGGAAGGTGATTACACCCCCTGCTGGCCAGACTGAAACTACCACAAGCAGCAAACTAGATTTTCAGAAAATAGGGCATCCTGAACGGCTCAATATAGCTGGCAGTATGCGGTACCACCTCAATGAATGATATCAAAGTCATAATTAAGGTGGGGAATTCATGACCACAGAAGGTCAGGAGGCCAGTTTGATGCCTCATCAGACGGATGCTCCTCTTTACGGTTGCCTGTTTAAGGCTTCATTAAAAAGTCACTATTTTTCTCAGTCCGAAGTTTTGGAACCACATTGTACATGCCAGAAAATGAGCACCACCTGCTGGTTGGACTAAAACTACCTCCAGCAGCAAACGGGAAATCCACAAAGGGTCTCCCATCCACATATTAACAAAGCTTGAGCCTGCTTAGCTTCAGTGATCAATCAGACTCTGACTACTGCATTCAACAACTGAACATTATTATAGCACCTTAAGAAAGCTGATCTGATCTAACGGAGGGGTAGCGTATCCTGCCAGGCTCAAAGTGGCCGGCAGATTGCGCTACCACCCCTATAAATGAGGTCAAATTCATGATTGAGGAAGGTGATTACACCCCCTGCTGGCCAGACTGAAACTACCACAAGCAGCAAACTAGATTTTCAGAAAATAGGGCATCCTGAACGGCTCAATATAGCTGGCAGTATGCGCTACCACCTCAATGAATGATATCAAAGTCATAATTAAGGTGGGGAATTCATGACCACAGAAGGTCAGGAGGCCAGTTTGATGCCTCATCAGATGGATGCTCCTCTTTACGGTTGCCGATTTAAGGCTTCATTAAAAAGTCACTATTTTTCGCAGTCCGAAGTTTTGGAACCACATTGTACATGTCAGAAAACGAGCACCCCATGCAGGTTGGACTAAAACCACCTCGAGCAGCAAACTAGATTTCCACAAAGAGTCACCCATCCACATATTGACCAAGCTTGAGCCTGCTTAGCTTCAATAAGCAACCAGACTCTGACTACTGTATTCAACAATTGAACTTGCTTGGGGCAACTTAAATATCTTGGCCAATGTAATGATGCTTTAAGCTACTAGTAAGAGTGTAGTGCTTTCAGCTTCATTTAACACATTTTAGCATGATGTGCTGGGAAAACCACATTAAAATTCACATACCAGGCAATTTATATTTACAGTTATTTTACCAAAATAAAAGGGATCATACAAAATGCATGTTATTGTTTATTTTGTAATGATCTGAATGAAATATTTCACAAAAAGATGATTACAAATAGTCCACAAGAGAAAATAATAGTTGAATTTATAAAAATGATTCAAAAGTTTACTTACACTTGATTCTTAATACTGTGTTGTTACCTTAATGATCCACAGCTGGGGTTTTTTTTGATTTAGTGATAGTTGTTTGAGTCCCTTGTTTGTCCTGAACATTTAAACTGCCTGCTGTTCAGGATGTGCAAATGCTCACTGATGCTTCAGAAGAAAAAAATGATGCATTAAGAGCCGGGGGTGAAAACTTTTGAACAGAATGGAGATGTGTACATTTTTCTTTTTTTTCCCTAAATATAATATATATTTTTTTATTTAGTAAAATAGAAATCAAAAAAGGCTACAGAAGATAATTATATATTCCCCAGAAGGTTAAAGTTAAATTAATAAGTTAATAAGTAAAATTTACCCTGATCTTGAAATTCAAAAAGTTTTCACCCCCCTGGCTCTTAATGCATCGTTTTCCTTTTGAAGCATTAGTGAGCGTTTGAACCTTCTGTTATAGCTGCATATGAGTCCCTCAGTTGTACTCAGTGTGAAAAGATGAATCTTAAAATCTTACAGTCATTGTTGGAAAGGGTTCAAATACACAAAAATGCTGAAAAACCAAAAAAATGGTGGGACCTGAAGGATTTTTCTGAAGAAGAGCGGGCAGTTTAACTGTTCAGGACAAAAAGGAACTCATGAAAAGCTATCACTAAACAAAAAAAACACAGCTGTGGATCATTCAGGTAACAAGTCAGTAGGCCTACTAAATAAAAAATAACATGCGCTTTGTATGATCCCTCTTATTTTGGTAAAATAATGAACATTTTGTAGATTCTGTAAGGGGTGTGTAAAATTTTGACCTCAATTGTATATACACACACACACAGTTGCAATCTAAATTATTCAACCTAAGAGTTTATTGGCATTTTTAAAGTGATAATGTCAGTATAGGATTAATAGTATTTAGTAGAACAGCTATGTCATAATTATTCAACCCTTATTCAACATTGCTGTTTTAAATCACTCACTAGTATAGCAGACAACAAAATCGTGTTAAAACACACTTAAACCTTTGGAAACTCTGTAATGGCACTTAATTAGCTTGAGTAGCAATTATGGCCAAGTCAAAAGAGCTCTCACAAAAGCTACAGAAAAGTAGTAACTTAATTCCAACAGAAAGCATACGTCTACAAGAACATTTCCGAGACACAAGTTCCTGGAGACACAGCTACAGCATTAATACGTTTAGAAAGTATTGTATGAGAGAAAACCTTCCAGGGTGTTGAAGAAAAGCTAAGTATAATCACAGGAAATACGATCTTTGATTGGAGCGTCTGAGAAAAACCCTTCATGTTCTGCCAAAGACTTGCAAGATGACCTAATGAAAGGAGGAAAAAACATTTCACTGTAGAATATAAGAAGGACACTGAACAAGCATGGCTTTTATGCTTTTATGATCTCCACTTTTGACCAAGAAGGACATTAAAGGCCAACTTGAATATGCTGAAATTAATTTGGATAGACCTGTGGAGTTCTGGAAGAACGTTTTATGAAGTAATGAGACCAAACTGGAACTTTTTTTGACCCGTGGATCAGCGGTATGTCTGGTGCAAAAAAGACAAAGCTTATAAGCAGAAGAACATCATCTCCATGATCAAACATGATGGTGGACCAGCCTTGTTATATGGGTGTTTTGCTATTGCAAGAAGGGTAAATCTTGACTGTATGATGGACATCATGAATTTGTTGACATATCAGGCCATTTTGCCAAAGATTATTATTTTCCGGGTTCTAAGCAAAAACTCACTTAATTTTGATCTGTTTTTTTTTTTTTTTTCTGAAAGCATAAAAATAATTTTAACTTGTCTAGAAAATCCTTCTTGATTTAAGAACTTTTAGATATTTTGGCTGGAAACAAGACAAAATCTAAGTAGGAAAAGCATTTTTTTGCAGTGCTGAAGGTTGTTTTAGGGATCAGTCATAGAATGTTCTTGAGTGGCCTGTTTAGTCTCCAGATTAAATCTCATTAAAACTGTTCAGTGGAATTTGAAGAAAGAAGTGGCAACATGAAAACCAAAGATTATCAGTGATAAAAAAAACTGGATGTTTTTTCTAAGCGATGAATGGGCTGAGATTTCAGTAGAGAGCTGACAGAAGCTTGTAAACACTTAGAGGAAGCATCTATTGGAGGTTATAAAGAATAACAGATTCTCTACAAAATTTGACTCTTGGGGGTTGGATAATTATGTACATGAGTGTTTAGAGCCAACCTGAGCCATTTTTCATCAACTTTACATCCCCAGAATCACTCAAATGTGTAATAATAAGCTTCCTGTAATAATATGATGCCTTTAGTAAGTGTTTTAATAAAATTGTTTTTAACAGAATGTCTTACAGGTCACTGGGGTTGAATAATTTTAATTGCAGCTATCTAATACATAAAAATCCTTAAATATAAAACAAAAATGCTTAAATATAGTACAGACCAAAAGTTTGGACACACCTTCTCATTCATTTGAAAGAGAAGGTGTGTCCAAACTTTTGGTCTGTACTGTATATTTTTCTGTTTATTAAAGTTTTTACTCTACATTTGTGCAGTTTTCAGTGGGTTAGTGATGTTTTTAAAATATATATAAATTAATAAATAAATATTTTAAATGGCTTTTTATACAAACATTTTTTATGTAAAATTCACATTATAAAAGACCCACATTTCTAACTTTAATTCATGGGGATAACATGGATAATTTCACATGGTTTAGTGTAAGATTTTTGCCCATCTTTTGGAAAATCCAGTTTTAAAAGTAAAAAAAAAACAAGTACAAATAACTTTTACCAGTAGGTGGCTGCAGAGCTCCACTATTTGCTATTTGCTATTTGACCACCTGAAAGATATTTTTTCACAAGTTTTTTCAGTTGAATTTATGTATATATTTTTTGTTTAGTGATTATGGTTCATTAGACCCTTGTTTGTCCTGCCCACTGTTCTTTAGAAAGATCCTTCAGGTCCCTCACATTTTTAGTTTTTTCAGCATTTCTGTGTATTTGAACCCTTTTCACACTGAGGACAACAGAGGGACTCATATGCAAGTTTTCACCCCCTTGCTCATAATGCATTGTTTCCTTCTGGAGCATCAGTGAGTGTTTGAACCTTCTGCAATAGTTGCATACGAGTCCCTCAGTTGTCCTCAGTGTGAAAAGATGAATCTCAAAACCATACAGTCATTGCTGGAAAGGGTTCAAATACACAAAAATGCTGAAAAACCAAAGAATTTGTGGGACACGAGGGACTTTTCTGAAGAACAGCGGGCAGTTTAACTGTTCAGGACAAACAAGGGACTCATGAACAAATATCACTTAACAAACAAACAAAAACATACAGCTGTGGATCATTCCGGTAACAACATAGTATTTAAAATCAAGTGTATGTAAACTTTTGAACAGGGTAATTTTTATAAATTCAACGATTATTTTCTCTTGTTGACTGTATGTAATCGTCTTTTATGTGAAATATTTTATATCAGTCAGTACTAAATCAAAAAAATAACATGCATTTTGTATGATCTTATGATCTCTTATTTAATTAACATTTCGCAGATTCTGCAAGGTGTTTGTAACCATACATACATCTAGCATATAAACACTGAGCATTTCTTTAAGGAATGAATTGCAATTAGGATGACAGCAGTCAATCTAATTGGCTAAATTTACTCTAAATACAAAAAAAAAAAAAAAATACAACTAAGCTGAAAACACATAAATGAACAGCAGCATTTGAATGTACTGAATACACCGCTATAAAAGTGAGGCAAAATGCCACAAAGACACGCATCACTGAATCGTGTCTTTTTGAATTGGGTCATTTACATGAACCATCTGAACAAACCAATTCGCTTCTAAATGAATCAGACGTTCCAGTGCTAAATTTGACAGAGGGGATGTTTTAGGAGAGCACGCTTTGATTATTGCCTCAGCTTGCTCAGCTGTGAAGCCGAGTGTCATTAGTGTCTCATTTAAAACAGCTATTTAGCATTATGGTAAAATAACGCTAAATTTAGTTAGCCTCCCACCAACTTTGACACAGTACAAATGGAATTGCATAAAAAACCTGCCGATTTTTCTACAAAAACCAGCACAGAAATGATGAAAAAAAGGTCAGCAGATGCCGTCTGGTGCTGCTTTGGCAGAGTGACTCATTCTTGTTTCTTTACAGGAGACACATGCTGCACTTTCATCTGATTGGCGCCTAGACGTTTCTGAATCCTGAGCGAGTCATTTGAAGATACCTTGATGTTCACAAGTACAGATCCTCTATAATTATCCATAATTATGCTGATTTCTAAGCTGTCTCGTTCTGGCCAAATTCTAAGTAATTCTACGTGTCCTTCAGGGAAAAGGCAAATGCTCACTGGGAGAAAAAAGCATTCAAGGAAGAGAAATGTCTGATAAACAGAAGTCAAAATATGACTAATGATCCCCTCGCAGTTTTGCAGAGCTCTGGAGTAAAGATGCCACTGGACAGGTAACAATAATCGCATTCGTGCAACTCGCATTTGGTGCGTTTTCTGCAGATGCAGCACTTTGAACAAGTAATTACAGAGCAAACGGAGGAGATGAGTTGACAACTGTGCGTTTCCACCGGCGAGGTGGAGGATTTGTTTATATTTCCAAGGAGAGAGATTTGAGGTGCAGGCATAAGCACATTCACACTCGCTGACCTAGAAAACTCTCTCTAATGATGCCAAAGGCAATATGATTTAAACAAACAGTTCAAACAGCCAGATCAACAGCAGAACACATTCACTCTCAGCCTGAAACCCGCAGGAATTTTAATGGATTAACGTTACTTTCGTTTTTGAAAGGAAAGCCAGATCCCAATCTACATATGCGTCTATGTTCGTGCGAATCATTCGTGATGCAGCTTCACCCACAGCAGAAGTGAGTATAAGGGGTTTTTATGCATCTTTGCAAATGGCCTTTCTTAATAATGTGCTAGTTAGCAAGTTTTGCAGATAAATACGGCTAAATGCGGCTAAAGTAAACATTATGGCTCGTCATCCTACAGTAGAGATGGGCGGGGCAAGCAAAGCTCATTAGCATTTAAAGGAACATGCAACAGAATAGCTCGCATTACAACCAACTATTTTGACCAGGTAAAAAGAGTGTTTTTTACTTTACCGTTGAGAAATTTGAACCAAAGTATGTTTTAGACTTCTCATTAAGACCCTAAAGAATCATATCAACTTGTGGAAAATGGGCATCCGATGACCTCTTTAAGTTTAAGAATTGGGTAGGATCAAAGATTTAGAATATGGTTTTGCAGAATAAGACATAATATGTGCTTTTTAAGTAATAATAAACAGGCAAATATCCCAGTAATATTCATGCTAATAACCAACTAGTTATAATAGTGAGAATTGGACACTAAAGTGTTACCAGTATTCTTATTAACTCACCAAAGTATTTAAAGTGAGAATGGTATATAAAAAGCATACATTTTATTGTTAGACTTTAAATTTGGATGTTAAATTCACTTTGCATTGTATGTAAATGTTCTACAGTCTATAGTATTCAGTTCAATTACGTTAGAAGTAACTAATTAAATGACAGAAAAAATAAGTAATCCCTTACTTTTTTCAAGGGAAAAGTAATTCAGTTACAGTAACTAATTATATAGTAAATAGTTACACCCATCACTGTTTAGGAGACCTTTGATCGATATATAGTTTGCCATGATTGGATTAGGATTTATTTGTAATATAGTGAAGTAAACTTAGGCGTCCCACTGAGATTTTTGATTAGTAAAATGCATTGCCAGGAACTTCATTTAGACAACTTTAAAGGTTACTTTTTCAATATTTAAATTTTTTTGCACCCTTAGATTCCAGATTTTCAAATATTTTCCTATCCTAACATCAATGAAAAGCTTATTTATTCAGCTTTCTGATCTCAAAATCTCAATTTCATAAAAATTTACCCTTATGACTGGTTTTGTGGTCCAGGCTTGCCGCAAATTAGCGAAAAATAACAAAAACGTTTGAGAAATAATGTCACCACTTCAAACGTGAAAAGTCACTTCAGGTGAGGTTTTGTAACAAAAAACTTCTGTCTTTGTCACTAAGAAATGATTTATAGAAAAAAAAATACATATTCTTTTAGTTTTCACTGTTTTGTTGAATAATGAAAAGTTGCATTATTCAGTGGAAAAACTGAACAATTTTTGTTTAGCAGACGCTTTGCCCATAACTCTTTGTTGTTGCTGTTCTTAAAAGCATGAAATTGGATATTTTTCCTTGTCTGCTGTCTTTGATGTCTCAGGATAGTCGCTAGCGAAAGGCTTGGGACTTTGTGTTCTTGTGGTGCCAGAAGCTGATCAGCATTGTCGTGATGTACTGCAAAGAAGGCATCACGCAGGTCACATATATAGGCTACTCCCAAAGGGCTTCTGCTCTAGCCGACCAGCAGCCATTGAGATGAACACGAATGCAAACGGATGGCTTTCTCCAGGCATGTTGAATTAAAGGATGATTGAAATGTATCAGATCAGCTCCGAGTCCCGCAAGAAGCGTCGCATACACTTTGCCCTCGTTAACAGCGCGTGGAGGCAATAGGCCACCGGTCTACCTGTGAAGTGTTTTGATAGAGTCACGTCACGCAGAAGGAGCGGAATACAAATGCGCTGCGAGTTCCCTTGATCCCTTTTTCACAGTCATTTATAAGTAAATGGGCCTTGTAGAAGAAAGTGAATATGAAAAGGAATTGCAAAAGATCCCCTCTGGGTCTCGCCCGAGTAATGTAATATCTATTCATGAAAGAGGATAAGCATCTGATAGGGGCAATCAAGAAGAGTCAGATTGGAGCCATGACTTTTCGGCAAGAATACACGATTCGATGCAATCTTCGGCTTCCCGTTCGGGGTGACGGCTTTCAGAATAGAAATGAGTCTAGCTGTACATGCACACGTCAATCTGTGTCTTATCCAGAAGGTTTATGAGAACGTCCAGTCATACAGAATGAGGTCACGCTGGTGTGTTCATCACTAATGCATTGCCCAAAGGGGCCGAACGGCAAACCCTGTACATCTGCATACATTAACACGTGCTTCCACTGATAAATAGCGGATGGCAGCATTGGCGTATCCAGCCCTGAGTGAATCGGCCGTCTGGCCAGATTAGTTCAGTGCGCATAACAATCTGTACGGGCTCGCCGTGTGTGTTTTGCACTCATGAATGCGGGTTATAAATACCTCGCTGTTGCTCTCCGGCCTCTCATCGGTACTTGTTAATCAGCCAGGACCTGCTGAGGTCATTCAATTGAGTTGCGAGCATAATGAGAACTTCATCATCGGCAGCGGAGTGCAGTTGGCTGGAGCTTGTCCTCGGGGAGGTGTGATTTTTTTTTAATAATTATTTGCACGCGTGTCAGCGTGCATATGCTGTTGCGCGGGCCAGAGTTCTCGCTAATGCGGCGAATCCTTGGAAATCCACCAGAGAATCGGTGTTCGCTGTCTCGCCGCTGAAAATGTTCCTCATTTGTTCGTTAGATGTCTTGCACTTCTGTGCATGTTCATTGGTGATTATCTATAATCAAGTACTCGCGTTGGTACAGTGCAAACATACTATATATATAAAAGTCAAATAAAGAGGCATTTACATATAAGTTTGAGATGTTTCTGCATTTCAAATGGGACCTTCATGCTATCAGTGGTTCTATAAAGAGCCTTTAACATCCATGGAATCTTTGTGTTTCACAAAACATTCTTTAGATTATTGGAATGTTCTTCACACAAAGAACTGATCAATTTAATTCTTTTTGAGGAACCAAAAATGGTCCTTCTATTGCGTTGTTGTGAAAACCTACTTTTGAATCCTTTATTTCAAGTGTTCATTGTGTCTAGATCTTCATCTGATTTTGAAAAAAGGAGTTAGGGGTTTAAGCACAAAGCACTGAAACCTATTGCAGTTGTTAGTAGTAGTAGTAGTAGTAGTTTTATTGTCATTGTACAATTTGCATGTACAACGAAATTTAAAAGTGCCAACAAGTCAAAGTGCAACAGTCATACATACATTTCAACAAAGAAATGCTAATTAATCTAAAATAATAAAATAAATATATACATACATAAATAGATAAATTTATAAACATACACACATATATATCTATATACAGTATATATATATACATACATATACATAAAGAAATAGGTCAATGAAAAAAAAATTAAAAGTAGATTCTAGAAACTAGTACTAGATAACTCTAACTGTGCACTGTACAAAACAACCCAGCACTGGGTGAAATATTGACAAATCCAGCGATTGGGTTAAATGTTAAAAATGACAATATTTCTTGCTTTAAAAAAAACCCAAAATAGGTTAATAAATGAACATTTATTCTTAAAGGGGAATGAATAATAAACTTTTTTTAATTGCTCATTTAAGTTCACGTTTTGATTATTGCTGATGCCTCTAGTAATTATGTGTTTGGTTTTTAATTTACAACCTATTTGGGTTCATTTTGAGTCAGGCATATAGTAATTTTTAAACAATAGTCGAGTTCAACAAAACTACCCAGAAGGTTGGATTAAACATTCAACCCAAAAGCTGAGTCAAAACAGCTCAATCACTGGGTTTGTCCATATTTCACCCACCATTTTTCAGAATGTGTATATTTTTGAAAGACAAAAAAAAAATCTAATTAAAATATCTAAAAAAAAATTAAAATAAGATTCCTTTACTGGATTATTAATAATGCATATAATATTAGGACTTTTTGTCATATATTTAATTACATTAACACATTAAGTGTGTTTTGTTTGATTTGTCCAGTTTTTTACTGGTTTATTCTAAAACAAGTGCAGTATGACAAAATGCACTTAAAACAAGTGTTTATTCTCAAGTAAGTTTACTGTATCTTTTGAGATTTTTCCGATATTTTGTGGAAGGTTATTCAGGCAGGTTTGTGGACGGCTGCCATTGCCCAAATTGATTTTTGAGGATTAGATTCTCTTTTAGTAATAGGATTTGAAGATGAATATCTGACGTCAGCATAGGTCAAATTTAGTTTGAAATACAGGAAATTCACAAACTTTTCAGCGTCACTTTGTGCACATAAAATCTGCTGACTTTTTATGTGTTTTCTGTGCTGATTAAGGGCGAAATTGCATGATGCAATGTGCTTTTCAGGATAAACACAAAACATCTGCATGACAAAATAACAGTCAACCATCACCATGTTTGTCCCTATGAGATATCTACATTCAGAAACAAATCTGCTTTCAGCAGTTTAGCATTATGGGTAAACAGGTGAGCAATGATTTGTGAAGGTTATAGCCATGTCACCAAACTGAAATATACCAGGTCTGAGTCGTGTATTATGTGAAGACCTCCAGCTATGAACATATTTCTTGAAGATGTTCAGTTGACAAGCATAAAGTAGGACGGTTTGTCTTACATTTCTCCTCTTCTCTCCCTCCAGCCCCTCTCCCGCACACAGGAGTCATTCATATTGGAAAAGCTCTGCACAGAGTCTCGCTTGGGTAAGTCTCGGTCCTTATTCTGTTTTCCTGGTGTCTGTAGGAAGGATTAAGGTTATTCCTCAGCCTCAGTTAGTTGATGATGCCATAGCTGGAAATTCATCTTCAGTCATGGCCTGTACAGGCGTCTCTGACTTCACATTCACAACCGCTTGTTACTTCAAAGCCCGATAGATCTGAGCTCTCATATCCCATCAGTCCCTTTTCAGAGGACGCAGTGTTTTCATATATTTTTATGCATTTACCCCTTAGTGTTTCTTCAGTTTCTGGGGTCTATTATACGTGACCTCTCTTGTCAGTGACTGGAAACCATTAAAAATATCTTTTTGGAGATCAACGCACCTTTTTTAACTACTGATAGCATGTCAAAGTTAGTCACTCTTGCTTTGGTGACTTACCCTTTAGTTAGCGTTGGTGTTTAAAGCAACATCCACAGTTAAAGAAATAGAAAAATTATTTTAATGATTTCTTGACACTTGAAAAAAATGTTATGTTCACAGTGAACACAAAAAGAGATTTTAGGCAAAATAACCAAACTTCTGTTGCCCATAGAGGTGATTTATTCTCTCAAAAATCATGTTTTTCAAACTCATTTAGCCACATGGCATGAAATAATGGCATGGAATCATGTATTTCTAGACATTTACCCCTTGCAGGCTGTATGCAATGAGGTATAGCATGGTCAATGTAGTCTGATTTATTAGCAGATTATTCTTATAAAGATGTAAACTCGCAATTCTGAAAAAAAAGTCTGATTTGCAAGTTTGTATCTCACAATTCTGAGAAAAAAAAGACAGAATAACAAGAAAAATAGTCGCAATAATGTTTTATTTTTTTTATTCAGTGGCAGAAATTTTCAAAAATAATTTATTAAAATGATTAGAATTTTTTTTTTGCCATGCACACTATTGTTTAACAGTTTGAGGTCAGTACATGATCAATGTAGTCTGATTCATTTCCAAACAATTCTTATGAACTGATTCTTTGTAGTGAATCAAAAATATAGATCATCAGTGTAGTCTGATTCATGAACAAAAGACTCTTATGAACAGGTTCTTTTAATGAATCATTCAAAAAGACATTTCAGAAGAAAATAAATCATCATGTTTTAATTCGTTTTTTAATTAACAAATGCTTCATGATCTCAATTAGTCATATAGCATGAAATAATGGCAAGAAATCAAGTATTTCTAAAGATTTGCCCCTTGCAGGCTGCATGCAGTAACAGCATGATCAATGTAGTCCGATTCATTAGCAAATGATTCTTATGAAGATATAAACTCGCAATTCTGAGAAAAAAAAGTCTGATTTGCAAGTTTGTATCTCACAATTCTGAAAAAAAGACAGAATTACAAGAAAAATAGTCGCAATAATGTTTTATTTTTTTTTATTCAGTGGCAGAAATTTTCAAAAATAATTTATTAAAATGATTAGAATTTTTTTTTTTGCCATGCACACTATTGTTTAACAGTTTGAGGTCAGTACATGATCAATGTAGTCTGATTCATTTCCAAACAATTCTTATGAACTGATTCTTTGTAGTGAATCAAAAATATAGATCATCAGTGTAGTCTGATTCATGAACAAAAGACTCTTATGAACAGGTTCTTTTAATGAATCATTCAAAAAGACATTTCAGAAGAAAATAAATCATCATGTTTTAATTCGTTTTTTAATTAACAAATGCTTCATGATCTCAATTAGTCATATAGCATGAAATAATGGCAAGAAATCAAGTATTTCTAAAGATTTGCCCCTTGCAGGCTGCATGCAGTAACAGCATGATCAATGTAGTCCGATTCATTAGCAAATGATTCTTATGAAGATATAAACTCGCAATTCTGAGAAAAAAATCAGATTTGTGAGTTTATATCTCACAATTCTGACTTTATAACTTACAATTGTGAGTTTATGACAGAATTCTGATATAAAAAATCACAATAACCTTTTATATTTTTTTATTCAGTGGTCGGAAATGGGCTTCCATAGAAAAATAATTGATTAAAATGATTAAAAGTTGTTGTTTTTTGCCATGTACCCTGTTGGTTAACAGTTTTTTGAGAGATGAATACTGTAAAAATGTCCTTTTTGGGCTGCATGCAGCAACATACAGCGTGATCAATGTAGTCTGATTCATTCGCCAGCGATTCTTATGAACTGATTCTTTGTAGTAAATAAAAAGTATAGATCACAGTGCAACCAGTGTAGTCTGATTCATGAACAAAAGACTCTTATGAACAGGTTCTTTTAATAAGTCGTTCAAAAGAAAAACTTTAGAAGAAAAGAAACCATCACTGTTTTAATTTGTTTTGTTAATTAACAAACGCTTCATGAGCTCACTGAATCTGTCAGAGCGGTTAATGAATTAACAAGTTACTACTTTCAGTGTTGGAATATTTTAATTTTATATGATGGATAAAATATATCCACTTTGCTCTTATTGAAAAGAGCAATTTGGATTTAATGCCTATAAAAATAAATAAAGAAGACGACTCTTACTGTATAGCTCAACAAGGCTGCATTTACTTGATCACAAATACATTAAATATTTTTGAAATATTTTTACTATTTAAAATGACTGTGTTCCATGTGAATATGTTTTAAAATGTAATTTATTCCAGTGTTGCAAAGCTGAATTTTCAGCATCATTACTCCAGTCTTCAGGATAACACGATCCTTCAGAAATCATTCTAATGTGCTCAAGAAACATTTATTCTTATTATTATCAATGTCGAAAAACGCTAAACTGCTCGAAGCAACATAAATATGACAAAATAGTGATGTTTAGATGATTAACTGTTCCTTTAATCAGAGCAGGAAGGGGAGAAACACTTTAAGGCCTCGGTTTATGTCCCTGACGGTCCATTATGCGTCGCCACACGTACCCACACACCGCACAGCGATGTAATTTGCAGCAAATATGTGTGATTATGAGCTAAGCAAATAAGAGATTATTTATTTATTTATTTTCCACCAGGAATCCATCAAGATATTTGATTAGTGTCTTAGATGAGTGTCTCCGCTGGAGTCACCTCTCGTGCATCTTTGGCTGCTTTAAATGAGCCTTCCTGCAATCAAACCGTAGGTCAGTATTATGGTCATCACCACACGCCATTTGCAAGCATCATCCAATTACATCGGCGGTGTTTCACATCAGCGTTTACAAGTGAAGGCGAACTCTCCTTCCCCTCTGATCGCTGCCTGTGAAAGTCGGAATGGCATCTCGCTGATTGAATAAAAGCAGCAGGGGCACTTTAATTACCCGGATTCATAGAAGCCTTCACAGAGATGGAACTCTGTTTATACACCTCCAGCAGCAGTAATTACATTGGCTTGCTGAGGTGTTTGCTGCCTTTCAGCCACTCTCTGGAAGCGCAGAGATTGACAGAGTGAGGTGACATACTAGAAATAAAGGCTCTTTGAGTTACCAATGATTCAGATGCTAGGGAGGCTGCATGTTAACTGACTAATAACAATGTGTGCTGATAGGTTTAGTGTTTGTGGTTTAGGGCTGGAAGGTGCAACCAAAATGTTATATCATGGTGAGTAATATTTTATAAATAACTTTTGATTTAATAATATTTATATATTAAATTGTTAATGCTTACGTTTCTTGTGCTCACTAAGGCTGCATTTTTTTATATTAAAAGTACCATAAAAACGGTAATATTGTGAAATATTATTACAATTTAAAATAACCATTTTCTGTTTGAATATATTATAAAATGTAATTTATTTCTCTGATGCAAAGAAGAATTTTCAGCATTCATTACTCCAGTCTTCAGTGTCACATAATCCTTAAGAAATCATTCTAATATGCGGATTTGCTGAAAATACCATGCTACAAACTACGTTATTTATGATTCTTTGATGAGAAAAGTTAAAAAGAAAAGCGTTTATTTGAAATATAAATCTTTTGTAATATTATAAATGTCTTTACAGCCACTTTTGATCAATTTAATGTTTTTAATTATTATTTTTTTATTATTATCAATATTTAAAACAGTTAAGTTCATTTTTCAGGATTCTTCAATGAATCGAAAGATCCAAAGATCAGCATTTGTCTGAAATAAAAAGCTTTTGTAACATTATTTTTTAAACAAAAATTAATAGAAATGAGAAATTATTGATATTAATACTTTTATAGGATGCTTTAAATTGGTCAAAAGTGATGAAAAAGGCATTCATAATGTCAAAAAAATTCTATTTCAGATAAATGCTGTTCTTCTGAACTTTCTATTCATCAAAGAAACCTGAAAAAATTCTACTCAGCTGTTTTCAACATAATAATATTAACAATAAATGTTTTTTAGCATCAAATCAGAATATTACAATGATTTTCAAAGGATCATGTGACTCGGGTAATGATGCAAAAAATCAAAGGAATAAATTACATTTTAAAATATATTCAAATAGAAAATGATTATTTCAATATTTAAAAATTTTACTGTTTTCACTGTACTTTGGATCAAATAAATGCATGCTTGGTGAGCAGAACAAAACATTAAATAGTAAAATTATTTCAGTTTTTTACTGCTTTTGCTGTATTTTGGATCAAATAAATGCAGGCTTGGTGAGCAGAACAAAACATTAAATAGTAAAATTATTTAAAAATTTTACTGTTTTCACTGTACTTTGGATCAAATGAATGCATGCTTGGTGAGTCTTCTTTAAAAAAAAAACATTAACAATCTTACTGTTCGAAAACTTTTGACTGATAGTGTATGGTGTCTTCTTCTCTATATAGATGGTATTGACCGAAATAGTCTGCAAACTAGACCAGATTTGATGCTGTCTGCGTGAGACCGCTGAGCCCTGATTGAGGCTTAGGGTCTCAAACGTGCTGCTAGATCTTCATCTGACACCGGAGCATGCTATCCCAACCTACGTTATTGTTAAGGCTTTCTGACTCATGTTCTCATTTCCTAGGCAGCTGGAGATTGAGCTCGAACTCAGGCCTCCTCAGAAATCACTCTCTTTACCCGTGAATCAGTGTTCAAGCATCAGAGGAGAAGCATTTCCAGCAGTTACGCATTACTTCATAAAGAGTCTGACTGCTACAAATGGATGAAATTTAGCAGCCATCATCCCTACATGTAAGTGAAATGAACTACTTCACAGATATCTCCAACTCTGAGAGCATCAGTCCCGAGTCGACTGCAGCAGGAGCCGATCAATCGCTTTTGGATCTGTCTCGTTTAGCAGTAAACTCTCAAATGTCTTACAAACGTGATTCGCCATGCGGGGTTTAGTCGACTGTGATCTGATTTCTCTGTCATCAGTCACGGCACTACTCCTGAGTTTGGGATGATTCGCACTAGGGGGTCTTTTTTTGTGATGCAGATCAAAAGAATTAAATCAGATATGACAAAGAATAGGCAAGTTAGTTTCTTCAAAAGAAGACTTGCTAAAAAAAAAAACTTAGACTGTCACACTTACATGTCTTTGTAGTCATAATTACTTATATATGAAACCACATTAAATAAAAAATAAATAAAATATACAGCATTTTTTTTATTATTGCACTTAAAAATAGATGAGGTTACATAGATGGGCTGCATGTCTTATTGACTTCCTCTTCTTCTTAAAAAAAATTATTAAATAAATAAATAAATAAACAAATAAAAAAATGGTGCATCTACACCACCACAGTAATATTTGAATACACTTAGTTTAATTTATGTTTGCCATATTATTATTATTATAATTACATTTTTAAATAATTGATATTTCCTAAATTATTAGAATTTATATTTACATTTTTAAATACTAATATAATTAAATTCTTAATATAATAATTTACAATAACCATAATTATATATACACTACTAGTCAAAGTTTTTTTTAACAGTATTTTTAATGTATTTTGAAGTCTCTTCTGCTCACCAAGCCTGCATTTATTTGATTTGAAGTACAACAAAACAGTACAATTTTGAAATATTTTTACTATTTAAAATAACTGTTTTCTATTTTAATATATTTCAAAATGTCATTTATTCCTGTGATTTCAAAGCTGAATTTTTTAGCATTATTACTCCAGTCACATGAACCTTCAGAAGTCCTTCTAATATTCTAATTTGCTGCTAATAAATAAATAAATAAATACATTTGTATCTGAATTTTTTTCTGAAATAGAAATTTTTTATAACATTATAAATGCCTTTATTATCACTTTTGATCAATTTAAAGCATCCTTGCTAAATAAAAGTATTAATTTCTTTCTGCCAAAAAATAAATTTTTTTACTGACTCCAAATTTTAAATGGTATGAAGTTACAAAAGTCCCAAAAATTTCAGATAAATGCTGATCTTTGGATCTTTCTATTCATCAAAGAATCCTGAAAAAATGTACTTATAAATAAATATTATTTTATAAATATTGATAATAATAATAATAATTTTAAACAGCAAATCAGCATATTAGAATGATTTCTGAACGATTATGAGACGCTGAAGACTGGATTAATGATGGTGAAAATGCAGATTTGATCACACAAATAAATTGCATTTTAAAATATATTCAAATAGAAAACAGTTATTTTAAATAGTAAAAATATTTCACAATTTTTACTGCTTTTGTTGTATTCTGGATCAAATAAATGCAGGCTTGGTGAGCAGAATAAAACATACTAGCGATACTTTCAGCAGTGTAAGTAGACAGAAGTATCTCTCTCACTGTGGATTATGAAATTGACCCTTTAAATAGACTACATTTATTATTGTAGTCATTAAAACATTTATGTATGTATGCTTCGAGCAGGCAGTCAAGTGAAAAATGGCAATAACTGAATATTTAATCTTTTAACAGGTTTCTGTTGCGGTGAAGGGCTGCTTTGGGGGTCACCGGCATGCAGTGAGCGTGTCAGATTCTCTGAGCGTCTCGTCGTCGTCTTCATCCCCGAACACTCATTTACACTGTCAATATTCAGCAGGTGGGCAATATTAGCATTGCACTTGTTGCTAAGTAACAGGCAGGATTTCCTGTTTGCTACAGCTGCTGTCTCAAACTAAACACCATCAAGACGTCACAAGAGCAAGTCTGTTTGGGTTCAAGTTTCAAAATCTTCCATCCATCTCAAAGTTCTAGAATTTGAGCAAATTAAGTGAACTAAAATTGAATTTAGAATATATTTCTCATTTTACAGGGTGCCTTCCACAAATGAAGGCTCAAAAAGGTCTAATAATTAAGCTTTCCATTGATTCCATTGTATGGTTTGTTAGGATATTTGACTGAGATACAACTATTTGAAAATCTGTAATCTGAGGGTGCAGAAAATCGCCTTTAAAGTTGTCCAAATTAAGTTCTTAGCAATGCATATTACTAATCATAAATCACATTTTGATATATTTATGGTAGGAAATTTACAATATATCCTAATGGAACACAATCTTTACTTAATACCATAATGATTTTGGCATAAAAGAAAAATCTATAATTTTATGCCCTTCAATGTATTGTTGGCTATTACCTACAAATACACCTGTGCTGACTCGTTTTGTGGTCCAGGGTCACATATGAAGTCTTGTTTCCTGAGTTTATGCCTAAAACAACAAACATCTCTCAGTGGGGTGTGAAAACTTGTTTTCCATTTGAATTTAGTTGATTTTTCTTAGCCCACTAGCAAATATTTGTTCTTTTTTTAATCATAAACTCACTTTGATTAACTTCTCATAAAATTTCTCTTATTCTAGTAGTTTTGCTTCTCAAGTAAATGCATCTCGATTTAAGAATCTTTAGACATTTGCACTGGAAAACAAGACAAAAATACTGTACAGAGAAAGAACATAAGATACATTAAAAGTTATTTCTATAATCTAATGGTTTGGAACAAAGCTATTCAAGCCTTACTTTTTTTTTTATTATGTATTTTCAAATACAACATTGCTAATATAACAAATAATAAAGACATGTACATTTAGAGATTATATTGGCATACTGTTTCATTTCATTTACTTATTTATTTACTAACTTTCTCACTTGGTCTTAAAATGGTCTTTAAAACCCTGTTGTAGAAAAAAGCTCTTTCTAGTTTAACAAATAGTTTCAATATTAACATGTGCATTTGGCAGATGATTTTACTTATAGTTTTTTTTTCTTCAGGAATTGGATTCATTGAGAATTGAATGTATGATTCTGCTATTGCCACAACTCGAGCCACAAGACTTTAGATTTGTGGTCCAAGAGTCACTGTATTTGTATTACATGTACTCCTAGTATAAATTATATATTTTCTTTATAAGTTAAGCTGGATGCACACTGTATAACTGAGACACATTTAGCCAATTTTAGCTCCTAAAGGCACTAATATGAACCATTTAAGAGTGGATAAAATACAAAGATATATCTTAAATGGCTCTGCCCCAGGGACAAGCTGTTGTACAGTGATTTTTCTGTCAAATCTACAGTTTTGTCTGCACACTCTTTTTTGTTTTTCTATGCAAAACATCTCCAAAGTCTGAGGATGTACATCATGGAGTCTGACATGCAGTTGAGTCAAAAGCAGTTGAGTCAAAATCTTCTTTTCAGAATCTGCAAATGCAATTTTGATTATACCAAAATAAAAGAGATCATACAAAATGCATGTTATTGTTTATTAATTGTTTAAAAAAAAAAAAAAAATTAGTACTGACCTGAAGATATTTTAAAACATTACATAGTTCACAAAAGAAAATAATAGTAAATAAAGTTGAATTTATAAAAGTTACCCCGTTCAAACGTTTACACCCCCTTGATTCTTAATACTGTGTTTTTTTGTTTGTTTGTTTAGTGATAGTTGTTCATGAGTCCCTTGTTTGTATAGAACAGTTAAACTGTTTTTCAAAAAAATCAGGTCCCAGAAATTCTCTGGTTTTCCAGCATTTTTGTTCATTTATTTGAACCCTTTCCAACAATGACTGTGTTTTTGAGATCCATCTTTTCACTCTGAGGACAACTGAGGGCCTCATATGCAACTATTACAGAAGGTTCAAACACTCACTGATGCATTAATAAAATTTTTCTTATTTATATTCTCTTGTGTTTCATTGCATTGTGTTTCCTTCTGAAGCATCAGTGAGTGTTTGAATCTTCTGTAATAGCTGCAAATGAGTCCTTCATTTGTCCTCAGTGTGAGAAGATGGATCTCAAAATCATACAGTCATTGTTGGAAAGGGTTCAAATACACAAAAATGTTGTTAAACCAAAGAATTTGTGGGACCTGAAGGATTTTTCTGAAGAACAGCAGGCAGTTTAACTGCTCAGTGGGCAGCCATTGCTGCGGCGCCCGGGGAGCAGTTGGGGGTTCGGTGCCTTGCTCAAGGGACTCACCTCAGTCGTGGTATTGAGGGTGGAGAGAGTGCTGTACATTCACTCCCCCCACCTACAGTCCCTGCCGGACTTGAGACTCGAACCCGCAACCACCACCTTTTATGTGAAATATCTTATTCAGGTCAGTACTAAATAAACAATAACATGCATTTTGTATGATCCCTCTTATTTTGGCAAAATAATTACCATTTTGCAGACTCTGAAAATGGGATGTAAACTTTTGACCTCAACTGTAAAAGACTTGATGCTCCAGTGTTTGTTTGAGCTTTTACCCCAGATCTCACTGGGATCATAACATACGAATTGACCAGAAACGCTCGTAAAGGACGGAAACAATCCAGGCTTAACATCCCAGTGAGTGCACTAGGTTTTATCAGGGGGACTGGACAGTTAACAAGCAATTAAGGTAAACATATAATTTTACACCTATTTGCAATCAAAAGCTGTGCAATTACGAGACAGTAAAACCCCTTCAACCTGAAAACCCCCAAACTGGATTTTAAAGCGCAGATGTGCCTCGTGCGACTGCGGTAACACCTGATTAAAGACTGAGTTCAGAAAGCTGCGCATAAAGATTCCCTCGTCTCCGCCATAGTAATTTTCTCATAATTAACATTTTAGCAAGGTCAGTGCCTCTGTGTGCCACTTGATTTAACAGCACTTGTGTTTTCAAAGTCTTTTGAAAGGAAGGTGAAACACTTCCCATGTCTTTTGCTGTTGAAGTCAAAGGTTGTATGTCCAATCAAACTACTGTATTTTGGTAGAAACTCATCAAAATTAGACAATGCTAACTAACAAGCATCCTAAAAAATCATGTAATTCCATTTAATTCTTTAATGCTTTAATTTAGTGCTTCTAGTTTTTTTTAATAATATCACTAAATGTTATTTGTAGCACGCCTGCCATCCAATAATCACAATAGAGGCTTTGCACTTTCATCACGGTTTGGTCAGTTACCCAGATGTGTGGCCATATTGGAGATACTCAAATGTAAACAACAGCATTGATTGCACAGTTAATGTATTACTGAATACGTATTTCTGCTAATTTATGCTGTCTAAACCATGGAAAAAATGTGTGGAAGGGTGCAATATTTTGTTCTCTTTCATTGGTTCACTCAACGCTGCGTAAGAGCTTACGCTTTGGGAACACCCCCAGGTGTGACGATTGTCTGAAGCCCCAGTGTTTCCCCTACCATTATCTTAGGGGGGCGCCCCGCCCCCCCAACGGCACCCCCCGCCCCCTTGAATGTCAAGTTCATTTTATTTTTGATATAGCGTCAGATCACAATAGAAGTCATTAAGGTTATCTTTCCTATAGAACAGGGCTATACATTGTTCTTTTATTAAACAAACTAAATTGCCTTGTGTTATTTATCTTATTTACACGAAGGCATGTCATTTCTGTCTTTACATGATCGCGTGTTTACAATGTCTCATCTGCGAAAACACAGACGGGATCGCGGACTCCATTCATAAAAACCGAATCTACTATAGCGCGAAATGCCACGTAAATTCGTCGATTTTTGGATTAATAAATCAAAAGTTGGTCTGTTACTTCATTCAAATCGCGATATGGACTAGTGTCTGTGAAAACTGAAATGCAAAAAGACCGTTTCAATATGAATCCTGCATGCTCCGTTTGCCTCTGTATGTATGAATGGTGGAGACGCGCTTTTACTACACGCATATACTGAAGCACACGTGACGCTCCCGCTAATTTTGGGCATTTGCATCTCGCATGAACAGATAAACTCAATATCCAAAGCTGCTGTGAGTGTCACTTTTACTGTTTCATTTGAGAAAACTAGCATCATAACATGCTGTACACACACAGAAACTTCAAGGCAACCTGTCAAAATAAAAGTAACATGTAACAGAACATTAGTCTTGTATTACTTTTGTACAGTATAATGTAGTTGTTTATATATTCCTATTTAAATAATTGACATGAAACAATATATATGATAAAAATAAATATAACAAGATTAACCACTTAATTGTAGAAAAAATACTACAATTATTATTTAAATGTTAAATTATTATTATTTATTGATTTTAACAGTAAACCTCTGTTTGTTTGCCAAAAATTAAAAGGGTTTATTTTTCATTTGATTAAAAATAAATAAATGCTTATACTTTTAATTTGATTATGAGAAAAAATAATACACACAAGAATAAAAAAAAAAAAAAATGAATAAGTCTATAATAATGTTTTCGTTATTTCACAAAGTAGGGTAAAGTACCGGGAAAAAAAAAGTAACGTTGGCTACCGGCACCCAACCCCCTAAGCCCCCCCCCCCCCCAACACTGGAAACCTAGGGGAAACACTGAGCCCTATAGAATCACGCCAATTCATCGGCTGATGGCGCGAAGCTCCGCCTCACGTCCTACGTGACCAACCCAGATAGCGCGCGCGCCATCATATCCCTCAGATTTTCCTCTCTTCAGAAGCGTTCGCTTCTCTCGGTTTTTCTGAAAGCCCAATTTCGACGACTTTGTGGAATTTTAGCATTTCCACTTCAGTGACCGCATTAGTGGAATAATATTCTCCTAGCGGTGAGTGGAATGGATTTTCGTCATTGCCAACCGCCGTGCTCTCGCCTCATTTTGAGCGATGATCAACATGGTAAGTGCGTCAAATGCATGGGCCTGGCCCATGCGCGCGATGCTGTTTTTGGCAATTCTGTTTGCAAATGCTGTGAGAACTTTACTTTAAAAACCTTGTGCGCTAGACTTGCGGTTTTTGATAATGAATCCGCCGCTTCCTCCCGCCGTGCAGCTCTGGAGGCCTTCTCCCTCCGTGAAGCCGCGGCCTGGAGTTCGGATGTTGAGCTCGAGGCTATGGAGAGTGAGCAGTTTTCACTTTCTCTTCCTCCATTGCCCGAGCGTCGTCACGCGGTTTCTCCTGTGGTATTTTCTCGCGGCTGTCTTGCGCCCAGCCCGGAGGCACGAGATTTCGTTTCCTTCGGTTTGGAAGACATTTTATTTACCGCTGCCTCCGACTCTGAGGATTTCGGATCCGTGGCGCCCGACGCTCTCCCGCCTAGCGGCCAGGAGGCGCAGCCCTCCCCAGCCTATTCAGAGCTGGTTGACGTGTTGACGCGGGCTATGGAGAAATTGAGCTTAGATTGGCCGGACGAGCCTCGTGAGTCCCAGTCATCTAAGCTTGATGAGCGTTTTCTTTGTAGCTCTGGGGCGCGTCCAGTGTGTCGAAAGCTGCTTTTTTTTCCTCACCTGCATCAGGAGATTTCCAGGTCATGGAAGCAGCCTTTCTCTTCCCATCTCACTAATGCAGCGGCCGCTTACTTCACCAACCTCGTAGGTTCTGTGGAGCAGGGTTATGCTGCAGTCCCTGCTGTTGAGGACACTTTGGCTGCACATCTCTCGCCTAACTCCGCCCCCTTGTGGAAGTCCCGCCCTCTCCTTCCCTCTAAGCCGTGTAGGACCACTTCCACTCTAATCGGTAAGTCCTACATGGCGGCGGGACAGGCAGGTGCAGTTCTTCACACCATGGCCATTCTTCAGGCCTACCAGGCGGAGGTTTTGAAGGAAATGGACGAAGGAGATGGCGTGACCCCCGAAACAGTCAAAGAGCTTCGCAGAGCTACCGACCTAGCCCTTCGTGCTACTAAGCTCATGCGGTTGGACACAACACAAAATTGTTTAAAAGCATTGCAATCCATATATATATAATTCAAAAACATATGTTTATATTTGTCACATTTTAATACATGAATGAATGAATTAATAAATTAATAAATAAATAAATAAAGCTAGCCTAAATTACTGTAAGATTGAAATATATTTTGTTGCCCAAGATTTTGTGGCTCAACACATTCTTGTATATGATGCAGGGCTGCTAACTCTCACGCATTCAGCATGAGACTCACGCAATTGACACTTTTCACACGCTGTCACGCCACACATCCATTTTCTCATGCAGTCAAAATCACCCTCAGTTAAAACTGGATTAATAAGATATTGGCTAAACAGATTTGGCAAAAGCTCCAGTGCGTATTTGTGTTTGTGCTCTGGAAATCGCCAAAAGTTTTTGTAGCGCTGAGCAATGTAGCCAATCACAGACATATATGTTGATCTAGAACGCCTGTGATTGGCCATTGCGTTCTGAATTCACTCACCTCTAAATGCCAGATTGCACTTGCCAGTCCTCTCACTGTAAATAAGCAGTTCATTGATAATAAAAGGACTTTTGCGATTAACTGAAGCGACACGTTTTAGTGATTATCAAGGAAGGGCTATTGCGCACTCCAAGGCTAATTATAATCCGTTCAGAATTTTCAAAAGTTTCGAGAGTGATAAATCTCATGAATGAAGGATTCTTTTTCGAAAATGAGAAAATTTTAATTTCTCAGAACAGCAGACTAATATATCAACAGCAAAATATTTGAATTTTTCGTGTCAAAAAAATAAATAAAATAAATAAATAAATAAATAAATAAATAAATATATATATATATATATATATATATATATATATATATATATATATAAATGCGGTTGTAATTATTTATAAAAGTATAATGACTAAATCTTGCAATTCTTTCATTGTAAATTGCTTTTCTTGTGGTAAAAAGTGAACAGTTTTGCAGCACTGCAACAGTTACTTTACATCTTTTTATGATAAAAACAGTATCACACACTGCTCATGTGAACGTGTGTAGCATCTTTGCTTGTATCAAGATTAAAATGCAGTGTTTAGTTCTAATTTTCAATGTATTATTTTTTTTTTATTATTATTATTAAAAATGTTTAGTTGTTGTAGTAGCAGCCTCTGCAAAAACAGTTTCATGGCCGGGAAAAATATTTATGGCTGGTAAATTATCTCAAATCACCAAAAAATGTAGAAAACTGTAGAAAAAGGTAAAATAACATACCGGTGAAATACTTGTTTTTATTTACTTTACAGAATTGTTTTCAATATTACTGTTGTTAATATAAAATTATTATTGTTGTTGTTCTTTCTAATTCTTTTTTAATTCTAAATTGTTTGGTTTCTAAATATACCAGTGTGAGAGTAATTTAGACTGAGACACCATATCACACTAAAAAGACGATTGAGTCCCCTTTAAACCTCAAGATCAAGTCAATTGACCAGCTTTTTTCTTTGTTTAGTTTGCACACTGAAACTGTATTGGAGCTCTTAATTGTGAACTCTCAAAGTGCACCAGATAGATGAATTTAACTGTAAAATGTACAAAATTTTCTTACGGGGAGCATGCCCCCGGACCCCCCTAAAGGGACGGCTGTGGGAATTCTCACTCCAAGCTGAAGTCAAAAGTTGGCAGCCCTGTATGATGGTTCAAATTAGATATAGACTATTTTAAATTAAAAAAAAAATATTTAAGGCAGTCTCAGTGTTTACACACACATTTAGTCTATTTTTAAAATAGGTTTTAGACAGAAAAAAGTGTATGGTATATTTTGTATAAATACCATTTTGGCGCTCTTTGATGTTACGTGACAAACGGCTCAGTTCAAACGGCAAGTGAATGGATCATGTCTTCTGCTTTAGTACGAAATAAACATGGATTTACGTCAAAAGGTAAGTTGAAAGAAACAGTGCAGATACTAAACTCTATCATGTCTCTTAGAATCGTCTAATCAGTGTTTTCAACCGCGGAATGATGGCAGTAAAGAAACGTGTAAACAATGTCATGGAATGTAAGATTTACCTCAGAATAGCCATTCAGTGTCCAAGGCTCGTTGAAGCGCGGTCACATTTATCGTTGCTTGTCGAAATTTCGTGTGAAATCCAGTCATTACAATAAAAATCCACACGTTTGGGAGTATGGCGTGAAGCTGATAAAGTTATCCGCCATAACTTGTGGTGTTTAGGTAACGTTAAGTCATTTGACCAAAGTTGTGAGTAGCGCTTCAGTCATATACGCTATTGATAATAGACCTTATCTGCTCCCAAAATGTTCTTGAAATATCGCCATTGCCACCGCACATTTAGTCACCTAGAAAAGAAAATACTCTAGAGAGGACTGTTTTGCTAAATATATACACCATATTACTTACTCACTGTATTTTTCCTTAACATGTTAGTGTTTACTAGGCTACATGATTATTTAATGCATGTTTGAATGGCAAATCTGTCATAAAAACAGACGGCAGATGCTTTGTTATTATTTTTCCAACAAACTGAAACTTAATCATTAGAAAGTTTATATAAAATGCATTTTAAATGCTTGTATGCAGCTTTTTATTTGTTGTGTTCATCATTATAACTTAAATAGCAGTTCAGTTTAGACTTTTGTTATGTAGATTTTTATATAAGTTTTTAATGAAAATTATGTTTCTATTCCAATTCATTGCTAAAATATGAGCATTTGAACAGTAGCTGATGACAGATTTATTCAAACATGCATTAAATAAGACATTTATGGAAGCCTGTTTCTGCCACTGACTAAAAAATACAAAAAGCTTTTTTATCTCACAATTCTAACTTTTTTCTCGCAAAAAATTTACACAGTTTATACCTCACAATTATGGCTTTTTTCAACTAGCAATTGCGAGTTATAGAGTCAGAATTGTGAGACAAACTCAATTCTGAGAAATAAAGTAAAGTCAGAATTACAAGATATAAACATACAATTCTGACTTTTTTTCTCCGAATTGCGAGTTTATATTTCGCAATCAATTGTTACGTTTTACTTTATAACATGGAATTGGGTATCAGTTATCAGATATCAGTTTTTTTCTCCTCAAAATTTAACTTTATAACACGTAATTGCGAGTTTATACTTTATAACATGCAATTGGGAGTTAAGTCAGAATTGTGAGATATAAAGTTGCAATTCTGAGAACATGTTCCCCCGGTTTAACAGACAAGGCTTAAGCCTAGTTCCAGACTAAAATGTAAGTCTGAGCTGTTACAACTGAAAGAAACTTGCACTGATTGATCTTAAAATATATTAGTGCCTTTGTTTTGTCTCAAGATTTGTCTCATCAGTAATGTTTTTTCTATAGGCACGTTTATAAAAATTCATTAAATGTCTTAATTGAACTATGGCCTAATCCTGGGTTAGTCTAAGTCCTGTCTGTGAAACCAGGCCGTTAGGTTTTTTCCTTCAAATTTTGACTTTATAACTCGTAATTGTGAGTTTATACATCATAACACGCAATTGGGAGTTATTAAGTCAGAATTGTGAGATGTAAACTCGCAACTGTGAGAAAAGTCAAAATTGAGACTTTATATCACACAATTCTGATAAAAAAAAAAAAAGTCAGAATTGAGAGAAAAATTTTTGCATTAACATTTTTTTTTTCATTATTTTTTTATTCAGTGGAGGAAACAGGCTTCTATGGATATCACTGACAGGTTATGAAATTTATATTATAATGACTTCCTTTATAGTTTACAGCTTTAGTTGAGAAATTGTTTTCCTTAGGAGAAAAGGACATGTACTGTACCTGATATAGATCCAAACGAATCGATATCAAATTAAATCAAGATCTAGTGAGTCGTAATTGAGTCGATTTGTGAAATCCATGTCAATACCCAGCCCTAGTGTCGAGTCACTTCTTGGTTTAGTCTAAAATTTTGGTCCTGAAGCAAAACTAGCAGAGATCTGACATAGATAACTCAATTCCACCATGTTCTGCAAGCTCTTCTGGTTTATTCATCTAATGTTTCCCTTCGGACTGGTCTTCATTAGTGCATGTTTTCATCTGTGCTAACAAGCTCATCCGTTCCATTTCCAAGTCTGAATAGATGCAGTCCAGAAACACACACCGGCCCAGAGGTCTTGGCAAAGGGCTTACCGCCAACTTTTTAATGAGATGACCACTAAATATTCCCTCCATATGGCTCTGTTTTGGTTCTTAAAACGTGTTTTGGAGGATAGGATGTCACACTTTTGACCACCTAGTCCATCTAATTTTGCGCAAATTGACGCGTGCATAATATTATCGATGATCCCAATGATGTAACTGGCAACGAGAACCTCATCAGCTTTCCTCATTAAGCCCGAGTTCCTGTTTAAATTAACACTCTTGAGCTGTTTAATCGTCAAACAGGTGCCGCATGGGGGCCAGATGCAAATAGTGTCACCTTAACTAAAAAAATGACAAAATTACCATGATGAATAGTCCTGGCTTTAAAAAGCATATGGGTTTCTCGTAGCAACCAGTGTTTTCCTCTTAATGACACTGCACATTACTCAAATTGATCTGTTTCGAGGTTTGTGGCGTCTCATTGTCATAAACTAATTACAGAGCGCGCTCGTCTGCTATGCTAATGGCTCGACGTATTCCAGTCACACTAAATAAACAGCACGGCATAATTGCAGTGCCGAGGATTGGCAGACGTGATTAATATTATTCAGAGCGCTGGGTTCTTATGCTAATTGAAGATCACGTTCTGTATAGTTGCGATGGCACGGCAGTCTCACAGGTGTGAAGGTACTGATGGAGTGGCTTAAAGAATTGAGTGCCAAGTCTGGTTGCGTTTAAATAAAGTTTTGCTTTTGTTAAATAGCTTAAAGGCCTCTTGGAACCATTTAATGTGTTGACATACTTTCTTTTCATCTTTTTCTTCCCGTAAGAGTGGGTGTGGCCTAGGGCTGGGCAATTAATCGAAAAGTAATCGAAATCGACATTCAGAACCTATAATCGATCAAATTTTTCAAGGTCAATTATTTCAATTACTTTCCCTACTGCATGTGGAGTCACGTAACCCAGCTCCATTAGGCAACGTTATTCCACCGACGTGTCGATGGAGAGCTTAAGCAGTATTTATACAGTAAAAAGTATTTACAGTTTTAAGCAATGTGTGCTTTAATTTCAGTTGTTTCACACTGATGTTCAATAAATAATCATAGATAGTAGAAAGTGTGTGCACCCTTCATTCAAAAATCTCTCACTTGTAATATGTGAGCATATTTACTGTACAAAACTTGTCAGTGAACTATAAGGGCAAAAAAATAAATATTATTTAAATATAATTAAATATAATTTTATTAATGAATAAAATAATCGTTCATTAATCGTAATCGGGTTAAAATGTTCAATTAATCGAGATTTTGATTTTAGGCCAAATCGCCCAGCCCTAGTGTGGCCATTTGAAAATTTTATGCTAGTGGAATTTTTGGTAGTGAATTGTGATTGGCTGTTTGCTTATGCCAGTCAGAGGCTTGGGGGAGGGGCATTCTTATTTTAGAAAGCATTTGATTGGATGAAAATTTGCATATGAGTTTGAGTGTAGAATGTCATTAATATTTAAAAGAAAGCAAACACTTTTTGTAAGTGGAAATCTGCTAAAAGATGAGTTTGCTAGGACTAAAAGCACCAAACCACCCATTATTGCTTTTCCAGTTACATGAAGTCGAAAACAAACTTGAGAAAACAGAATTTTGTCATGTGGTTGTGAAAAGCAAGAATGAATTATGGTCTTATAAGGCCTTTGGGCACAAACCAGCTCAATGCCATTTTTCTAAATATAAAATATATTCCCCACATGAAATAAGTCACACTGCTTGTACTAAACAATCATTCATTGAACTCATATAGATTTTTTTGTTTATTGTATTTACACACATGTATACAATTATACAAATTTTTTATTGAATTTAATCATATAATATTATTTAATTATATAATTACATTGCATTTTAATTTGTTTAATTTATAAAATGTATGAAATAATTATGTTATTTGTGCATTTTTTTAAGTTAATTAAATAACATAATTGTGAAATATTAATATTTTCTTTATTAAAAATGTGTATATATATTATTTAACAATGTAAATTTAAAAATGAATAATTATTATAATAATTATAAAATATATAATTATTATATATTATTATTATATACAGTCAAACCAAATATTATTCAGACACCAGATTTTTTTTCACTAAGTGCAGGACACTATAGTCAATTTATGTAAGTGAGGATAGCAAAATAAAGTAAACTGACACATATCATACCCAAAAATACAGTGGACCAAAACAGTAAAATTGATTATAATTTTGGACCAAACAATATTCAGACACTTTGACCTGACCAGGGTTTGCTTATGTGTTTTTTCTTTAATTGCTAATGTGACCATTTTACACTACAGACTGAACAAATGTAAGCATTGCTTGGAAATTGGTCAACAAAGTATTGATATTTCTGTAAATACTGTCATACTAACAGTTGTCTGAATTTGTGGTTGAATGCAATCCATTGCATACATTTCTATCAAAGTTATCTGACTTTATCAAGATGAATTTGTCCTGAACTCTGAGTTCTTGTCATATTTTAGTACCATTTTTTAAACTATAGCGAATAAACTGTGATAATGTGAGAAATGTTGAAGGTGTCTGAATAAATTATTTTGGTTTGACTGTATTATATATATATAATGATATAATTTATTTATTTATATAATTGAATAGTTTACTTATAAAATCCTCGCATAGGCTTTTAATGCCTCTCAAATAATCACAAGGTAGCATCTGTACCATCTCAAAATGTCAACATGATTTTGTCTGTTTTTTTTTTTTTTTTTTTTGGTCTCGGATGTGTGTGCAGTGGCAGCATCTGATGAAACCGTGTGTAAAGGGCCATTAATGGATGTGCTGTTTCACCCTGAAGGACAGAGTCAATTATTCTGAGACTCTTCGTTTTTTTGTAAACAGCTGATAAGAATAAAAACTCTTTTTATGGTTGTTTTGATAGATTTTTGTTAAGATTAGCAGAAGGATGGTGGCTGGTATCACCTGAGGGAGATCAGGTGTTATTTACTAGCAGTGATGATATTCAGCGTTCCTCTCACGGCTCGAGGAGCTTTGATGTTAAAACGTCCACCTCGAAACCTGCCGGGAAAGTTTACTGATGTCGTCATTGTTGACATCTACATCTCCAAGCACCTGCAAGGTTATCCAACGCTCCTATCTGTGACTTTCAGATCACACATCCCTACTTCTGTTCCCAGCATGCAGGCTGCTGCTGAAATGAAAAAAATTGTTGGTAGGATCAGTCCTACAAAAGTGTCGAGAGATTGAATAGGTACTGTAACTCTCTGTCCTTGTGTGTAGATGTTTCTATGAAAACATACTTGAGAATCTCAAGTACTAGATGAACTTATATACTTAGGGATGTATGTATATAACATTTTTCCAGTTTGGTCAAGATGACTAGATGATACATGATGCTCAAACTATTAAATTCAAGTTTTACAATAACAAAAACTAATTTAGCTTGAGTTTGATGCACGGTTTATGTATTTGCATTATCAAAATGATCAGTATACTTTATGCAACCAACATTAAATGCTTTAAAGAGGTGTGTGATGTTAACTATTTGCAATTTATATCGTAATTGTTGTTTTAATAACATGAGAGTTGACATTATGGATGACATCATTCGCTTTGCAAAAAACATGTCTTGAGAGTCCAAAAGCACTCACTGCATGATGAAGCCTATTAGAATCCAGTTAGTATGCCTTTATAATTCAAGTTATGAAAGCAAATAATATCCCTGTATAGGATTTAATAAGATATGATATAGTTCAAGGATTAGTTTACTCCAGAATTATATTTCCTGATAATTTACTCACCTCCGTGTCATCCAAAATGCTCACGTCTTTCTTTCTTCAGTCGCAAAGATTTGAAGGTTTTTGAAGAAAAAAATTCCAGATTTTTTCTCCATAAATACAGCTTCAAAGGGCTCTACACGATCTTAGCCAAGGAATAAGGGTCTTGGCTAAGAATCTAGTATCTAGTAAACTATCTAGTAAACTTCCAGATTTTTTCTCCATATAGTGGACTTCAATGAGGGTCAACAGGTTGAAGGTCCAAATTGCAGTTTAAATGCAGCTTCAAAGGGCTCTACACGATCTAAGCCAAGGAATAAGGGTTATTATCTAGAGAAATGATTGGTCATTTTCTAAAATATTTATATCTTATATACTTTTTAACCTCAAATGTGACCCTGGACCACAAAACCAGTCTTAAGTTGCTGGGGTATATTTGTAGCAATAGCCAAAAATACATTGCATGGGTCAAATTTTTTTATTTTTCTTTTATGCCAAAAATCATTAGGAAATTAAGTAAAGATCATGTTCCATGATGATTTTTTGTAAAATTCCTACTGTAAATATATCAAAATGTAATTTTTGATTTGTAAAATGCATTGTTAAGAACCTAATTTGGACAACTTTAAAGGTGATTTTCTCAGTATTTTGATTTTTTTGCACCCTCAGATTCCTGATTTTTAAATAGATGTATCTCGGTCAAATATTGTTCTATCCCAACAAACTATGCATCAATAGAAAGCTTATTTATTGAGCTTTCATATGATGTATAAATCTCAGTTTTGTAAAATTTTACCTTATGACTGGTTTTGTGGTCCAGGGTCACAAATGCTTGTCTTGCACTAGCGTGACTTCACGCATTACATCACGGCGGAAAGGTCACGTGTAGAGATGTAATGATATTATCAATATCGTGGTATCTCGATAGCAAAACTGTCTTGATATTATCGTGGTCACTTGACGATAGTGTTGTCAAAAATATCGATATTTCGATAAATATCGATACTGAAATATCTGAACGGTACCAATACTAATTTCCCGAAGTATCGATACTAGCCAAGCTGTCACTTTCACTTCTCTGCAAAGGCGCGTTGACAAACACCACACGTGACCGCAGTGCCGTCTCATTCAAGTGAAGCGAATAGAGTGCGGCGCCCCCGCGACCGGCTCTGTTTGATAAAGGACACAGCTGGAGTGCTATCTGGAAATATTTCGGATATAAAACAAAAGAACATGGAAAGCCGAAGTACACAAGCAAGCCAATATGTAAGAGTTGCTACAGAGCAGTGCTAACAAAAGGCGCTAACACCACTAATTTCGCAAAGCACCTGAAAGACAGACACTCGGATCTATATAAAGAATTTCGAGAGGTTGGTAACTGTTCTCATTTTAACATTACTGAATCATTAAATAAGATTGCCTATTATTGTTGCTGATATGAGTGTTGTCCCGTCTTTTATTGCAGTTTGTTATTTTAATCTGATTAAGGAATCTTAGACGAGTAAATACTTTAACTGCGGTCAAATGTAAATTAACTGCGATTATTTAACTTTATTTTAAAAAAAATCATTACTTAAATTCTGCAATTTGTCTTAATGTCTATCCAGTGAACAACTGAGCATTGTTTTCGCGTGTGATGCACGCATGTTTGCTTGCGTGGCTCGGTGATTATGAATCCGGCATTAAAATCTGTTCATCAAATAATGTTAATCTATTAACCAGCATTTATGAACGATGAGCAATGCATTTGTTACAGAATATTTTAATCTTTGATAACTGTAGGTAATAAAAATACAACGGATCATGTTAGCTCTGGTCCAATAAAAAATATCAACAGATAGAACTTTCGATTTTAATTAGTTCATGTATTAGTAAATTATAGTTTAAATTAACTTTTAACTAAGATTAATAAATGTTTTGGAAGTATTTTTCATTGTTTATTCATGATAACTAATGTTAACAAATATCTTTTACCATTAACTTAAGTTCTAAGATTAGTTAGATAGTTCAGTTAATTTTAAAAGTGTGGTCTAAAAAGAAAAAATAAGTTTACGATCTACACTACCAGTTGTATTTGAACAGCAAAGAAAGTATGAAGCTAAGAAGATGAACAGGGCTGTAGCAGTGTACATATGCATATACCTCATTGTCATGTTCTAGACTTGTTATATTTATCTTTAAATTAAAACAGAAATTTACCCCCTTAATATTGTGGCTGTTTTTTTCTCTCTGGTATCGAAAATAGTATCGAATATCGATATTTTTCAAGGTATCGTATCGAAGTTAGAAATTCCAGTATCGTGACAACACTACTTGACGATATGAAATGTTAGAGGTCTTCTGGACGAAAAGTGTATGTTTTGAAAATATTCTAACATAAAAGGTCTTTAAAGTTGTGTTTTAGGCCATTATTCTTTGGCACAGTATCTATCAAACAAACTAAAACTGAAAGTACAATATTGCATAATCCCTTCATCAAGCCTGTTTTTGCTCCAAAGTTGTGTTTGGGCCATTATACTTTGGCCACACTATCTATCAAACAAACTAAAAGTGAAGTTGTTCAGGCAATCAGCTCATGAGCCAGTGTTTTCCGTGTCTCAGAATGGCTCAGTTTACAGTAAATGCAGTGAGCTTGTTTATTGCATGTGCTGTGAGTTTAGTGCATGTTTGGGAACTCAATGGCTGCCAGTTGTACTTTATTTTTTGCGGGAGATGATTACAGTATTTTACTAGATTTGTAGTGAGAAGCGTTTTGTAAGTCTGTTTTCACTAAAACTAGAGTTTAACTTCAAAATAAAAGCTCTACTGTCATTTCTGTCAAAATAAAAGCTTAAAAGTGCAGTATGAATTGCTGACAGCTAGCGGTTTAAATGGGTAATGTCACTGCAGTCAAATTTCGAGTGTAGAAATTAGGAAAGAAGTATTGTAATTGCCTGCTGTAGTGTAAAGCAAAAGTAATATACCTATGAAATATTAATTTTCATTTATTTTACAGTGCAATTGTTGTACAATATATGGCTATTACTGTCATAGGAATTACAATAATATAAAATTGTTATTATTGTTGTTATAGTCTAATTTGTTTGGTTTCTAAAACACCAGTTTGAATGTAATATAGACTGAGACAGTATATCACAACTAAAAAGAGTCCCCTTCTTTAAAGACTTTTTTTCTGACTTAAGTTGGGTTAAAGCTGTTAAATTGGAACTCTCAAAGTTCATTAGACAGAATAGATAGAATTTAATTTTAAAATTGTATTTTTTTCCCCCGAAGTATTTATTAGTCTTCTTTTTAAATATCGCAATAAATATCACATTGTAGACTTCTCATCGCAATATAATATTGTTACATCCCTAGTCACACTTGGTTAGTCCTTCTTCTGTGTACGTTGGATCAAAAAGGTAGGGTAGTGCAAAAAACGCAATCTCATTTTCTCCTCCAACTTCAAAATCATCTGACATTGTTGTTTAACCTTTTTTGTAAAGTGCGTTTGACTTTCTTTGCACGCTCGCTTTGTAAACACTGGGTTGGTGCTTCTGTCTATGTCACTTGTGACCTTTCCGACATGATTACGTGATGCATGAAGTCGAGCTAGTGCAAGATAAGCATTTGTGGTTAAAAACTATATACATGTTTGCTTTTTAAAGAAAAAAGACTCTTATTCCTCGGCTGGGATCATGTAGAGCTCTTTGAAGCTGCATTGAAACTGCAATTTGGACCTTAAACCCATTGATCCCCATCAAAATCCACCATATGGAGAAAAATCCTGGAATGTTTTCCTCAAAAACAAGAAGTTATTATTCAGTGAGTTACATTTTAGATTGCATATGGTGCATCTAAAAATAATTAATTTAAAATTGTTTAAAATCTTTCGGCAATGCAATTGCATTTATTTTTTGTTCCGCACCAATTATTTCTTTCTCAGAAGTTCTAAGAATCTTCAGTGGAATCCTTAGGATACAAAATCATTACATTCTTTGTGATTCCCATTTGTATGTAGAACTTTTATTTCAGTAGCTTCAGTCAATAACCTGAGCTGCATTTAAAACCTTACAGCCGTGTTTGACAGGAATACCAAACCTTGACGTTCCTGGTCAGTTCTTTTGATACATTTTTTATTATTGTGTTTTGGCTTCATTTTCAACCTTGAATCACTGTGCATCGCTTTCGTGTTTGTTAGAACACATCCAACTCTTTTAGATTACGAACCCGGCCTGGTTTGTACTTTTTGAAGCTTGTTTTTCACGGCTTTAATAAACTTCATACGGATCCTAATCCCGCAGGCATTCGCAGAGCGGTGAGATGCTGTTCTACAGGAAGACGGCGGAGGCAGGAAGGGAAGGAGTGAAAGAGAAATCCCTCTTCAAGAATAGCTCCAGAGCCGAGCGGCTTTTCCTGCTATAGGAAACCTGGAACGGGAGGGTGAAAGCCTCGCTAAAGCATTTGCTGACAGAAATTCAGCCGTAATGGGAAAAAAGCGCACACTTCTCACAGCCATTCCATGCCACTTTTCAGGACGCTCAACCAGACTTCCTGTTTCCTCCTGAGCCACTTCCTGTAGATACCAACAAACCGCTCTTCACATTTGAAGAGTTTTCTCCTCCTTTGGTAGAGTTTTCTGTTATTCTTTCACAAAATAGTGGATGGTTATCTCCATCTGCTTTTTTCTCTCATTCCCTCCACTTCCTCTTCCTATACATATCCTGTATCAAGCATTCATATATCTTCTGGAGACTATCATTCATGTTTATAATTTTTCTCTCTCGTCTTTCAGCATGAAAGGTGTCAGAGTTCATGGGAAGGAAGCTGAACCCGAATTGCAGGTGTGTTGGATGAGGCATAACAACATGGTTATGGATCCTTTATTTTACTTTTATCGTGAAGTGTCCTGAACAGTTGTTCTTCAGAAAAATCCTTTAGGTCCCACAAATTCTTTCAGCATTTTGTGTATTTGAACCCTTTTCAACAGTGACTGTATGATTTTGAGATCCATCTTTTCACACTAAGGACAACTGAGGGACTCATATACAACTATTGCAGAAGGTTCAAACACTCACTGATGCTCCAGAAGGAAAAACAATACATTAAGAGCCGGGGGTGAAAACCTTTTGAATTTGAAGATCAGAGTAAATTTTACTTATTTTGTCTTATCGTCTGTAGCTTCTGAAGGGCAGTACTAAATAATAATAAAAAAAGATATTTAAGCAAAATAAGAAAAATGTACACGTCTCCATTCTGTTCAGAAGTTTTCACCCCCAGGCTTTTAATGCATTGTTTTTCCTTCTGAAGCATCAGTGAGTGTTTGAATCTTAAGTAATAGTTGCGTATGAGTCCCTCAGTTGTCCTCAGTGTGAAAAGATGGATCTCAAAATTATACAGTCATTGTTGGAAAGGGTTAAAATACACAAAAATGCTGGAAAAAAAAAAAATAAGAATTTGTGGGACCTGAAGGATTTTTGGCAATTTCACTGTTGAACTGCCCAAAAGTACCATTAAAATAGTGCCATATATAAGTCATCTAAATTAATTTTTAAGTTCATTGTTTTTAATGCAATTGACGGACCAAACCTGGTGACTGTGTGAAAACTAGCCTATAAAATGTATCGAAAGGCTTCAGACATCTTGAAGAAGGTAATCTGGACCTCTTTGATGGTGCCTTTTTTAATAAATAATGGCACAATTTTCTTTTTTGAGGCAGAAATGTTAAAAACAGCAACATGCATTGTGTCCATACACTGCATGTTCCCATAGTGTGACTGTTTCTGTTCTCACTGGCCTAATTATTGGGCTTGAGGCTACAGGAAATGGGGATCTGTTTCCTGGAAGATATTGGGTTATAGTCTTTTTTTGTAATTCAGCATGTCATGAGTCATGTAGATTACTGGATGAGTCTTGGTCTGTTTTCATGCTTGGTTTGATTGATTGGTCGAAAGAAAGAGGCTCGCAGGTCCTTTACCACATTGTACTTCAGGGTTCGAGTCATGGTTTGTTAGCTTTGTCGATTACTTGTGTCAGCAGTTTACTGCATGCAAAGATGTAAATTGTACAGTTGAAGGCAAAAGTTTTCATACACCTTGCAGAATCTGCAAAATGTTAATCATTTTACCAAAATAAGAAGGATCGTACAAAATAAATGTTGTTTTTTATTTAGTAATAACCTGAATAAGATATTTCACATAGAAGACATTTACATATGGTCCACAAGAGAGAGAGAGAGTTCAAGTTTACATACGCTTGATTCTTAATACTGTGTTGTTACCTAAATGATCCACAGCTGTTTAGTGATAGTTGTTCATGAGACCCTTGTTTGTCCTGAACAGTTAACTGCCAGCTGTCCTTCAGAAAATCCCTTCCGGCCCACAATTTCTGTGTTTTTTTTTTTTTTAGCATTTTTGTGTATTTAAACTCTTTCCAACAATGACTGTATGATCTTGAGATCCATCTTTTGACACTGAGAAGTCAAGAGGGTCTCATATGCAACTATTACAGAAGGTTCAAATGCTCACTGATGCTTCAGAAGGAAGATCAGGGTAAATTTCACTTCTTTTGTCTTCTGAAAACATGTATGTATCTTCTGTAGCTTCTGAAGGGCAGTACTAAATGGGGAAAAAATATATATTTAAGCAAAATAAGAAAGATGTACACATCTTCATTCTGTTCAAAAGTTTTCACCCCTGGCTCTTAATGCATTGTGTTTTCTTCTGGAGCATCAGTGAGAGTTTGAATCTTCTGTAATAGTTGCATACGAGTCCCTCATTTGTCCTCAGTGTGAAAAGATCTCAAAATCATACAGTCATTGTTGGAAATACACAAATACACAAAAATGCTAAAAAACAAAGAGTTGTGGGACCTGAAGGATTTTTCTGAAGAACTGCAGGCAGTTTAACTGTTCAGGACTAACAAGGGACTGAACAACTATCACTAACCAAAATAACACAGCTGTGGATCATTCCGGTAACAACACAGTATTAAGAATTAAGTGTATGTAAACTTTTGAACAAGGTCATTTTTATAAATTCAACTATTATTTTCTCTTGTGGACTATATGTAAATGTCTTTTATGTTAAATATCTTATTCAGGTCAGTAGTAAATAAAAAAAAAAAAAACATGCATTTTGTATGATCCCTTTATTTTGGTAAAATAATTAACATTTTGCAGATTCTGCAAGGTGTATGTAAACTCCTGACTTCAACTGTACTTCATCAATACCAGTTTCCTTCAGCGATATTTAATAACTTGTTGTCATGCATGTTGTGAATCCTATCCCAAACCAAAGAGACTCAGGGGTAGTTTGCTGGTGCTCAATTGAATTCTGAAAACTGACAGACTAACCAAACAAACTGAACTGGCTTCAAAGGGTTCCTTTATCAAAAAGAAGGATCAAACCGATGACTTCAAAAAGCTGTGGTGTGAAAGTGCACGTAAAGGTGAAGCATGTCAGTCGGAATAGCAAAATGAATAGCTTTTTTTTTATAATTATAGCTTTTTTTTTTTTTTAAATACATTATTAGATCATTTTCCAAGGCTGCATGATGTATAACCAATTTAAAAATGAAAATAAAGGATAATGCTATTGTGAATATAGAGATGCTATGATTCAATTAAATAAATATGTGACCCTGGACCACAAAACCAGTCATAAGTGTCAATTTGTCGAAATTGAGATTCTTATGTCACCTGAAAGCTGAGTAAATAAGCTTTCCATTGATATATTGTTAAAATAGGACAATGTTTGTCTGAGTTACAACTATTTGAAAACCTGGAATCTGAGGGTGCAAAAAAATCTAAATATTGAGAAAATCGCCTTAAAAGTTGTCCAAATGAAGTTCTTAGCAATGCATAGTACTAATCAAAATCTATATTTATGGTAGAAAATTTACAAAATATCTTCATGGAACATGATCTTTACTTAATATGCTAATGATTTTTGGCATAAAAAAAAAATCGATAATTTTGACCCATACAATGTATTTTTGGCTATTGCTACAAATATACCCGTGCTACTTATGACAGGTTTTGTGGTCCAGGGTCACTTATATGCATTGCAGGTTTAATATATGCACTCCACATGAACTGTAGTCATTTACACATGTAGAGTGTCTCAAACTAATTGTTTATGCCCCATTGCTATTTTATATGTATTTTAAGTCATTTTAAAGGCTATTGTTCACTTAGGTCTACTTTAATTACCATAAAAAAAAAAAAAGTTTGTCAAGACAAACTTTAGGTCATTCGAACATTCACATACACAAAAACATTCTTTCTGCCTTGCCATTGGTCAGAAAAAAAGATAGCCACGCCCCAAGCTTCTCTCATTGGCTGAGCTGGTTGTGCTGTCAGGCTAGTTGTGCTTAAACAACCACAGCAACGGAGTCACGGTGTCTACACTGTTGAATGAGTCTCTACATTGGGATGGAAGAAAGAAAAACATAGGAAGAATCACTTTTAAGATGCTATCATGCTTTATGTAAAGTTTGACAGTTAGGTAGACCTGTTTGTGTTTTTAAAACACATCCACACACATTATTTATTATGGGAAGCTGGCATGTTTGTGCTGACAGTCCTCTTGAGTTCTTTATTGAGGGCAACAGCTGGCTGCTCTCTGCGCTCGTATCTCACACCCAGACACACCCTCCAGTGCCACACTGATCTCTCTGTTTCTCTCACTCAGTCTGTGCCTCTTTTTTTTCTCCTTCCACATGGACTCTCGGCCCCACATGAGTGCACAAAGAGAAGTCTATTTCCCTCCAAATTAGATTTGCTGAAGGAAAGAGGTTTGCACTATTGAAGCTCACCCAGTCTGCAGCAATATTTAGTTTTGGTGCTTGTGTTTGTAGTTCTGGGACATCTCTAAACCTCACCGAATAGATGGCAGAATGAATGGCGTCAGTTTCAGTGAGCAGTCTAGCAAACTGGATGCTGGGAAGCGCTGAATGTAGACACTTTTGATCTGTTTGTGAAAACATTCCAGAGTCTGGACTAAATATGGACTTGAGCTCATGTTGTTGGAGACTGAGATGTTGGGTATGTGTACATTTATATTGAGTTAATTGCTTTAAGTTTAATGAATACAGTATTTTGTTTAAAGTATGTGAAAATGTTTTAGTATTATAATTAAATGTGTAAATTATATAAATATAGTACTTTTCATAATTTTTTTAAATAGTTTGTTATAATTTGTTTATATATTTGTGAAAATTGTGAAACTTGTCATTATTATTTTGAGGAATATTTATGAAGCTGTTTTGCGTAACTGCTTAACTGTTATATGAACAGTTTGTAGCAACATCTGTCCAAAAAAGGTTTTGTTGATGTTATTTTTTAATTGCAATTAAATATAAAAATAATATTTATAATTACAACTGTACTTTTATACAATTTTATAAATTTTTTACAAATATTTGTAAAATATTTTAATTAATATAATTTAGTTTTTATATTTAATTTCATATTTTAATTTAAAAAAAATATTTATATATTTTTAGGAATATTTATGAAGCTATTTTGCGTATATGAACAGTTCGTATATGAACAGGTTTGTCAAAAAAAGGCTTTGATTGGGTTATTTTTTTATTGCAATTAAATATAGAAATAATATAATTACAACTAATTTATGCAATTTTAATACTTTTTAAAAAATATTTTTTTAATATTTTAAATAGTTCTATGCAATTAATCGCGATTAATCACATCCAAAATAAAAGTTTTTGTGTACATAATATGTGTGTGTACTATGTATTATGTAGGCTGCATGCATGTGTATATTTAAGAAAAATATGTTGTGTTTATATATTAAATATATTTATATGTAATAGCAATTATATGAATATGAATATATACATGTAAATACTTTCAAAATATATGTGTGTGTCTTTATATAAACATGCATTATATAAAAATGCATTTTGTTTTATTTTATTTTATTTTATTTATAATAAAACATTGTATACACCAGCAGTTCACAATGCCTTAATCTGTCTAAAATAAATGAATAAATAAATCAAAATTAATAAATGAAAAAAATAAATGCTCCCAAAAAGGACAAAAATTCCATAAAAAAGTATTTGATTTATAAATATCAACATTTTTCTCTATGGCTGAACTATATAAGTCTGGCTTCTGGGATCTAGATATCTTGTTTGCATTCATAAATGAGGCATTATGTGAGAAACGCTATGCAATATAATTTGCTAAGCAATTGACAAATGGATTGAAATTAACTGAATGTAATCATGCACACATTAGCCGTTCCACTGAGAAGCGTCTCTTAAACGCACTTCATAATCGCATGCGATCATCTGAAGTGGTGATGAAAATCACAGAGGTTTCCCTAATAGGACAAAGCGTGAAGCGAGATTCCCAGGTTCACTTTCTGCATTTCGTGGAGCGCAGGGAGCGTCTGTTGTGGATTCCTGTGAAAGGCAGTTGTCTGAAATAGCTGCAGGTGTGGGCTGCGCGCTGTGAGGAGAGAGCTGGCCCACTTTTGTTGTTTAATATAGACAGGTGGTGTAGTCTGAAATGAGACTGCAGCTGTTCCCCAGTCTCTCGACTTAATGCACATGTAATCTCATGTAAACGTGTGTGTGTGTGTGAATGTGAGAGGATGTTGCAAGCAGTTAGGCAGCCATTTGCCCCGGCAAAGTCCTGGGTTTCCCAGTGGAGGTTTTTGCTCAGTCACAGCTGGGGTCTGCGGTGGGACTGTGCTGATTCATGCTGATACTGGTGGCCACCACTGCTGTCTGGTGTGATGGTCTACTGGGGAACGGGACAGTTAGTGAACACAGGGTGGTTTGTTAGTGTTAGTTAATCTGATTGGTGTAATTTTAAAGAGCCACAGAGACTTCATGGAAATCATGTTGTGTCATGCAGTTTAATCTATTTTTATGTTTTTGTTTAAAGGTGCCATAGAATGCATTGAAACAATATTTTAAATTGTTCTCTGATATCTACATAGAAGGTGTATGTAAGGGCAAAAATTCTCCTGAAACGGTTTTACAGGTCCATTTACAACCCTAGGATTTGTCCCTAGAATGAAATTGTCTATTATTACCTTATTTGGAAGGTTCATGAATAATAATGATGAGCTCTGCTCTGATTGGCTGTTTCACAGAGCAGCTCATTCATTAGCTCGCACATGGAGGGAAAAATATATATTTAATCACGGAGATCCAGCCGCTATTATGCGGGGCATTAAAACTGCTGTTTTGAATGCACGATCATTTTACTTTCACTTTTGTGATTGCACATGCTCTGTGTAACGTTATACTACAGCGGCAGTACTGACCACATATTTTACAAGTTTAGATGCTTGTTAGTGATGCTCAGGATCTGTGAATCATTCGCCATCGTCCGCGCAGTCATCTCTCTGTTTATGTGGTAAGTGCAATGTAACAGGCTACCACTAGCATTAAGCTAACCGTGTCCCTTCAGTGTCTCGCCTTATTTTATTAGAACACCTTATTTGTTTTCCTTGCATTTCTGAGTACAGACACCAACCCATCCCTGCACTTAACATCTCCTGCACAACCTGGAACACGAAGGCCCGGTTTCACAGACAGGGTTTAGACTAAGCCAAGATTAGGCCAAAGTTCAATTAGGACATTTAAGCAATTTTCATAAACGTGGTTAGAATAAAAACATTACTGGTGTGCATCTTGAGACAAAAACAAAGGCACTAATATATTTTAGGATCAATCAGTGCAATTTTATTTTAGTTGAAACAGCTCAGATTTACATTTTAGTCTAGGACTAGACTTAAGCCTTGTCTGTGATCTGCCATTTTCGCTATTGTCCTCGCTTTGTTTTTTTGTTTTTTTTTCACAATAGCCTAGCTGCAGAACTTCTGATGATTGGGCGATGCAAATGTTGGGGGCGTAACTATTGATGATCGCAACTATTACGTAATAGTCGGTTATGTTGGAATTGGCCTATTTTTCAGTGGTCTTTTGCAAACACCAGATTTATATAAGAAGGAGGAAATGGTGGTGTTTGAGACTCATGGTATGTCATGTACAGAACTGTTATTATTCAACTATACCAAAGTAAATACAGTTTTCCATTCTATGTCACCTTTAAAAGGGATGTTAAAAAATAGTCATATTTTGGGGGGAAAATACATTGTTTTCTGTCTGTTCGAAATCAGATCTGTAAAAACATTTGACTCTAATATGTTAAAAAAAATGAAACAAGAATTTTGAAACTGACTTCATCCAGTGTTTAGATTTTTGTACTAGAAATGTATGCACATTAGTGTATATTTCATTAAATAATGCCTCATTTGCTTATTTAAACCTAACATTTTAGAAAACTTGTAATACAAAAAAAGTTTGCAATTATCAATGTAATCAATTAACTGGGTAAGTAAGGTCATAACTATTAGTTTTTTTTGCCCTATTCACCTACAGTGTCTTGCCTTACTAATATGTATCTTTAAGGTATCAAAATGGACCCTTTAGGTACAAACATTCACCTTTCGCCCCAGTGACAGCTTTTGTACCTTTAGTTCAGAGAGTGTAATAATCCCACAATTAAGTTTCATCCCTGAAAGATGCACCCTGTGTTTGTGTGCTTTCAACCACTTAATCTGGAAAATCCCACTCTAAAAATGTCTGTCTGACCTCAAAGGAAGGGTCGTAAGTAAGATTTGACGTCGCTCCACCACTGACTCTTTATAAAACATCTTTGTCGGTTATTGATGCATGTGCATTCATGTGCACATTGATTTCTAGCCACAATCATGGCGACCCGCTATTTATTCTGTGTGTTTTTGTATCGCATTCCTATCGAACGTCCGGTTAGTGTAAAAATATGAGCATGTCTGAGTTTGCCCAGCATAACGGCGCATTACAGAACAAATTGGCCACTTTGGGACATATCTAAATGACTCCCTCCGCCCCGCGCTCACCACACACACTAAATAAACGCTGCTTTTTGAAACAGGGCCATTAGTCCTGAGGACTGACCATTACCCACACTGCAGCAGTGAGTTTTCAGCGCTCCCCCGCGTCACTCCGCTGATTTATTATCGCCAGTGATATTGACCTTGTGCTTGTATGGGTTCAGATTTGTGCTGGTCACTTGCTTTATCTTGGCTTTAACTGAACTTTTAGGCATGGAGGGTGAGGTAAGTGTAATATTGTAATGCTTTTTAATGAGTTAGCTTGAATCATAACTTTGGCAAGATTTATATGGCCCTCTTTGTGCTG
>NC_133366.1:9040981-9077591 GCF_049309525.1 Garra rufa | reverse complement strand
ATATATATATATATATATATATATATATATATATATATATATTATATATATATATATATATATATATATATATATATATATATATATATATATATATATATATATATATATATTATATATATATATATTTTTTATATTCCTATATTGACTTATATTTATACATATGAATAATAATTTTTTATAAAGTAATTGTAGTAAATTTAAAGTATTCTGTTTTTGTAATTGTTGTAGTTGGTTGTGTATTTTTTATTTTTAGCAGGCTTCCTAAGGACTCTACTCTACTTTTAATAAACCTACTGTTATGTTATGGAGTTTGACAGATGTGGTCAGTGTGATCTGTTGTTTGGGTTTTGAAAGCGAGAGAGTAAATAATGAGAGAAAATGAGATATTTTTTGGCTGAACTGTTGATAATATAAACCTTTGCTGAGCTCAGGCTGAGCAGTAAACACTGAACGGACAGTAAAAGTTGTCCCTATGAAGGTGTGGAGGTGAAGAGTGATGAATGAGGTTGTTAATACAGTGCCATTGTAAACGGTCACAGGGTTTTATACAGCGCCGAATATTAATAGCGATTTGGATGTCTGCTTCTTGATTTTATAGCGGTGGAAAGTGGCAAGGCGCCAGGACGTGCGCAAACTTGGCTGACTGGTTGTTAGACAAATGAAGCAGTCAAATAAAAGAAAGCAGCTGCTGGGTTTTACGTGCAGACGGCCGCTAGTGAGAGGCGGCTTTGTGGCATCTGCTGTTTTAGCGTCGTGTGAAGTCTGTCACAGTTATAAAAGTGCTGAGGCGCCGTGACAAGGCTCATGGCTAAGAAACTACGGATGTGGCATTGGCAAACGACTCAAGAAGATGATGATGGAATTCTGTCATCTGGTATTAATATTCTGCCATTATGCAGAAAGACAATTATTCTTGCACTTAGCAAATATGGTGCCAGTGCAAGGTTATTTATTTATTTATTTACATTAAATACATTATGCTATATGTGCTATTGTCACATTTAGACTGATTTGGGTTATTTTACTCATTTTAAATAATGAAATACTTTGCTTGGAAAAGTGGTTTAACCAAAATAGATATTACTATTAAATACCATTCTACAATCACCAAAAAAAGATGAAATGCAATAAAATAAAGCTTGTGTATTTTACTTTCTACATGTTAGAAATTCATTTCAAACCTCTGTGGAACATAAAAAAAGGAAAAATAAAATAAAGTAATAAAGTCTTTTACTTTCCGCATGTTAGAAATTAATTGCAAAGACACACACACAAAAAAGGAAAAATAAAATAAAATAAAATAAACAAGCTTGTTCTTTTACTTTCCGCATGTTAGAAATTAATTACAAAGACATGCAGAAAAAAAGGAAAAATAAAATAAAATAAATAAGCTTGTACTTTTACTTTCCGCATGTTAGAAATTAATTACAAAGATATACAGAAAAAAAGGAAAAATAAAATATAATAAAACTTGTGTCTTTTACTTTCCGCTTGTTAGAAATTAATTACAAACGCACACAGAAAAAAAATAAAAATAAAATAAAAATAAAGATTGTGTCTTTTACTTTCTGCATGTTAGAAATTAATTCCAAACTTCTGTGGAACACAGAAAAAAGAAAATAAAATACAAATAAATAAATTAAATTAAATAATAAAATGTAATAAAGATTGTGTCTTTTACTTTCTGCATGTTAGAAATTAATTTCAAACTTCTGTGGAACACAGAAAAAAGAAAATAAATTACAAATAAATAAAATAAAATAATAAAATATGATAAAGCTTGTGTCTTTCACTTTCTGCATGTTAGAAATTAATTTTAATTAATTACAAAGATACACAGGAAAAAAAGGAAAAATAAAATAAAAATAAAGATTTTTTCTTTTACTTTCTGTATGTTAGAAATTAATTTCTAACTTCTGTGGAACACAGAAAAAAATGAATAATAAAATAATAAAATAAACTAAAAAGCTTGTGTGTTTTACTTTCAGCATATTAGAAATTAATTTAAAACTTTTGTGGAACAGAATAAAGGAAAAATAAAAAAAATAAAAAAAATAAATAAACGCTTATCTTTCTGCATGTTAGAAATTTATTTCAAACTTATGTGGAACACAGAAAAAAATTGTATTAAAAAATAAAATAAAAATAAATAAAATAAAATAAAGCTGATCTTTCTGTATGTTAGAAATTAATTTCAACATTCTGTACAACAAAGAACAAAGGAAAAATAAAATAAAAATAAATAAAATAAAGCTTGTGTCTTTTACTTTCTATATCTTAGAAATTCATTTCAAACTTCTGTGGAATATAGAAAAAAGGAACAAATAAAATAAAATTTAATTATAAAATAAAACAAAGCTTTTTCTGCATGTTAGAAATTTATTTCAAACTTCTGTGAAACAGAAAAAAAGTGAAAAATTTAATTAAATAAAATTTGTGTCTTACGTTTTGCGTGTCAGAAATTAATTTCAAACTTCTGTGGAATGCAGAAAAAATGAAAAATAAACTAAAATTTAGTTGAAAAATAAAACCTTGGGTCATTTTTGGCATGTTAGAAATTCAAACATCTGTGGAAAAATTGTATTTAAAAAATTTAATTAACTTTTTTATTAAATAAAGTTTGTGTCTTTTACATTCTGCATGTTAGAAGTTAATTTCAAACTTCCGTGGAATGCAGGAATTTACTTTCTGCATATTCAAATTTCTGTGGAACAGAGAAAATAAAGGAAAAATAAATGTAAAAAAGAATAAAAAAAAAAAAGTTTGTCTTTTACATTCTGCATGTTAGAAATCAAACTTCTGTGGAACAGAGAAAATAAAGGAAAAATAAATGTAAAAAAAAGAATAAAATAAAATAAAGTTTGTGTCTTTTACATTCTGCATGTTAGAAATCAAACTTCTGTGGAACACTGAAAAAAAAAAAGAAATGTTGTTTTGGAGCACATTGATTTTCATTGTATGAACAAAAACATTTGTACAGATATTTTATTCTTAAAATAAAATAATTTGCCCTCCACAGAAGGACCAAAAAAAAAAAAAAAAAAAAAATGAAATGCTTTTTTCCATAAACTATACTGAATTTTTTTATAAGTGACATCTGGTACTGTATTAGTTGCCATCTGATGTCCAGTGCACATACTGTACAGTCTGGGTCCTGAAGTGCAGGCCTGCAGTTTTAGGTTGATACTGGTCCGCCGTGAGCGTTTCTGTCAGGTATTGATGGACTCTTTTGGAGGTGCTGTGCTTTAGTCAAACATTACATATCTTTGTAGAAGCTCATTCTTCATTGGCTCTCTAAAGCGCTCCAGTCATCTCAAAGGCCCTCCTTTTCAATTCATAATCCCATTCCGCCTTCCACAAGATGGGATTTGTCCAAATCAATTTTGTAATGCATTTTTCATTTTGAAATGTAATTAAGGTGGTCTCTCTTCTCTCTCCCGCTGATCACTGATTCATATTCTCTCACCTGCTCGTGCGCTTTTGTATTAGCGGGTCAAGGGTGAGTTCAGTGTTTGGCTAACTCTAATCTCTCAATGGAAAACCGGCTTACTGTTACTTTAATATCCATGGAAGTCGGCTCATGAAACCTTTCTTTTGAAGTAGGGGTTATTCCTCTGCTCAAACAGCTTTCAAATCCCCAGCTTCAGCCTCAGACCAAATGTTCAAGGGCCACCTGATGCATATTTCACACAGTAACACTTACTAAAATCACAAGTTCTGGTCTGATTGGCAGGCTTTACGTTTCTTCTGGGAGTCAGAGTGCACAGGGTGACCGCTTTTGAGAAAGAACGGGATTTGATAGGTTAGTGGCATTGATCCTTAGAAGAAGAAAATAAATAAATAAATAAAAATAAACAGCATAGTAATACTTCAGTTTGTTTTCTGTCTGTAAAATAATAATTATACTAATTCCGTTTTTTTTTAAATATTTTTTTATGTATATTTCATTTGCTTATTTAATTTCATATAATTTTAGAACTTTATGTTTTCTGTCTGTTAAATAATAAATGCAAATTACTTTCCTCTTATGTTATGTATTTTTTATGTAATTTTGTTTGCTTATTTAATATCATGTAATTTTAGGACTTTATTTTTGTTTTTGCACTGGTGCAAATATATCTTTGGTGCAGGTGTTTGCATTGGGTTTTTTTATTTGTTTTGAGTTGTTTTGTTGATTTTTATTTATTTTAAGTATATATATATATATATATATATATATATATATATATTCCTATTTTTGAACTGGTGCATGTGTTTGCATTGGTCATACAGAATAGTTATTTGCATAATCTATTGAATATTGAAGTCTGGAGATTATCTTAAATAATTTATAATTATGAAATTTTAAATTGGCTATAAAAATATGTTGCTTTAAAATTATTAAAATTAATATGCTTTGCACTTTCCATGCCATAATCCTTTCAGAATTTGTATGAAACTTTCGTTTTTCTTATGTTTTGGGAATTACATCCGCATAGTTATGCTGGGTTCATTCTCGAAAGAGCGGTGACTGACACAGTGATATCAAAGCAATTGACGGGGGGGAAAAAATCCCCCTTAGCTCAATTTTGTATGCAATGGCAAAGTGTATATATTTAGTTTATTTTTTTATTTTGTTAATTTAGAAAAAGGTTTGGAGCATTTTTTGTTCGTTAAATATAAGTTTTTGTTTTTTTAACGAACAGCGCCCAACGGAAGACTGATAGTCTGTTTGATCAGTTTGCCTTCTCAAATCATCACGACTTGCCTAAAATAAAATCTATAGATATAAAACAGTTCAATTATAGTTTAAACGTTAAAGATACATGTGCGCGATTAGGCGCATAGTTTGTGTGGACAGTGGAAGATAAAGCCGCTTTGCAGGTCATCGAGGCACCAGCGCAATCACTTGCATTTTTTCAGTGGAAGCAATTTAAAATGATCCGTCATTTTAGCTCACAAAGGAAAGAATAATACATCAAAAAACGTTACAGTGGTTTTATAAAATAAAGAAAACAAAAATGATGCGCTTTCTGTCGTCTCATTCTTGAACAGGAGTGCTTAACAAAAATAAAGCGAAATGCATGCCTCACAGACATGATAAACATATCTATAGAAAGCTTTAAATTATTACTTAACGAAATAAAACAAATCGAAAACAAAAACTTGTTCATTGTGTAATCCGTAAAGATAAATTTCTCTCTCAAGGCGCGTCCAAAAAGGAGATGCAAGTCAGGATCTTTGCGAAACTGACTCAGAATACACTTTATTAATAAATAATTGAGATATGTCCTTACTGTTTCCCCGACACATTCATTATTTATTTTTGCCTGTGCTTTGTGGCAAGTCCCACGCCGGTCTCGAAAGTAAAAGCGAAAGTCTTGTGTTGTTTCCACCAGCGTGGCATATATATATATATATATATATGTATATGTATGTATGTAATCTTTTCTTTTTTTTAATTTACTTTTTTAATTTAATTTTATCATGGCCATTATTTGCTTAATTTACTTAATTTATAGTTTTATTAATTTTTAATTGGCTGTAACAATGGTTCATATACATAAATTATTACTTTTTTGTTTACATTTTATTAAACTTTTATTTTGTTATATTTATTTTAATTTCTTTTTTTTTGCGACTTTGATTCCTTGCATATGGCCCTTACAGGTGAATTGCTTGCCTGTATTGAATCGAATATCAAAGTAAAAAAATAAGCTTAAATCAGTTATAATTGTGTAAACGTATAAATCAGTCATAAATTGGCTACAAAAATATGTCCATGTATACAAACTCAGTACATTTTAAATAAAATGCTTCTCACATGCAATTAGTGATTTTCTCCAGTAATGTTTTAAATTTGATGCACCAGGTGTCAAAACAACTGTTCTGACCATATGCCACGACACTAATAATACCCACCAAGATTTGATGCCTGGCACATGCATGCGTTGACAGCATTTTTTATATTTTTTGATCACATGTTGGTAGGAGCACTTTTCCGACAGGATTAGTTTTTAAAAACAAAGTTTGAGCTACAATTACACATCTTTGTGATTTGGACAGAACGGGGATCCTGATGTGGGCGTAAGGTCTAGTGCGTTTGTGGGCAGCCTTTTAAAAAATGATGTGCACAAAGAAAAGCCCATTTCAAAAGGTGAACAGCATAATTTTACAAGCTCTTTGAAAAAATAAGCATGCAGACAAAGCGAGAAATGTTGATTTGTAAATGATTTGAGAAATTTGAATGATCTGTAATCATTCAAAACCTGAATGTAGGACTAAAATGAATCTATTAAAAAGTGTTATGCATCATTTTTAGACTGTTTTACCCAATATCTGTGCATTTTTGCAATATTACTGGTAAATTTTTGTATTTTAATTTCTTAGATTTGTTTTATGTTTTGTGTTGTTTTGTCAGTTTGAAAATTATTTTATTTGATTTTATTGCTATTTTTGCTCTAATGCAGGAGTTAGCATTGGTCATACGGGACAATTATTTGCATAATCTATTGAGTATTGAAGTCAAAAGATTATCTTAAGTCATTAATAATTGTGATATAAATAAATAAAAAATAGGTTGACATAAGTAAAATCAATATTATCGGAATAGTTTTTTATTTTGCTTTCTTAGATTTTTAAAATGTTTTGTCAATTTTTATTTAATTGAATTTTATATATTTGTTATTTTTATGAATGTTAATTTTTTAATTTAATTTAATTTTATTCCTATCTTTGAAATAATATTTTTTTATTTTAATTTCTTAGATTTTTTTATGTTTTGTGTTGTTTTGTCCATTTTTATTTAATTGAATTGAATTTTTTTACTATTTGTTTATGTTAATTTTTTTTACTTAATTTGAAAATTATTTTTTTATTTAATTTAATTTTATTCCTGTTTTTGTACTGGTGCAAGTGCTTACATTGGCCATACAGGATAATTATTTGCATAATCTGTTGAATATCAAAATCAGGAGATTATCTTAAAAAAAATTATAATTAGGAGAATATAAATTGGTTATAAAAATAGGTTGACGTAAGTAAATTCAAAATTATCAGAATATTTTTTTATTTTAATTTCTTAGATTTTTTAAAATGTTTTGTCAATTTTTATTTAATTTAATTTTATATATTTGATATTTTTATGAATGTTAATTTTTTATTTTATTTTATTTTATTCATATCTTTGCACTGGTGCAGGTGCTTGCATTGGTCATACAGGATAATTATTTACATGATCTATTGACTATCAAAAGAGATTATCTTAAATAATTTATGGTTAGGAAATTATAAATTGCCCTAACTTTTACAAGCTCTTTGAAAAAAAAAAGGCATGCAGACGAAGCGAGAAATGTTGATTTGTAAATATAAATAATTTAATACCTGAATGTAGCACTAAAATAAATCTAATAAAAGCATTTTGCATAATTTTTACCCAATATCTGTGCATTTTTGTGCTTAGAGTATTGCGTCGTAAGCCTATCACCATGTTGAAGCCAAATTCTAAATCAGCTGTAAGCCGCATTTCCAGCGTGTCTCACATGAGGAGTGTATTTCTGTGTTTGTTTCTGTGTATGAAGAGAGTTATGAGGTTTATTTTCACTCATGTCACCTATGTAGGTGGCTCACTGGGTTTAAGAACAGAGCCACAGACGCAAACCACTTCCCTAATTGGACTTCCTGCATGTCAGAGATACCTACTGTAGATGATAGTGTTGTCTAGGGTAGCGTGTGTGTGTGTGTTTGTGTGTGTGTGTGTGTGTGTGTGTGTGTGTGTGTGTGTGTGTGTGTGTGTGTGTGTGTGTGTGTGTGTGTTTGCAATGGCCCTTTCCTGACCAGCATCAAGAGCGATTGTTCATCCCGCTGCTGATGTTCATTCAAGTGTATGACTGCATCTGTTTGTTTGCCTGGAAATGACCTTGTGCTTAAAGTCTTCAAAGTCAAACCGTCACTACAGACAGGTTGGCCGGCCAGAGGCCAATCTGTTGATGTTGGTCCGCCAAATATTACTTCTTATCGCATGTAGTTATGCTAAACTTTACTCTGTGCTGCTTATGATCTCTCTGTGCTCGCTCTGAGATGATCAAGCATGTGGATCTTCATGTCATTGTCATTTTTATCTGCAAGCCGCCCACCTGCATGCTTCAAAGAGACAGGAAGACGAGGAGCGGGCAGAGGTGCATTTGTGAAACGAACTTATCTGACAGTTACTGTGAGTGAGTGAGTCAGATAAGAACCCGCAAACTCCGACCTTTGACCTCTGAACCACATGGCCTGATTGGCTGATGATTATTTCATGTATGTACTGGTGTATGTACTGGAAAAACAGCCCTTACAGTTTTATGTATTGTTACTTTCAATAACAAAATCTCAATTTTTTATTCAGAAAATTCAAACATTTTAGCACTTTGATGTGGCTTGGCAGATCACTGTATAGGCACCATCAATTTCTACTCTGTTCTAATATTTATACACATTAGCTGCCACTGAATAAAAAATAAAAAGGTAATTGTGACTTTTTGTCTCACAATACTGATTTTTTTTCCCTCACAATTGAGTTTATATCTTGCAATTCTGACTTTTTTCTTTGAACTGAGATATAAAGTCACATTTCTGAGAAATAAAGTCACAATTCTGAGAAATAAAGTCGCAATTCTGAGAAATAAAGTTACAGGGAAAAAATCTGAATTATAAGGGAAAAAGTCAGAATTGTGAGATAAACTCGAATTTGCGAGGAAAAAAGTCAGAATTGCAAGTTTTTCTTGCAAATGTGAGTTTATATCTTGCAATTTGGATTTTATTTCTCTTTTGTGAGTTTATATCATAATATTCAAAGAAAAAAAGTCAAAAGTGTGAGTTGATATCTTGCAATTGCAAGTTTATATCTCACAGTTCTGAGAAAAATGTAGAACTGTGAGATATAAATTTGCAATTCTGAGAAATAAATTGAGAAAACAAGTTTTTCTCACAAATGCAAGTTTGTGTCTCACAATTCTGACTTTATTTCTCTCAATTGTGTTTATATCATGAATTTCTGAGTAGAAAAGTCAAAATTGTGAGGTTATACCTTACAATTCCGACTTTATAACTCACAAATGCGAGTTTACATTGTGCAATTCTGACTTTTTTTCCACATAACTGTAAGATATAAACTCGCAATTCTGAGTCATAAAGTCAGAATTGTAAGACATAAACTATGAGAAATGAAGTCACAATTTTGAGAAATAAAGTTAGAATTGCAAAATATAACTCGCAATTGTGAGTTTATGTCTTACAGTTCTGAGAAAAAAGTCAGAATTGTAAGAAAAAAGTCAGAATTGCAAGATATAAACTCACTTTTGCAAGAAAAAAAGTCACAATTCTGAGAAATAAAGTTAGAATTGCAAAATATAAAGTCACAATTCTGACTTTTTTTCAGAATTGAGGGTTTATATCAGTACCCTCAAAATTGGGCTTTATAACTCACATTTGTGAGTTCTGAGAAAAAAAGTCAAAATTGTGAGAAAAAAGTCAAAATTGCAAGAAAATAGTCAGAATTCCAAGATATAAACTTGCATTTGCGAGAAAAAAAGTCAGTTCTGAGAAAAAAAAGTCCGAATTGTGAGATATAAACTCTTTTCTCCCAAATGCGAGTTTATATCTTGCAATTCTGACTATTTTCTTGCAATTTTGACTATATAAGACTCTTCAGCACATTTCCTTCCATAAATGTTTTCTATGACTCAGATACCAAGAGTCTTTGGAGACTCTCATCTGTGCATCCAAAAATAATGTTTGTGTGGTGTTTATGTGCAGTTTAATCAGGACAGGGTCAATGCGAATTGGGCAGATCATCACTAGTTGTGGGCGGGGCTTAACCCTACGGTGACGTCACAGTAGGGGGAAATCTGAAACGGCGTGTTTTCAGATACTGCTTCTAATTTATAGAAATTATAAATTAGACAGATCAACAAATTGTTAAGTAAACCACTGTTTAATAATAAAAAAATATATACTGTGCTGTACTGAAACTGTAGTGTTTCTGTGGCAGGGAAGCATGTACATGCATTAACAACAGTTTTGTCCACGGTTGAATTGAAACTGTGTTTGAATCCCTCAGAGGGAAGCTGTAGGATTGGCCCTCCATGCCTCCTGAGGACTGAGGTGACGCAGAGTTCAATTTGATTAGCTCTCATCCCGTGAGCGACCTCTGGCCCTCAGTCTGGGATTACCATTGAGGTCTGGCTCTGGAGTGGGATTTACAGCCGAATTGCCAAGCACATACTGACAGCTGCCTTATTACTCTTTGCTCCGTAATTCGGCATTCTGATTGGTCAGATACACTGTCAGATATTTTCAAACAAAGTTAAACTGCCTAACTGACTGATTTTTGACATAGACGTTCTAGTTTCATGTCTGTCGTATCACTCTGCTGTCTCTTTCTTCTGGCATAATAGAATAGTTTCAGCTCAAATCAATATTTCACGTCCATTTATTTATTTATTTGGCGAGGAGTTGTAATGCACAGTCAGATGGATATTTTGGGAAAATGAAGCCCTTTAGGTGACCTGAGATTGATCGGATGCCCTGTGGGAGTTTGTTTTGTGATAACAACCTGCTGATTGAACATCATCTCTCACTGATCTACTCATGAGTCTCACTTCGGCCTACTGTTTGTGCACAATCAAAACGAAAGATGAGGTACTATGGGGGGTTTTATGTGCTTCAGATTTAAGATTTAAATTGCATTTGAAAAATGCATTTTAAATTCAAGTCATCTAAATTATAATTCAGTTTCAGATCAGTGTGCATTGCATTTTACTTCCAGTGGTAAACAGGATGTAGAATTGTAATGCTGAAAAATTCTTATAGTACTTTAAATTTTATAACACGTTTTGTTTTCAGTGTGAATTGGCCATTAACATGTCTTCACCATAATTTCCAGAAACAGTATATGATACTGATGATTAATGTTTATTTATTAATTTACTGTTGATTAATGTTAGAAAATACACCTATATATTTTTTTTATTTAATGAATACATTTTATATTAATTTAACTTTTATTTACCGTGGTGGAAATGTTAATTATTATTCCTGCTTTTATAGTTCAAAAATATTTGTAAAAATATATTGTACATTTTATAAATGTAATTTCATAAATATATAACATTGCATTATGTTAATTTAATCATTAATATTAATTATATTATTATATTATGTTTATTAGGGCCCGAGCACTACAGTGCGAGGACCCTATTGGAATTGCTCCGTTTATTATTCTTCTTCTTCTTCTTCTCCAAAATGAAAAGTCTTTTTGAGGGCCTAAACATGCCCGAAAACTCACAAAACTTTGCACACGCATCAGACCTGGCGAAAATTTACATCTGATATGGTTTTCAAAAGTGGGTGTGGCAAAATGGCTCGATAGCGCCACCTATAAAATTTCAACGGAGTGCGCCTCGAGCTACGTTTCTCGTACATGTACGAAACTCGGTACACATGTGTAACACACCAATACCTACAAAAAAGTCTCCTGGTGCAACATCCGAAACCCAACAGGAAGTCCGTTATATTGAATTTCCTGTACGATTTTTGTGCAGTTTTTGCCATTTTCAGGCCTCGTACTTTAACGAACTCCTCCTACAGTTTTTATCCGATCATCTTCAAATTTGCTGAGTGTCATCATAAGGCCTTTGCGATGTTAAATTGCGAAGCTTTAGAGTTTTCGTCGAAGGGCGTGTCCGTGGCGGCCTGACAAACTTTGATGTTTCGCCATGAAAAAGGAAGTTGCTATAACTCAGGCATACAATGTCCGATCTGCCTCAAACTTCACATGTTTGATGACAGTCCGGTCCTGAACACACGTCAGTGCCTAAATTCAGTTATAGTCATAGCGCCACCTGCTGACAACAGGAAATGACATGTTTAACACTGTTACGGACTCTTAGCAACATATTGAAAAGCGTTAAGTCTTAAATAGGCTAGCAACATGCTACAAACATGCTAAAACATGCTAGCAACACTTAGCTAAGAGCTAAAGCATGCTATTAATACAAATACAAAAGGAAATTGCTGTAACTCATGTATATACTGTTGAATCTGACCCAAACTTAATATTCAAGATGCTACAAAAATAATAAAGCATGCTAGCAACACTTAGCTAATATGCTAAAGCATGCTAATTATACAATAAAACAGGAAGTTACTCTAACTCAGGCATACCATGTCCAATCAGCCCCAAACTTAACATGTTTGATAAGAATCCTGGCCTAAACACACGCCCATGCCTGTATTCAGTTATAGTCATAGCGCCACCAGCTGGTAACAGGAAGCCACATGTTTAATACTGTTGTGGATGATTAGCAACATTTAAAAAAAATTCAACAACTGTTAAATAGGGTAGCAACATGCTAGAAACATGCTATAACATGTTAGCAACATTTAGCTAAGTGCTAAAGCATGCTCTTAATGCAATGAAACAGGAAGTTACTGTAACTCAGGCATTCAATGTCCAATCAGCCCCAAACTTCACATGTTTGATAACAGTCCTGGCCTGAAGATGTCTACATGCCAATATTCAGTTATAGTTATAGCGCCACCTACTGTCAACAGGAAGTGACATGTTTAACACTGTGACACACTATTAGCAACACACTAAAAAAGCCATTGAGTGCTAAACTAGTTTAAAACGTACTCAAACATGCTAGCAACACTTACTTAGTGCTAAAGCATGTTGTTAAAGACATAAAACAGGAAGTTACTGTAACTCAGGCATGCAATGTCCAATCAGCCCCAAACTTCACATGTTTGATAAGACTCCTGGCCTGAAGATATATACATGCCCATATTCAGTTATAGTCACAGCGCCACCTGCTGACAACAGGAAGTGACGTTTAATGGTGTTACGGACTCCTAGCAACATATTAAAAAGCTTTAGCAAGTTTTAAATAGGCTAGCATCATGTTAGAATCATGTTAAAACATGCTAGCAACACTTAGCTAAGAGCTAAAGCATGATATTAATACAAAGAAAAATAAGTGTAACTCATGCATACAATGTCCAATCTGACCCAAGCTTAATATGTTTGATAAGAGTCCTGGTCTGAACACAAGCCCATGCCCATATTCAGTTATAGTCATAGTGCCACCTGCTGGCAATAGGAAGTCACATGTTTAATACTGTTGTGGATGCCAAGCAACATTTTAAAAATATCAACAAGTGTTAAATAGGTTAGCAACATGCTAGAAACATGTTAGCAACATTTAGCTAAGTGCTAAAGCATACTCTTAAAGCAATGAAACAGGAAGTTACTGTAACTCAGGCATGCAATGTCCAATCAGCCCCAAACTTAATATGTTTGATAAGAGTCCTGGCCTGAATACATTTACATGCCAGTATTTAGTTATAGTCATAGCGCCACCAGCTGGCAACAGCAAATTACTTGTTTTACACTAACTTAAGCATGCAATGTACAATTTGCACCAAACTTGACATGTTTGCCAATAGTCCTGGCCTGAAGACATCTAAAAGCCAATATTTCTTAATAGCACCACCTGTTGGCAGCAGGATATGTCATGACTTACACTCAAGCATGCCATGTTCAAGCTTCACCAAACTTCATATGTTTCATGAAAGCACTGGCCTGAACACATCTGCATGCCAATATTCAGTTATAGGCATAGCGCCACCAGCTGGCAGCAGGAAGATTGGCACATATCAATGACTTTGACATATTCCTCCTACATTTACTGTGTTAATAGCATAGTGCCCACCATTCGCCACCGATTGGCGGTGAGCCCGAGTGCGAGGGCCCTACCATCGCTGCTTGCAGCTTTAATTTTCACAATATTAAAATTTTTATGTCTCTATGTATAATAATGATAACAACAATATAACATTTTAATATAATATACAATTTTAAAATTATTTTATAATTATAATTAATATAACTTAATAATAATGATTATATTAATGCATGTGTATGTTTATATATATATATATATATATATATATATATATATACACACACATACACACACACACGTTAATATAATCATTTATTGTATTTTTTATGAACTATAAATTATTATTATAATTAAAAATAATGATTATATATATATATATATATATATATATATATATATATATATATATATTATATATATATAATCATAATGTTTTTATTATATTAATTATATTATATTAATTATATTTAATTTACACAATATTTAATTTTTGATATCTGTATGTGTAGAGTATAATTATATAACATAATAAAAAATAATGATTATATAAACATAATATATATATATATATATATATATATATATATATATATATATTACAGTGTTTATAGTTACAATTATGTTATATTAATTATTAGTATTTTTTACTTTTATCATTTACAATCACAATATTCAAATGTTAAAATATATTATATTTGTGTATTATTATTTACATATATTATTAGATATTTACATTTGATATTTTGACTGTTTATAGTTAAAATTTTATTGTATTTAAATAATTAAATTGTATTTAATTTACAGTCACAATATTCACATTTTGATGTCAGTATTTTTATAAAGTGATGAAAATGTGTATTTTAATAAAATCTGTTTTGAATTTTGACATGATTTGATGAATGCTGACATGATTGAATTGAATTTAGTAAACTGTTTAGCTAGAAAATTATGTTTTGTCTTGAGTATGACTAATGAAATTTAATGGAAATTCCAATTCATAAAATTGCTTTTCCTGTTTATGAATTGAAAAGAAGCCAATATTGACTTAAGTTCATCCCTCCTTGAGCAGATGAGCAGATTGGCCTGTACTGGTCATGTGAAGGTTTGGGGCGAGCATGGGCATGTTGTGGAATGACTCTACACTGCTGGTTTTCCTGTCTGTTAGGAGTTGTTAACCATCTGGAGTAAGTTCGGTTGTGGACTGATCTGCTGTATGATGATTTGATTCAAAGGCCTCCCGCTGTTTACACAAGTTAAGAAGCATTACAGTGTTTGACGTTCAAGCTGGTAGGTCACTCTTCAGTATGGCTGTGTTTGTGCTCTGGTACTTCTGATGAATCATGCATATTGCTCAGTGGAAAGTGTGTTCAAGCTGTGCTTTTCTGTTGAGGTTTTATTAAGCTGTAGATTTAAATATAATCTTCTATAGAGTAAATGCACATACTGGAAACCTTCAAGAGAAAGTATGTATCCTCATATGATCCTGTTGAAAAATGCCACAGTGCAAATTAAGTTTTCATTTCCTTGCACTGTTGATGCAAGTAAACATGGGTCTAGACAGCATTAGCCTGCATGTGTTTGAGAGCTCATGACTGTTTCCATCCATGTGTCATGTTCAGCGGGAATTACATCAGGTCATTACGGGAAGTTCAGTCTCAGTCACTTATATTCACCTCAGGATGTTTTGCTAGAAATCAGATGTGTATGTTCATGTGCCTACAGCATCTGACAGATACAGTACTTTATCAGTGTAGTAAGACCTGTGTTTCGTATAACTCTGTGTGTATGTTTTAGAAGTTGCTTTGATTTAAAGGTGGTTTACAATAAAAGTAAAAGCACTCAGGCAGGTCTAAAATTGATCATTAAACAAACTTGCCTGAGATATTGAAATTCTGGCCTAGTAATGTGTGACCTGTAGCACTCAGTCGCCACTGTTGAAGTGACAGGAAAATCAAGTAATGGAAAGAAGGTATTATTTAATAATGTGATATAAATTTGTCATCGTTCAGTTCCAGTGGTGTAAGAGGTTACGTAACAATCTTACATAGCCAGACATTTGATCATCAGATTGAATAAGCAGCTTATTCTGGTTAAGACCCGCCCACTTAGAATGGACAAGGCAGTTTGATTGACAGTTGACGTAGCCAATCACTGTTTTTTTTGTTTTTTAATTCTTATTCATCTATTTTGCATTCATACATTTTTATTTTTTAAATCAAGTTGATTTTTAGGGGTTCAATCGCATAGTGCTGAACTGTATTGTAATTGTTAGGATGGTCACAGATCAGCGATCTCCATGTAAAACTGATCCTGCAGACCAAACTGTAAGTCGTAGAGACTTGAAACTTGGAGGGATGGTAGTACTCACACTATCTACAATTTCACCAAGGCTCGGCCCAATCGGCCTGATGGGGGCGCTACAGCGTTCAAAAGTATGAAATCGTTTATAACCCCTAAAGTGTCTTATGTTGTTGGAATCCTTGCCTCACGCCGGACAAAACGCAAGCCAGATCAGATTAGGTCGTGACTATAAAATTTTTGGGTATTTTGGATTATTTTCAAAACCTATTCATGTGAACTAGCGCTAGGTTTTTCAAACGATTGGAACCAAACCAGTGCAGAAAGATTCTCTGGAGAACGAATAATTATCAGAAAAAAAAAGAGTCTAACTTTCGACTCACTGTCGCAAAGGGATGCCAAAACGTTCAAAAGAGGCAGGACCACTTTTAGTAAAATGCCTGTTAACTCCTGAACGAAATGAGATATCTTTGTTATGTAAGAGTTCAATCTGAGGTCGCAGGACAACAATTGCAGAGCTTGGCCACTTGGTGGCACTATAAGAGAGAAAAAAACATAAAAATGGCTATACCTACGCAACTACTTGTTCTATCAATGTGAAAATCAATGTGCATGGTCTTAGTCCAAAGTGCCACATGTGTCTATAAGGACATTTGCGTGTCTCAAAAAACATGGCCGCGATAGGGTGATGAAATTTGAGCACCTATTAGACAAGGTTAATGGAGGCAGATCGGAACAAAACTTGGTGGGCCTGTTTAACTTATGGCCCCAAAGGTCTGTTAGAAATTTGAAAGAAATTGGCCAATCGGGGGGGTGATAACATGTTTTTCAAGGGTGTAAACCAGGGTTGCCCAACCCTGTTTCTGGAGATCTACTATCCTTTGAAGTTCAGCTCCAACCCTGATTAAACACACCTGAACCAGCTAGTTAATCTCTTAGGTAGCACTTGATAATTACAGGCAGCTGTGTTGGAGCAGGGCTGGAACTAAAGTCTGCAGGTAGGTAGATCTCCAGGAACAGGGTTGGGCACCCCTGGTGTAAACAATAGTGCATTGGATGGTTTTTTGCACATACACGTGATATTCATATCATATGACAGAACACCTCGTTCCGGACAACTTTGCCTTTAGAACCACTGCTGTCAATCAAATCGTTTGTTAAATAATTGATGTAAAAAAAAAAAAAACCATACTTTTGCAAATTAGTCCTAGGGTTTTCGCTTAATATGGCAAAAAAAACACTGCAGTACAATTCTCTGACTCTCTAGCACAATAATTATCCAAAAAATGTTTAAATTGACCTTTTGGGAAGCTATAACGGGGTCGTTTAGAAAAGGGGCCTGTCTAAATTTACCCCAAAATCCTATAAAACCTACAAGAAAACTCAAAACTTCACGAAACCTTGTGAGCACATGTGACAGGTGATTTCAAACAAGCATGCAAAGTTTTAAGGAGATCAGACTATACAAAACATACTATTTCCATGGTAAATTAGCTGTATTTGCAAAAAAGGAAAGCTATATAATGTCTTTTTTCATATGTGCTTAAATTCCCAAAAGCTTGAATTTTGGTAATTGCTGCTTGAAGCTATATTTTGTGATTGTGTTTGTTGGCTGTGCATCTTTGCAACAGGTTTATGTATAGTAAATCGAGCATATGTTGGTGTGAAACCACAGTGTGAATAAATAGGCTAAGAAGAAGAGTACGTGTGTGGTATTTTTGGGACTGACAACATGTGAAGACCTGATCAGTCTCATCTATTTTGTGCTTTAAACTGTTTTTCCGTTGCATCAAAGTGAACTGCAGTAATGCAGTTTTGTGTAGCTTTTATTTGTTACTTCGATTTGCAATATTCACCTTCTTTTCGGACCATTAGTTATCAAATTATCTGCAAACACTGCAGCTGTCATAAAACAGAGGAGCAGTTTAATTTAACAGCTGAAAAACCAGCTCACTCACACGTCGTCATTTCAAGGTCATCATGACTCAACCAAAAACTGGTGATGTCGAAGTGGTTAAGTTGTTTACTCTGTAATTAGTCTATCCATTTTCACTTGTTTGACACATTTAGATGATTCACAATGTAATCGGCCAATCATAGCTCTGTGGAGGCACTGACGCCTCTCATTCTGACCCTACACTGGCATTTTTCCACTACATTCGCCCTAATAACTTTAATAATCATTGAAGTCTAGTTTCCGGTCTAGTTACAGAAAATAAGCAATGTAGCAAACACAGAAATTGGTTATATAAAGGGATAGTTCTTCCAAAACTAAAAATTAGTTACTCACCCTCATGTTGTTCCAAACCCGTAAGACCTTTGTTCATCTTCGGAGCTCAAATTAAGATATTTTTGATGAAGTCCGAGAGCTTTCTAACCCTTCAGACAGCAATGCAACTGACGTTTGCTGAACTGATGTTCAAGGCCCAGAAAGGGAGTAACCTATTGTAAATATCCCTTTTTTTATTTTAGTTACAAAAAAATTTTAATGTAAATTTATAATGATGTATTTAATATACACTTTGTTATAATACCTGTTTGTACTTTACTTTGTGTTAGATTACCTTTTAATAAAGGATTAGTTCACTTCCAGAATACAAATTTCCTGAAAATTTACTGACACCTATGTCATCCAAGATGTTCATGTCTTTCTTTCTTCAGTCAAAAAGAAATTTTAAGAAAAACATTCAATTTTTCTCCATATAGTGGACTTCAATGGGGATCAATGGGTTGAAAGTCCAAATTGCCGTTTCAGTGTAGCTTCAAAGGGCTCTACACGATCCCGAGGAATAAGTGTCTTGTCTAGTGAAACGATCAGTCATTTTCTAAAATAAATGTAAATGTATACTTTTTAACCACAAATGTTCATCTTGCTCTAGCTCGACATAGGTGAAAGTACCATCCCAGTGTTTACAAAGTGAATCTGCAAAGAAAGTCAAACGCCCTTTACAAAACAATGATGTCAGATGATTTTTAAATTGGAGGAGAAAATTAGACAGCGTTTATTGCCCTACACTATCTTTTTGAACCGAAGTACGCAGACGAAGAACTAACCATGCATGACCTTTTTAACATGATTATATAATGTGTGAAGTCGTAGACGCGCATTGCAGAGCTATAGTGTAAGATAAGTGCTAGATAAGACCCTTATTCCTCAGTTGGGATCGTGTAGAGCTCTTTGACGCTGCATTGAAACTTCAATTTGGACATTCAACCTCAAAGTCCACTATATGGAGAAAAATCCTGGAATGCTTTTCTCAAAAACCTTCTTTTCTTTTCAACTAAAGAAAGAGACATGAGCATCTTAGATGACATGGGCTGTGTATCGGGAAATTTTTCGGCTGGAAGTGAACTAATCCTTTAAAAGACAGAAAAATAGTTAATAATGCTGTGTGAGTAATCCTAAGGAAGTAATGACAAGATGCAATGCTATGCGACATGATTTCACAAAGGGAACAATGTATCCAAAACGTGCAGAGGCAAACATGGAGCAACGTAAAGTGCCTTTTTATGAGCTGTTTGTAAGTTCGCAGGTGGAGAAAATAAAATCATATGCACGCAATAATGAGCGCGCTTAGTCCTGCAGACGACATTAGGTGTAGTCGACTTAAAGCGGCGATCAGCAGACTGATCAGTGAATGGGGTGTCATACACCCGCATTGTCGCTTTAAGTCAAATGCACCTTTTCCTTTTGTTTGGAGTGTTCGGTGAGCTCCATCACGAAATATACATCATTCAACCCGACCAATTAGGTTGTGAAAGTATCACTATGCCTTTAGGTTCGCTGTCAAAAATTGCCAGTGTGAACACTAAGTGGACCAGGACCAGATGTATAATTTTCCTTTTTGGTCCAGACCAAATAAACCAAACGAACTGAACTACAAATGTGAACACACCCTAAGTTTACCAAACTATGATGAATTCTGGAACTGAGAACCCAGAAAATGTAGAAAGAATCCATTTGGCTGCAGCTCTGCTGAAATGCTGTTGGCGCTGTTACTGTATAAACGCCCTTTACTTTAGATAAAATATGGCTTATATGGCATTTACCCTAATGTTTCATAATGTTTCTTTTGCTTTAATTCCATACTGTCAGATTTTTTATCACACCATATATATTTTTGAGGAGCGCACAGGCTCCTTTTTCTCTGAAAACGTGGCTCTGATGCGTATTTGTGGATTAGCTGTAAGCCTATAAAACTGTAATGCCTTCGACTGCAGAGCAACGCATGCAAATACCAGACTATATGGACCATACAGCACACAAAACACAAACACAATCAGTGTATGTTTGTTTAATTCAAGTAGCTGTTGAGTCACTGACCCCCGTCACTGTTTAACCCGTGTGAGGTGTGTCTGTTTTCTCACCTACTTTTTCTCTTTCTCACACACAGTGTGTGCACTCTGTCTCTCTCTCTCTTTTTTTTTCTGTTCCTTCCTTAATCTCTGAGTATTACACGCCTCCCCAGTCTTACTCCCTCCCCCTTTCTCTCTCTCTCTCTCTCTCTCTCTCTCTCTCTCTCTCTCTCTCTCTCTCCCTCTCTCTCAGCGTCTCTGGCGTGGGCTCAGATCTGCAGTGGTTTATTCAGTTGTTCAGTCGGGTCGTGTCGCCGCTCTGCGTGCTCGCTGCGTGCGCGTGTGTTTGCTCGCCCCGGCTGGTATGCATAGATGGGAAGGAGGCTGCAAATGTACCATTAGGAGGAGATGCGATCTCGTGCAGGCGTTTCTGCCCCGCGACGGCTCCGCTAGGACACTTCCTCTGTGGACCTCCGAGTGCGAACGCTACTCTTAACAAGTGAGTCTGCTTTCAGGATGTCAACATGCAGCCTTTGAGTGCGTTTACGCAGGTGCAGGATCGTCTTAAGGGTTCTCGTTTGTCGCCCGAAGCCGAATGACCTGAACGCACAGGTGGGATGGACCGGCTGGTGCTGCTGGACTGACATTGGCGTGATCCGTGTGGGAAATTTGAAGTGTGAGATGTCGTCTTTGAAGAGCCAGATGTGTTTGTTGTAGTTTGCAGTCTCCAGACGTGTGCTAAATATGGCAAAATCTCTGTTTGGGGAGGTTATCGAATGATTTATGAATACCTTTATGAAAGTTTCTTTGAGGTAGGCTGGAGTCTTAGATTTGTATAAGCAGCCGACGTGTGTGGTGTGTCTTCATTTAGATGGCAAGGTAAGCGCGCGTCTGCATTTGTGTCGGTGTCATGTTTTGAGCGTGCACACTTCCTCCGGTGACGAGGGGAGGGCATGATCAGAAGTTTGTGTTTAGCCTCTGACAGAGAGAGAGAGAGAGAGAGAGAGAGAGAGAGAGAGAGAGAGAGAGAGAGAGAGAGAGAGAGTGACAGCGGCAGCTCATTATGAATGTCAGGAAACTTCACTTTTATCTTTTCCTTTTCTCTCTATTCACTTGCAAAGCAAACAATGTTGATATTCGGCAGACATGCTGGTGAGGGTTTGTTCAACACTTAGTATTAAACTACTGGATTTAATTCTGTTTGAACTGTTTAATGTTCTCCATTTAAAGCTCTTCTTGTGTCTGTAATTTTAGTGTTGGTTGTGCTAAACTGGATTAACATTAGACCGATAGGTAACCCTGGACCACAAAAACGTTCATGAGTAGCACGGGTATATTTGTAGCAATAGCCAACAACACATTGTATGGGTCAAAGTTATCGATTTTTCTTATTTAATGCCAAAAAACATTAGGATATTAAGTAAAGATCATGTTCCATAAAGAATTTTTTTTACTTCCTACTGTAAATATATCCAAACTTAATTTTTGATAAGTAATATGCATTGCTAAGAACTTCATTTGGACGACTTTAAAGGTGATTTTCTCAATATTTAGATTTTTTTGGTACCCTTGGATTCCAGATTTAAATAGTTGTATCTCGGCCAAATATTGTCCTATCCTAACAAACCATACATCAATGGAAAGATTATTTATTGTAAATCTCATAAATCTCTTCATAAATCTAAACAAATTGACCCTCATGACTGATCATGTGGTCCAGGGTCACAATATGGATTTTTTGAGTGGCAGAGAAATAAGTATATATTTTAACTTCACAAAAAATCTGACAAAAATATATAAAAAATTTACTTCACCACAAAAAAAAAAAAAAAAAAAAAAAAAAATGCATTAATGAAAATGCAGGAACCATTAAATTATGTAACATAAAAATATTATATATACATACTTCACAAAAAATACATTAATAAATAATGCATGAATCATTCAATTAGATAAATAATACATAAAAATTATATATATATATATATATATATATATATATATATATATATATACACAAATATAAAAAACATTAAATAATATAAATAATATATTATTATATATAAACATATAAAAAATCTGACAAAATCTGACAAAAATATATACAAATATTAAATTCACAAAAAATGCATTAACCATTAAATTATATAAATAATACATAAAAAACAGTTTTTTGCTTTATATGCATTTTATTTATCATTCTTTTATTATTCTTTGATGCTTTACTAATTAAGATGGTTATATGTCAGTTCTAATTACTAGACTAATCACTAGGCTAAACATTGACTGATTAAGTGACTTGAAAAATAAAAAACATAAAAATTCACACACAAAAATTGTGATACATTGACATAAATGCATTAACCTTCAACAAAACTGTCAACAGATTTTGAGAAATAAAATAAATATTGGCTAATTAAGTGGCCTGAACAATAAAAACTAGTATTTTTGGAAAGTTATGCCTTTAAAAAAAATAGTAAAAATTCCCATTGACAAATGCATCTTACAGTAATGATGTCATTGCGATATCTATATGCACACTGATTGGATCTTGCTTGCATGTATATATAACTTTTTTATTGTTGCATGTGTTGTGTTTCATGTGCAGCTGATCAGATCCTACATGTGTCTGTTCTGTTTGGCTTGACAGCGACAAAGTGTCTCTGATGCGCCATTCACTCTGAATCAAAAACAAACACATACACTTACCTTAAACCAGAACACATGTTTTGCTAACCCTTGCAAATGCTGCTGTTTCCTTCAGGAAATGCTTATCAAGTTTCATTATGTTTGTCTGCTTGAATGACGAGCAGATTGTCCTGCTCCTTCTGGCTATAAACTATAAAGCTGTTGGTGAAAATGAGGGGCTGCGAATGTCGTTTTTCTGTGTGTTTGTTTGTGTCTATGCACATTTATTGCTTTTGTGTGTGCGTGACAGGTTTTAAGATGCTCTGTTTTGTCTGTAGTATAAATCGGTTTAATTTTAGCTGTTTTTTTGTGTTCTTGGGTGTCTTATACATACAGGTATATGTATGTGTGTGTATGTGGTTTGCTATGTTGCACCTGAGAAGCTGCTCTATTAGCGTAAAAGAGCTGAGGAAGGAAGTGTACACACAGAAGAGGTCAGTGCAAAGGATGCCCTTTAAAAGCAGAAAAATTCCTCCAGCAGCAGTTGGAAAAGTACACAAGATAAAAACGCTCTCGCATGTGACTCATCTCGAGACTGAGACTATTTCTGCGGGTGCTGTCTGGTCCTTCATGAGTCGCCTCTGAGCTTCAGCACGGAAAGAAGGAAGAAAGAAAGAAAGACAATACAGCAAAACAAAAACCCTTACGCTGCAGGTGGTTTGTTATCAAGATTTCACACTCTTGTCAGTGTGTCTGTATAGAAGTGCTTTAAGAAAAAGAAAAGCAAGATAAATCATGCAGAGTATTTGTAGAGGAAAGCACAACAGGGCTAAAGACCTTCTGAGGCGAAAGGTCATTTTGAGTTTTGTTATTTGTGCCCAAAATACTAAATAGAAACTAAAACCACTTTAGTAAATTCTTATCTGCCTTAATGTATTTCATATATGGCTATATAAATGAAACAAATTCTTGTTAAAGGTCTAAAGGTTGATTTTGAGGTTCAAATTCATATTGCGGCACATGTTTTATGATTTTTAGTTTTGCTCAAGGTGATAAAATAAACTGTTTTTCAGGACTGTTGAGTAATAACAGTCTATATGGCTTAGAAAGGCATAAAAAACACACATTGGCCAAATATGTTCGGTAAAATAATACAGGAGATCTCATAAAATGAGATTTTTTCACTATTATATTTAAATGATGACAAAATTTACTTGCCCTCAAGCAATCGTAGGTGTATATGACTTTCTTCTTTCAGACGAATACAGTTGGAGATGTATTAAAAAGGTCCTGGCTCTTTCAAGGTTTATAATGGCAGTGAATAGGTGTTGATATTTTAAAGCTCAATAAAGTGCATAAATCCATCAAGAAAAGTGCTCCACACAGTTCTGGGGTGTTAATAAAGGCCTTCTGAAATGAATCAATGCATTTGTGTAAGAAAAATATCTATATTTAAAACTTTATAAACCATAATATGTAGGCGGTCTAACAATATCCCGAAGTCCTTTCAGAACAGCATAATTGCACTTTACTCTTATTATCGATCATTTCATATATGGCTTGCGATTTTGAGATTATTTAATTTATTATTAGTTACTATTGTTTTATACTAGGGCTGTTGCGATTCATCGTTTCTAATCGACTATTCTATTTTTTAAAAATCTTTGATTTCATTTTGCCTGTGTCGAGAATTCATTAAACGCATTTATTAGACTGTTTTCCGAGGTTGCATTATATATTAAACCCGTTTAAAAAGCATAATTGTGAATTTACAAATGCTACGATTCAGATAAATAAATAAATGCGATCAATATATGTGCGGCAATTATTTATATGCGTCGTACATGTGTCTCACAGCAGCTCCGTTCATAGTATGCTGTTCCACAAGAACTGTTATTAGAGCATCTCAAACTTCATCTCTGCATGTTGTTTTGAGTTTGGGTTTATTATAGCGCTCATCTGGGAACGCAATGTGCACCATTTCATCAGATTTGTAAGGTAAATCATTTATAAACCGCTTTCTCATTACACTAAGTGTTCATCGTGATTTCAAAATAAAAGTATAAACCCTCACTCTTGAGCTTACACGTTTTGATGTCCACAAATTCATTCAGTTACTGTGGCTATAGCATTTCTGTGGTAAAGACATAGCCAAATATTAAAGATTAAAGTGGACATTTGACTAAAATGTTGTTTAGTCCATATTAAACAAGGGTTAGATTGAGCAGTGAAGTGTAAAAACAATCTTTAGGCCTTTGGCGCCCTCTGCAGGCCTTTGTTGTATATAGCTCTGTTGTTTATAATACATTATACATTTCAACAGTTTTGTGCAATAAAACCATATGATTTCTTGCTTTTGATTCTTTATTTGAACTAATTATTATTAACTCATTGCTATTATATATGTATTTTAAGTCATTTTAAAGACTATTGTTGTTTTTGTACCACACAAAAAATAATTATAATTATAGGGCCCTATAAAATCCATTTTATTTTCAAATTTATTTTTTTCCGTTAGAATCTTTCCATACTCTGTTTTAGAGGTTAATTTTTTTTAATCAAAAAGTCTGTCTAATTAATAGAGTTTTACAGTTCTATTTTTTTTTTTTTTACCAATTTCTTTTCCATTACTTTTCTGTATTCCATTTTAATGGTTTTATTTAAAAAGCATCTCAAATTAATTGATTTTATTAAAAATACAATTTTCTTAAGTAAAGTCGTTAATTTTTTGTGGGAAATTAGTTGTTTAGAATAATTGATTAATCTGTAAATTAGTTGGTAGATTAATTGCTATAAAATAGTTGTTAGTGGCAGCCCTGATTTATACTATTGTTGTATTTTATAGATCTTGTAGATGAAATGTTGAAATTGACATCGGGACATTTCTCAGGGATGTTAAATTGTTCTGTTAAAAAGTTCTGAAATTTCATTTCGCAATAGCTACATTCCAACGTTTTTGTTCATATTTTGCTTGTAATTTTAAATGACAGATGTATTTTTTCTCTCTCTCTGCGACACTTGACTTTTGACAGCAAAATGTTAAACAAATTTTGTATCTTGACAAGATGAATAAAATAACATACTATTTTTGACAATTTGTATATGTTATCTCTCTCTTTCAGTAGTGGAAATTTAAATGTGAGATTCTGGAAATGGGATTTAAATTTAGCGGGAATATGTTAAATGTAGTGCAGAATATAATGTAGCGGGAAAAAAAACAAAAAAAAACAGACATACTCCTACGTCATCTGCTGGAACGCCACTCTCATTTTTACGGTTTATAAAGTTTTAAATATAGATATTTTTCTTACAAAAACACATCAGTTCACTTCTGAAGGCCTTTGTTAACCCACCAGAGCCATATTGAGCACTTTTTATAATGGATGGATTAGTGCTGGGCGATATGACGATATATATCGTGGGGACGATAGAAAAGTGTCTATCGTCCTATTTCTCTTCTATCGTTTCTATCGTCTCTAACCTAATTTTATCAATTACTAAAGAAAATATTGCATTAAATAGGCTATGACAAATGTATGATAGTGTCTTGTTGCTGTGCAATGCATACTCTACCCTATAAGTGATAATCAAGAATAAAAACGAACTTTTTGACAAAGAAACTCCGTCTTGTGCGACGTGACGCTTTACGTTGTTGCGACATGAGTGCCTAAAGATGGAGACGCAAGAGGTTGAAGATGAATGCCCGGATCGAGTCGCAACAAACTGAAACTGCTACGCAGGCAGCAGACAAGAAGTACTTTTACCGACACGTGGGGATACGTCAGTGATTTTGTTGCATTTTGGCTTCAAGAGCTCCGACACGGACCAGAAGACAGTCATGTGCAAACTCTGCCAAAAGACTGTTTCCGCGCCCGACGCTGACGCCTGTTTCACACATACTTCGTCTGCAGTGCGTATGCGTTGCGTATTTTTTTCCGCACCCATGTTAACGGATCAGATCGTTCACACTGCACGCGGTTGCTGTCCGGCAGTGCGTTCCAGAAGCGGTGCGTTTGCAGCAGTGGAGCGATCCCTTCGGCACAGAGTCTGTTTTTGCTGCGCTGAATTAAAGTGACAGCGCATTGTTCGCTGTAAAAATGACCATGGATTGACACAGAAATGTACCATAAATGCATATAAATGCAGTCTACTGTGTTTCACAGTCAACACGTGGCTTTTTGGCTAGGTTTAAAATAGTGCAGTTTTAAATAAACAAGGCAACATAATAGATGCACTTGTCCAGGTAGAAAAGTTCTTTAAAATATGGTTTTTAATAAAGATTTAATACGAAAGAAAGGCACAGAGAGCCGACTGCTTGTCTGTGGTAAGTTTTAATTTAAAATATTTGTTTTTGATACATTTATATTGCTGCACTAAAATGTATTTTTCTCATTTGTGACAGTTCAGTAAAATGTCACTTCAAATAACGAATAAAAATAAAGTTGCAAAAAAATTATGCAATGATATTTTTGTCAAACTTTTCAGAGAATAACTGAAAACGTACTTTATTTTGGTATATCGTGATATATATCGTTATCGTGATATAAAATAATCCATATCGTGATACATGATTTTTCCATATCGCCCAGCACTAGGATGGATGCACTTTATTGGACTTCAAAAACTCCACACCCATTCACTGCCATTATAAAACTTGAAAAAATGTTTTAATATAACTGATTGCATTTGTCTGAAAGTAGAAAGTCATATACATCTAGTATGGCTTGAGGGAGAGTAAATCTTAGGTCATTTTTATTTTGGGGTGAACTATCCCTTTAAGGCCTTTCACCTCAAGTCTAGGGTCATATTTACTTGTCTTTTACTAATCTGTTTTACTGTGTTTGTGTGTCTGTTCTTTTAGTATTAAATCCTTCTGTATATATATATATATTTTTTTTTTGTACAGCTAAATGGAACTGGTTGAACAGTTGCAAATGGTGGTATATGTAGAGATATATGTAGATAACTCGTCTCAGTAGTTGCATAAGTTTATCCTTTATCTCTGAAACCGATTCTGCTGCATGGGCAACGTTTTTTTCAGAGTTGCATTGCTGATCTTTTCCTCTCACTTACTGTTGCACATGTTTTGTGGAGTAATGATGCCTGAGATTGTGTTCCTCAGGCACTGCTATCTTTACAAAAGAGACAGACCAAAACAAGCTAGAATGCATGTTGTGTCTATAAGGGTCATGTGTGGTAGTGTACTTCTGAAGTATATGTGGAGGATTTAGCTATTATCTGGACACACATCTGGCTCTTCCACTAAAGTCTTTGTCAATACTGTAAATTGGCCTGTAACCTTTTCAGCACATGTAAAACATCAATAAATCACTACTCGCTCTGTTTAACCTCCTGTGTAGTGGCTAGTGACCTTCTTATTTAGCTGAATTGAAGTGATGATGATGATGGTGCTAAACCGATTCAAGCTTAGAAATAAACACTCTCCTTCCCAATTACTGTCAGAGGCAAACCGTACGCCGCATTCCCACGTATTTGATCCTGTCAAGCTCAAGATCCCGTCTTGATCTCTGACAACACTTTGTCTTGGTAAACACCATACGCGCGCCTTCACGAGTAAATCGTTATTTAAAAAAGGCAAACATGCAAAAGACAGGAACATTTGGCGATATTATGTGCCGTTCTTGTTTACTTCGCAACGATTTTAAAGTGAGCTGGATTTTTGGAGTAGAGGAATTTTCTAGTGCTCATCAAGGCTGCATTTATTTTTGTATTTGTGATTTTAAAATAATGGTTTTCTATTTTAATACTCTTTAAATTATAATTTATTTCTGTGATGCAAAGCTAAACTTTCACCAGCCATTACTCTAGTTTTCAGTGTCACATGACCCTTTCAGAAATATATGGGAGATTATATATAAATGTTTGATGTTATGCAGTCTCTATATCATCATATCAATATTCATATCTGAACCATGGGGGAGAAACAAACACTTCAAACGTGTAAATCAATTCCACAGCATTTCCCCCAAAAACCAGAGTCTGTTTTGGCCTGCACTGAGTCTGTACAGTGAAAAATGCGGCATGGTAATTCATTTTTGAGAAATGTCGAGGGATTTCTGTCTCTGTGTGTGTGTGTGTGTGTGTGTGTGTTGTAATTACTAATTAAGGCAGTGTAGAGGGCTGCATGTCCTTGCTATGACCGGCTCTCTCTCAGCGGAACAAAACCAGAGCGATGAACGCATCCAGTCCACATTTACGTCTCTGTTTTCTCATTATGTTGCTTGACAGAGCAGTTGTGTTTAAGCTGCTGCATTCATCTGAGACCAGACATTTATGAACCGTCACTCCTCCTAGAGCTTTCAGTCTAGTCTGTTGGCCTCTGCCTGTGTCTGTCTGTCTGTGTAGCAACTGCTAAACTTCAAACTTCTTTGACTAAACTTTGCTTTTTCTAGTTCTCTTGCATTATTTTCCATTTCTCTTACTCTTTACTCTATTCATGCTCCTCTAGCAATCTGTCTCTTGTCCACTGTGTGTGTTTGTGTGTGTTTATTGATGGCTCCTTTCCTGCACTGTGTGTTTATTCACGCTCACTGGAACTGCTGGATTCATGCATAAACACACAAACATGTTTCCAGGCTGCCGGGAACAGATGATTGCTGTGTGCTAGGAATGAAAATGTATCCTGCAAACCAATGTGATGGTTCTTTATCGTTCTATGTGTTATTCTATCTGTCATTCTATAACTGTCATAACGTTCTATCTATCTAACGTTCTATCATCTAACATTCTATCTATTTACGTTCTGTCGTTCTATCTATCTACCGTTCTATCTATCTAACATTCTATCTATTTACCATTCTATCTATTGTTCTATCTATCTACCGTTCTATCTAGCATTCTATCTATCTACTGTTCTATCTATCTAACATTCTATCTATCTACCGTTCTATCTGTCGTTCTATCTATCGTTCTATCTACAGTACAGACCAAAAGTTTGGACACACCTTCTCATTCAAAGAGTTTTCTTTATTTTCATGACTATGAAAATTGTAGATTCACACTGAAGGCATCAAAACTATGAATTAACACGTGGAATTATATTTAATTCTATAAAATATTTAATTCTCTATATACTATATATACTTCTGCACAACACAACTGATGGTCCCAACCCCATTTATAAGGCAAGAAATCCCACTTGTTAAACCTGACAGGGCTCACCTGTGAAGTGAAAACCATTTCAGGTGACTACCTCTTGAAGCTCATCAAGAGAATGCCAAAAGTGTGCAAAGCAGTAATCAAAGCAAAAGAACCTAGAATATGACATATTTTTAGTTGTTTCACACTTTTTTGTTATGTATATAATTCCACATGTGTTAATTCATAGTTTTGATGCCTTCAGTGTGAATCTACAATTTTCATAGTCATGAAAATAAAGAAAACGTTGGTTCAAAGGTGTGTCCAAACTTTTGGTCTGTACTGTATCTACCGTTCTATCTATCTAACATTCTATCTACCGTTCTATCTATTGTTCTATCTAACGTTTATCTATTTACCGTTCTATCTATCTAGCGTTTTATCTAACATTCTATCTATCTAGCATTCTATCTATCGTTCAATCTATCTACCGTTTTATCTATCATTCTATCTATCGTGAGAATCTATGATTCTCTGTCATTCTATCTGTTAGCATTCTATTTGTCTGTGTTGTTTTATGTATTGTTCTATTTATGTTTTTTTCTATTGAATGATCTATCATTCCATCTATTGCTCTATCTGTTGTTCAGTCCATCCATACATTATTTTATCTGCCTGTTTCATATAGTTCTGTGATCAAGCTTGTATCTCCAAAACACACTTTTTTAGCATTCCAATTTTTCTTAAACTTCGATTTTCTAGTTAAAAAATAGCGAATTTGAATTCATGTTGATTCCGCAACATTAGATTTAAAATTCACATTCCAATTCTACATTCTACTTGCTTGCTCATTTCAAATTCAGCAATTCCTATGGAATTTAAAACTGTAACTCAAAGTTGTAGTACGGTTAAGATGTAGTGACGTCATTAATGAAAAGGGTTTGTAGGATAATCTCAGGATGTGTTTATCACACATTCTACAGTCAGCTGACGTCTGCATTCACGTCATGACCATATTCTCTTGTGTTTCCCCTTCTAGACCAACTTCTTGGGAAGTAGCAGCTTTTCCGTGGCCAATCTCCTCCAGTCCAAGGACCAGCAGCTTACTCTAAGTCTGAGGTGAGTTGCATAGCGGAATGTGAGTTTTAGCATTGTCTGCGCTGCTGACTTTATCGATGCTGTGCTGTCGTTCTATGTGTGAACTTCGTTTGCTGGGTTTCGTGCACATGTGATGAGCTCTCCGGAGGTGAATGATGTCAGGCACACACAGCTGATCAAACAGGACTGAGGCTCCAGCAGAAAACAGGCCATCTGCTCCTGTATTTGGCGCATATTTGGTTGCCACACAGCTCGATCTGACTGTCCAATGAAAGCACAGCTTGGGTTTTCATTGTACGGTAGGGCAAGGTGGCATGATGGTTTATTGCATGGTAGCTTTATGTTATTTACACATTGAGGGATGTGGAATAATTGAAAATTCCAATTAATTTAGAGCCAGTGCTATCTGCTTAATTTGGAAGTCTGACTTTTTAAACTCAGAATTCTGAGATGTAAACTTGCAATTAGGAGATGTAAACTTGGAAAACTGAGACATGAACTTGGAATTCTGAGATGTAAAATTGGAATTCTGAGACGTGAACTTGGAATTCTGAGATGAACTCACAATTGCTGGAAAGGAAGTATATCTCAATTTTGAGAAAAAATGCCTGATTTGTGATATAAAAAGTCAAAATTGAATTCACTGGATGTCATTTCAACTTTTATTATATGAAACAAACTTAAACAATTTAGTTGAATCTCATATAACTTGTATTAAGAGTTGAAATTGGTTAAAGAAATGGAAAAACATATGTTGCCATGAATTTGTTAATCATACTTACTGATTTTTTATTATTATTATTAATACAGTGTATGAAGAGGCATGGCTCTTATTTACTTGAGTAAATAAGAGAAATAGTGTAGAATATAAAATTGTGTAGAATTTAATTTTTTTTTGTGATTTTTTTCCAGAAAAATAGAAATATATAGTATTTAAATGCAATGTTGTTTGATGTTATTCAGAAGCACTAGTTGTACTGTACATTTTTGTTTTTCAGGCAGTTACTGTATTAATACATTAGAATTTTTTGTAATAAATTCAACTAAATATTTTGTACTATCATAATATTTTTCTAAGTATAAAGTCAGAATTGTGAGATTTAAACTCGGAATTGCGAAACAGGAAGTCAGAATTCTGAGTTTATATCTCAATTCTGAGAAAAAAATGTATATTAAATTCTCTCGATTATGCAAAAATATATATTTAACATTTTAATTTGATACATTAACCTTTGTTTTGTTGAATTTTCCTACAAAAATAACTGCACCGAAATGAAAATTCTTGGCCGAAACCGAAAACCGAAAAAGAGGAAACCAAGGCCGAAAACCGAAACACCGAAAGAATTATGCCAATTATTAGTACCATTGCATTTATGGCTATGACTGTGTATTAATTTTACTAAAATCAAGGCATTGTAATTGCATAAATTAATATTAAAGTTTCAAAGAATAAATCAGTTATATTAATTTAAACAATTATTATCAATTAAGTATTATGTTACTTAACATATACATATATTTTACTTCCTTTGTTTAAATTGTTTAATTTTTTATAACACATTATCTTGTGGATCCATCAGTTCACATTTACAACTCTATGTGTTTCTCTTCCAGCAGGAGGCGCTGTCAGAATGGTACACAAAGCAGCGCAACAAATGACTTTGAAACGCGCAGCGCTCATATTTATTCAATGGATAGCCTTTTGAAGTTTCATCAAATTAAGAGCTTTATTTAAGTCTTTCAAAAAACAACCCTTACACAATAGTAGGGGACTAAATTAATATCAGCATATGAAGTATAATCGTCTCTCATTGTCTCTGAGAGAATGCATGTCAGATGCTGAAAGCACTGTCAGTTTTTACTTTCACTTTAACACATTGCGCAGTTTTCACGTTGCTTGTGTGATATCCATTGGCTCACCTCCACGGTTTAAAACATAAATATTTATAAAAAATACAGTATATAGAAAAGACATATCTTTAAAATATTGAGACATAACACCAACGTAAAGCCATTGTTTTTCACTCACTGAAAGGCACATCTGTCTGCGCAATGCGCCGATCTCTGCTCTCATCACTGGCTGCAGGCACGACAGCAGACACACCCCCTCTTGAAATTTCGGCATTACAAGTTTTGCAAATCACTATCCATGGGTCTTTCTCAGATATACTGAAATACGTCCCCACCGCAGAAGTGTCAACATACTGTTTTGGCCGTGTTGTTTCGTCTTTCGGCAGAAAACCGAAAATGCACTTTTGGGCCATTTTCGGTGGCTGAATATTCGGTTCATCCCTAAATTAACATTAAATACTTTAGTCCATTCTTATATAGTTTGGATAGTTTTGAGGTGGTTAAGAGATAGTTAAGATGGAAAATATGTAAACTAGGTAGTGTGTGAAAAAAGTCAGGTACATTGTGTGGTTTTCTAGTTACAGATCTAATCTGGCAGCGTAAAAGGTTGTAGGTTCAAATCCAACAAAACGTGATTCATTAGCAGTGATCACCATTGTCCTCCTCCCAGTGGGCTTGTTCCTGTAAATGTACTGTAAATCACATTTAAGCTCCAATTAAATGACAAATTGCTGTTCTAAATTAGTACAGACGCTGCAGGCTGGCCGCATTCATAACCATAGGCATCTGCATCGTGCCATCAGGGCCTTGAGAGAGACCTGAAAACCGACTGTTTTGTTTCCTTGTTGTCGTTCACTAAATGATTCGGCATTCAAACAGCTGCTTTGGTGCAGTTATTCTTTCCTGTAAACACGGACCAACTGGATCTGCTCCAAAACCTAGTAAGGGAAAGCATTTACCAAACGGCTATCTTCCAAGCTTGTTTTGGCCAATTCGGAGTGCTGTGCTATGAAGAGCGCCCTCATAAGTCTCCTTGACAGTAAGCATGCAGTAAACATTAAGAAAACGTGCTGTGTTTTTGAAGCAGAGGGTCGCTGCTTAGTCATGATTGATAGTGTTGTAACTGTGAGTGACAGCCAGAGGGATTCCCTGCACACTGTGACATGGATTACAACATTAGTGTTAATATTGATCATTTTTTCTCTATATTTGGCTTATTGCTTATGTTATGGTTTAGACACTGGTCTGGGCTTCTTGTGTGATTCTTGCTCTGATTCACTGTCGGTGACTGGCTGTTTTCTCTCTGTCGTTCTTTCTGTCGCTCTTGAAGCTCAGAATAGCGTTTTTCTTTGGTGAGGAGCAGCAGAAGTACAAAAGGACTGCGCTGTCTCTTGTGTAATGCAGCAAGGCGTACAGTACATGGGCTCCACTAGTCTGGAAAGCTTTTTTTTTTTTTTTAGTATTGTAAAATGGTATATGTTGGATTGAAAAATTAAGGTGAATTTCAGATTGTTGTAGTGTTTGGTTCGGGTCTCTTCTGCTTTAATTAAAGCAGTACTGGAGCTTCAGCATGATCTAAGGTGTTTCAAAGAGCATCTTGAGCTTCGATGGAAGAATCTGTACACTGTAAGAAGTTTCCACCTATATTAACTCAACTTAGAAAAAAACTATGAATCTTTGTCATTGTATTTGTTCAGTTGATGCTTTCTTTCTTTCTTTCTTATAAGCAAGTTGACTATACATGTTTTTTTTTTCATTTATTTATTTATTTATTTATTTATTTTTTACAGTGTATGAAGAGTCATGGCTCTTATGTACTTGAGAATCACCTAGAAATAGTGTATATTAAATATGTGTATTAAAATGTTGTGCATTCTATTTTTCAGGCAAGTACAATATTAATACATTTTAATTTTTTGTAATAAATTCAACAAATTCTTTTGTACAAATATTTTTCTCAGAATAAATTCAGAATAGTCAGGAAAAAAATTGTGTGATGTAAACACCGAATTCCAAAACTAAACTAAACTAAACTAAACTAAAAATCCTGAGATGTAAACTAAAAAAAACCTGGGATGTAAACTCTGAATTCCGAAATGCAAACTCAAAGTTCTGAGATGTAAACTAAAAATTCTGAGATGTAAACTCAAAGTTCCGAGATACAAACTCAGAATTCCGAGATGTAAACTAAAAATTCCGAGATGCAAACTCAAAGTTCTGAGATGTAAACTAAAAATTCTGAGATGTAAACTCAAATTTCAGATATGTAAAATCTGAATTCCGAGATGTAAACTAAAAAAACCTAAGTTGTAAACTCAGAACTCTGAGATGTAAACTCAAAATTCTGAGATGTAAACTCAGAATTCTGGGATGTAAACTAAAAAACCTGAGATGAAAAGTCCCAAGTCTGAGATGTAAACTAAAAATTCTGAGATGTAAACTCTGAATTCCGAGATGTAAACTAAAAATTCTGAGAGGTAAACTCTAAGTTCTGAGATGCAAACTCCGAATTTCAAGATGTAAACTAAAAAATCTAAGATGCAAACTCAGAACTTCGAGATGTAAACAAAAAATTCTAAGATGTAAATTTTGAATTCCAAGATGTAAACTATATTCTATATAAATGCTACAGCAAATCATATATATTTGAATGTGGCCAGACATTTGAATCCCATTGTACATGACATATTTTGTGCATAGTTTTTGATGTTATTCATAATCATTAGTTAGACATTTTGTTTTTCAGGCAAGTATTATATTATTAATACCATTGTATTTTTGTAATACATTCAACAAAATATTTTGTACATAATATAGCCAATATTTTATTGTCATTTCTATATTCCTATAATAATTTTATCTGAATTTGTAATATTTATCATGTATTTTGTATGCTTATTCAATGCATAAATGAAATTTACATTTATTATTTAACTATTATATTTTATTTTTTTATTGTATTATTTCAGTTGCATCATTTCGCAGTGCTTTACTGTATGGAGCAAGTTGTTCATTCACCTCTAAAAGATTTAAAGTACATAGTCTTTTATCTGTGTGTATATTGTGATTCGTCTGAGAGCTTTTGTTTGTATCGTGGTGTAGAAATGACTCTTTTTCTGAAATGCCGTGCAATGTATTTCATGTATGGGAAAAATACTTTCAAAAACTTCTTGCTGGATAAGTTGTCTTGAGCACTCTTGAGCTCTCTATCATTAATTGTTCATAATAAGCACTCCATTTTGGTGTCTACCTTTCAGCCTTTCTGTTTGGCTTCAGTTGTTTTTGTTGTGCAAATAATAGGAGAGCAGTGGCTGCGTGGTGTGTGTTTGTGACTCTTTTGCTCGACCCGGCTGAGACCTTTCACACAGTTGTCAGCTCTGCTGCGCTGCGTTTCAGGAAGTGTTGTCTTTCCTCTCTTCGTCCCCTCGCAGGTCACCTTTTCATTTCTGGCTTATCTCTTCCTCTCTCTATATCATGACACATTCAGTTATTTATAGATCCTTATCCAAGCAGTCTTAGATGCTCCGAGTATAGGGCAATAAACAGCGGCCTGCACTGGAGATCTTTGAGTCTTGAATTCAATCACTTTACAGTCCGTGTATTGATTGGGAGGGAGTTTATGGGTAGAGGCG
>NC_133366.1:8959750-9040481 GCF_049309525.1 Garra rufa | reverse complement strand
GCATTAACATAATATACACATAATAAATAAAAAATATGTATAAAAAATAATAAATAAAATGTATGTATGTATGTATATATATATATTATTTTTGTATGATAATGCAACTTTTTAATAAAAGTAATGCAACATCAAAAGTTGCATTATCATAGAAAAAATAAATAAATAAAAATATGTATAAAAATAAATTACATTTTATATAAATGTTTTATTTATAAAAAAAGTTCATATATATATATATATATATATATATATATATATTCTATTTTTCATAGAAATTTGTAAATAAAACAAATATTCTTTGCCAAGCCCAGGTATTTTTTAAACGTTGTGCAGGATGTTGAATAGCTTATTATTTTAGTGTTTTTTTTTTAAATAATTACATGTAATTTTTAATTCTTTTTTTAGTCCTCTTAAATATTGACACTTGACAGCATGAATGTAGAATCACAAAAAAAGTGAGTCATTTCATTTCATGTGAGCATGAATGATTTTTTAAAAAGTATCAGTTATTCTTTTGGGAATAAATCTTTTTTGGTTAAGGCAAAAAATAATCAGCTTCAATTTTGGACCCTGTGTGGGGTTGATTAAAAGTACATGGAGAATATTCAGAAGAAAAGGCTGCCTGGTGCACGAGTATAAAATTGTTTTTCAGATGCCGCTTTTAGCATGAACTAAACCTGTTTACAAAGTGATTTGCTTAATGCAAATACTGTGTGTTGCTATTGACAAACCCAGCGATGGACGACCAGGAAGGCAGTTTATCAGATCTCATCGCATGATGCTTTGCTCACCTCACATAACCCTGTCCCTTTGCTTTTAAACTGTTGAGATAAATGAGTAGCATTAACCCTCATCTTAGTAGCACTTAACCGAGGCTTTGCTCACACAACCATCACCTAGTGTGTATCAGGAAGGAAGTGTGCTTTGATAAATGTGTGTCTTCGGAAGTTCATTCAGGTCGCCGGAGAATTTCAGGAAAAAAGTGTTTAGACGCATCTGGGGGCTCATTTATAAAACACGTGCGATCAGATTTGACAAGGAGCTCGAGAAGACGAGGATAATTTAATACAGCCGTTTTTCAATTACACGTCACATAAAACACCTTGTTTTGAGTACCTGCTGTAAGTGAATATTCATGCATATCCGTGAGATGCTCAAGATCACCGACCAGCTGGAAGATGTCAGATGTGGGGAGGTGAGAGAGAATAATTTACAGCCCTTAAATGAAACCAACATAAATCAGTAGAGAGATGAATGGAGCTCATGTTTAGATGGGTTACTGGCCTACATTTCCTGATTCATCCTTTAGCCTCTCGGCTGCTGTTGTTGAAATGAAAATGGATGATTTGATTCAATTAGCCTGCTGAAGTGCAGAGTAATAAATGCTAAGAGCAAACAAAACACAGTAGAGGAAAGAAAGCGTTGATGTCTTAGTTTGTTCGGGATTTATTAGCGTGTTACAGAAGAATAAATGTTTAAAGAGGACATATCATGAAAGTCTGACTTTTTCAATGTTTAAGTGCTATAATCGGGTTCCCAGTGCATCTACCAACCTAGAAAACGTGAAAAGGGACAACCCAGTAACTTGTTTTGGTAAATCTTTCTCTGCAAACATATGAAAAAATGAGCCCCCTTGTGATGTAGAAAGGGGATCTTATAATAATAATAATAATACCGGCCCTTAAAGGAGAAGTTCGCTTGTAGAACAAAAATTTACATATAGTTTACTTACCCCCTTGTTATCTAAGATGTTCATGTATTTCTTTCTTCAGTCATAAGGAAATTGTTTTTTGAGAAAACATTTCAGGATTTCTCTCCATATAGTGGACCTCTGTGGTACCCGCGAGTTTGAACTTCAAAAATGCCGTTTAAATGCAGCTTCAAAGGACTCTAAACAATCCCAGATGTTGAAAAAAGTGCCTTATCTAGCGAAATGTTGCAATTTATATACTTTTAACCTTAAATGCTTGTCTTGTCTAGCTCTGCCTGTACTCTGTGTATTCCAGTTCAAAACAGTTAGGGTATGTCGAAAAACTCCAATCTCATTTTCTCCTCCAGCTTTTAAATCGGCCTACAACACTGTTTTACCTTTTTTGTAAAGGGCACTTGATCTTCTTTGCACGTTCACTTTGTAAACACTGGGTTAGTACTTCTGCACCAGTGTAGGATGATTTTGAAGTTGGAGGCGAAAGAGATGGGTCTTTTTTGACATACCCTAACTGTTTTGTACTGGAATACAGACAGTTCAGACAGAGCTAGACAAGACAAGCATTTGAGGTTAAAAAGTATATAAGTTGTACATTTTTCAGAAAATAACCAATCGTTTCGCTAGATAAGACCCTTCTTCCTCGGCTGGAATCATGTAGAGCCCTTTGAAGCTGCATTTAAACTGCATTTTGGAAGTTCAAACTCGCAGGCACCATAGAAGTCCACTATATGGAGAGAATCTTGAAATGTTTTCCTTAGAAAACATAATTTCTTTACGACTGAAGAAAGAAAGACATGAACATCTTGGATGAAAAGTGGGCCCATCATGTTTTTTACATAAACTTGTGTGTATTTGACAGTTTAAGCACAATAAGACATGAAAGAGAACTTAGTTTAGCACTTGCATGCCATGTGACAGCAGCTTTCTGTGTGTGTGCTTCGGATGTGTGTGCTCAGAAAACCCTAAATGGGCCATTCTACATAATAACTTAGATGTTTACTAAGTTTATTCTATTATCTATTGAAACCCACAATAATATTTTTAAATATAAAGTTTAACATATAAAAAAAATCATCATTTATTGGGTACTTTAAATTGGGAGGTGGCTGTCTGGAACCCTGACCCATACATTTTAATTTAGAAAATGAAGTTGAAATACATTTTTTTAAAGTTTTTAAAAGTTTCTGATTCTTTTAAAAAGTGAAGTTCAAAAAATATATATTTTATGCTTTCTTTGTAAATTATGAAACTTAATGTAAATAAAAAGTGTCCCGCATTTTTCATGTCACTACCAAAACAGTGTATGTTTTAGTCCATTGAGACTGAGACTGAAAAAGACATTTATTTCAAGACGTTTCCAACTCTAAATGGCCTATATCAGAAGTTTAAACTAATATGGCTTTAAAATGCATGATTTCACTGTGATATATGTGATAATAAAAACCAAACAGATGTTTTTTGAGAGTATCTGAGCTGTAAAGGCACAGCTCTGTTCGGGAAAAGGGGTGGGGACCAGCAGCTCATTTGCATTTAAAGACACATGCATGAAAAATGTGTGTTTCTGCTTCTACTCAATATAGGCATTTTCAAAATAATACACCAGTAATTAATGATCTGTGGGGTATTTTGAACTGTAACTTCACAGACACACTCTGGGGACACCTGAGACTGATATTACATCTTGTAAAAGGAGCATAATAGGCGTCTTTTCATAAAAATTGAACCTATATTTCACATCACACATCGGTGAGCACACCACACATATTTATACATTTACGCCCAAACACATTCACACATTCAGTGTTATTTCTATAACAGCATCTCTCTGTTCCACCCTCTATAACCTCCCTCTTTCCGAAGACTGTAAAACGGGTGTAAACAAGACACCGGGTCTATTATGTGCTGCGGTCAGTATAACTTCATTGCTTTGCCAACGCCGGCCAGAATTAGACCATAACTTGGTGAATTTCAAGCCCTCGTAAACCCATGATGGGTTAGTGTTGATCCGGTGGTGTTAGTTTGGAGTCTGGCTCTTTAAAAATAAACCCCTCAAATGAATTTGTGCCAGAGTGTTTTCTCCCTTTGGAAAGTTGATAAGCCTGTTTATTTTGCTGTCCTGGCTATGATTAGTTACTTATTTTTTTATTTGTATTTAACATATTTTTTTGCTCCTGCTGTCCAGTAGGGGTGTGAACCTACACTGGTCTTACGGTTCGGTTCGGTTCGGTTCGATTACGATTATCATGTCATCGATTCGGTTCAATACAATATCACAATGCATTGACGATGCACTGCATTCTCATTTTTCAATTTTACTTCAAATATATACAATTTTGTTAATAAATACAAACAGTCAGATATATGAACTGAAACTTTAATTGTACCCTCTCAAAGAAAACACACTTCTAGAATGTATCAAACAAAACTAAGGTCTGGGCACAGAAGACAACAGGAACATTTAAAACAAATACACAAAAGTAAATACCTAGGCTTTGATTTCGCGGTAGAGTGCCGACATAATCTTTTATAGATATGGCTGCGTGAGGGAAGCCTATATCTCGGCTCCAGTGTATTTAACAGGTGGCGAAACCAGGGGGTTCTCAGATCTGATTTAATTGAAACGAGGGAACGAATAGAGTCCTGCATGAGCCCAGCCCGAGACTCTCAGACCCGAGCCCTGTCCTTGTCCGACAACATATCAGAACAGACTTTATGTTGCAGCCATTAAAATAGTTCAGTTTTGGATTCTAATGGCAAAGTGGCTAGATTTTGTTTCATTTCTTTAGTAAGTTAATTTAGAAATATGTTTGGAACATTTTATGTTTGTTAAATTCAAGCTTTCGTTTTTTAAAGTAATGACCTAAGGACCAAGCTGCCAGCGGCAACGAGTTGAGCATGTTTGACAAATTTAGCCTTCTCAAATCAACACGACTTGCATAAAATCAAATCTACAGACATAAAACACTTTTCACAATAATAATTTAAACATTTAACCTAGATAAACGTGTGCTGTTAGACGCATATCCAATCGTTTGTGCGGAGAGTGAAAGCTAAAGCGCGCTTTGCTGCTGATCACTTGCATTTTTTCTTAATAACAGTGGAAACCTAAAATACACCCTTTTTTTCATAAAGTTAAGAGTAATACATCATTCGGAACTGCAAAGGGTATACTATTATTATTTGTGTGCACTCACAATATCAACAAAACATTATATTTTCGTAAAATAGCTAAAGAAAACGGTGCTGAGCCGGATAGGCGCCCTCAGTGCTTTTAGCCAGTCTTTTAAACCAAATAAAAATAATGTTTCAGTCTTTTAAATTAATTGCTAACAAAAAAGACATTTGTTAAATACACAATGTTTGTTAGTTCGTTAAATGCACAGGTGTGTAAAGAAAGTGGCAATAATCCTTTCAGTTAAAATCTGAAGACTTATTTTATTCATAGCGTATCCCCTCGTTAGCCCCTCCCGGAAAATCATACAAGTTGCGTGTTCTGGCACCGGGACTAAGTACGTTATTATCGGTTATGGTCTATTACTGAATCCATACCGAATCGTCTTTGTCTGCATCACGATGCATCGTAAAAACGATTAATTTCGACACCCCTACTGTCCAGGGCCTCTTCAGAACAGACATGTGAGCCATAGAATTGCCTAATGAATTACTTAAAAAGCTGCACGTGATTGTATTTCTGTTTGGTTGCAGCCAGTCCAGATACACACTAAATTATGTGAAATGAAACTGTGAAAAAGTGTCTTTAAAATGAAGATAATTGACTAAATGAACCAGCCTGTTGGTTTTGTCTGTGAAGTGTATTGATGCATACATCTTCGTCTTTATTTTTTAGACATATGACTTTGACATGCAAAGCTCTTTCTCTGCAGTTTCATGTGAAAATGTTAAAATACTACAATCTGATTTGAAAATGTACTTTCAAGGCAGTGCTGCACTCATATTACTCAAACATTCTGGTCAAGGATTGTTCTCTAAACCCAGTATTAAACTTCTGCAATTAATTCAGCCTGAACCACCACTTTCGCTTTTGTTCAGTAGATAATTTCAGCATTAGCCAGGCTATTTTTTGCTTTTTAACGCTGAAAGAAATTTTAAATTTAAATTTGAATTTAATAGAATATTCAGCATTCATAATGGAACTCCAGTGATGATGTCACAGTGACATTTGCATTCTGAGCTGTGTCTGTTTTTCTTTCTTGCATGTATTTGCATAGTGAGCTGTGATCGGTTTCTGCAGAGTCACTCACATTGTGTTGATTGTCATGCACAGTGTGATAACAGTGTCAAACCAGCTCTGATGCAACATTTTGTTTAGGCCTGAAACCTGAACTTATTGGTAATACTTACCAATTAAAGAAATAGTTCACCCAAAAATGACATTTTGCTGAAAATGTAGTCACCCTCGGGGTAACCAAGATGTAGATGAGTTTATTCTTCATAGAAACAGATTTGAAAAAATGTAGCATTGCATTACTTGCTCACAAATGGATCCTCTGTGGTGAATGGGTGCCATCAGAATGAGACTCCAAACAGCTGATAAAACATTAGGGCTGGGTAAAAAATATCGATTCTCCGATTTTAATCGATCTTCAGTTGAACGCAACGATATCGATTCGGGAAATCCCCAAATCGATTCTTAATGCACGTGCTTCACGTAAGAGGATATGAATATTCAGTTCTCGTCCTGAAGGTGTCACTAGTGTTCCTGCTGAGAGAGTTTTCTCAACCGCTGGTGATCTAATCACAGCGCAAAGGAGCTGCCTTAGATCAGATCAGAACATGTTGATCAGCTGCTTTTTTTGCAGAAAAATGATTAGGCTGTAGTTAAGAACTGTTAGTTTTATGGACAGTTAGAATGTTTTGTATACGCAGACAAGGGCTTTATGATGGGCCTGTTTTGAACGTTTTGAATTTAGAAAAATGTTTTATTTCTTAAACATGTTTGAAGTTCTTAATAGATTTCACTGTTGCACATTTACAGTCTTTTTATTTTTTACAGTAATGTGCATTTTGCAGTTTGTTTACATGGTGTACAATGGATGCACATATTTATGACTTCTTGTTACAGGGTTCATTTAAAATAAAAGTTGTTTAAAATAAACAACTGTGTGCACCCTATTATTAATGTAGATGTGTATTTCAGTAATAAACTTAAGTAGGAGAGTTTCAGTTACCAGCATTTATATCAAAATATGGATCACATGTCTGCAAAACTAACATTTTAAATGAAATATTGATAGCGAATCGAATCGAATCGAATCGAAATCGAAATCGAATCGAAACCATAAAAATAAGAATCGAATCGAATTGCCAAATTGGTCACAATACCCAGCCCTATAAAACATCACAATAATCCACAAGTAATCCACACCACTCCAGTCCATCAATTAATGTCTTTAAGATTGAATTAAGACTCATTAAGATTCAAATCAGTGTTCCTAAAAAATGAGTCCATAATCCATATTGTTCCCATATTATTCCTTGTCTCATCTGAATCAGGAGAGAAATCTGCACAGATCAAGCACTGTTCACATATATTTTGATGGATTTTTTCCGCTGGAGGAAGTGTTATTATGGATTATGGTCTATATATATTGACCAGAAGCGATTATTAAAAAAAAAAAAAAAAAACATCTTAATGAAGCTTTTTGCTTCACAGGATGTTAACTGATGGACTGGAGTGGTGTGGATTACTGTGGATTACAATGTGATAACAATGTGCTAACAATGTTAATCATTAAAAACATGTTGACAAACATTTTAGTCATGTTAAAAACATTCTAACAGCTTGTTAAATCATGTTATTGATGTGTTAAATAATATTAAAATAAATAAATAAAAGAAACATACTGTCAAAATCTATCTAATGTGACCCTGAACCACAAAACCAGTCTTAAGTAGCACAAGTCTATTTGTAGCAATAGCCAACAATACATTGTATGGGTCAAAATTAGTTTTATGCCAAAAATCATTAGGATATTAATAAAGATGATGTTCCATGAAGATATTTTGTAAGTTTCCTACCATAAACATATCAAAACTGAATTTTTGATTGGTAATATGCATTGCTAAGAACTTCATGTGGACAACTTTAAAGGCGATTTTCTCAATATTTCAATTTTTTTGCACCTTCAGATTCCAGATTTTGAAATAGTTGTATCTCAGCCAAATACTGTCCTATCCAAACAAACCGTACATCAAAGTGTATTTATGTATTGAGTTGAATAAATCAATATCAAATCAATAAAAAAAAAATGGTTTTGAGGTCCAGGGTCACATACATCTCAAAACTGTTGCTTTATTTATTTATTTATTTTTATTTTTTGCCTTCTCGCAAGCACTGGTGTTTCTTCAGCAAATGCACATCTTATTTCAATCTTGACATTTTTGAGTGCCAAGAACGAACTGAATAAAGGACTAACAGTTCTGTAAACCTATATTTTACTTGGTTTAGAGGCTCTAAACACTGTAGCGAGAGTTTTAAATCTTAAAATGAAATATTTATTTAATGTTTATATAATAGCACATTTTTTTATTATTCTTTAAAAGTAAGTGTTTTATTAATAAAATACTTAATTTAATACTATTTTGAATCATTGTTGTTAATTAACCTAAAGTTTGTCTCGACAAAATTTTCTATCAAGTTTAAAACTGTTGCTTCATTTATTTTTTTAAATTTTTTTTTGCCTCCTCGCAAGCACTGGTGTTTCTTCAGGAAATGCAAATCTTATTTCAATCTTGACATTTTTGAGTGCCAAGAACGAACTGAATATAGGACTAACAGTTCTGTAAACCTATATTTCACCTGGTTTAGACACTCTGAACACCGTAGTGAGCGACCCTGTCTATATTTGTGCTCTGTTTACTGAGAATAATCTAAGAACGACTTAACTCTGCCTCGGCTTCTACTAGTCTGCCTATCACAGCACTGCAGCATCACACACACACTTAAGGCCAGGCTTATTGCCACGGTGATGGAAAAGCCATCAAGTATCTGATCCAGTGAAATACAGAGCCCAGCAGAAAAAGGGATAGGTGCTGCTGTGCTGGAGAAATACTGACACATCGCACTTTACCCAGGCTTCTGATGCTGCAGTCTCTGTGTGTGTGTATGTGGTTTAGCATGGCTTTCTCATCCCCTTGCCTGGTTTATCTCTGCTAGTCACCACTTGTTACACACTGCAAGCACACAAGCATTCGCTCAGGAAGTAATATCCATGCTTGGCTGCGAGCAGAGGGCCGTCGCTCTGGTTGGGTTCGATGTCGCAGGGTTTCATGCAGCGTGCAGACGGGGACGGCTGATTTCAGCCTGTAGCAGAAGTGTTGAGTTTTGTGGTGTGTTATCTGGCACTTGCATATGTTACTGACTGGATGGTTTGCTTTTCCGGCTTGACTTGACCTCTGTGTCATTTAGTGCTGTTTTCTGTTGTGCATGCATCAGGATGGAGCTGGAACTGTAATGCATGGACATATTCACATTTTACATCTCAGCTTGAGACTCATGCTTTCTGGATCATGTCACATTTTGTCTTCTAGCTGCGGGTGTCAAAAAACGTTCATGTTTGAGACTGTGGTTGCAGAAAGTGCATTTAAAGTCATCTTAAGCACACTTCTGATACTGAAATATAGGCAGCATAGTTATTTTGCTTATATTATTTTGGTAGGCAGCAAAAGTATTACTTCTCTTCCACTAAATTCTGAAGCAATGTTGCTTGTATCTACTAAGAAACCCATCTATGATGGTATCAAAAAAAAGTATATATATATATAAATTTATTTATGTATTTTATATACTTTATATTTAATAAATTGTGTTTAATAATTAATAGTATTTTTTCTTTACTCTTTTAGTTTGTCATTAATATTATGCATTTATTTGTAAATTGTATACACCAATGTTACACAGCAATCTTTTTTATATATGTAATGATTGCTTAATTGCATATTTTTACTTTTGTCTAAGGCGATGATTTATTTATTTATTTATTGCTAGGTTAATTGTTTTAACAACTGAGTTGAAGTAATGAAAAATATATACAAAAACCTAAGTGTATTTTATTATTTTATTTTATTTAATTTTATTATTTATATATATATATCAATTGTTTTATATTTTATTTTATATTTGTATTTATTATCTTCTAATATATCACACTAAATATATTAATATAATTATTTTAAGGTTATTTACTTATATTTTATTTTATAAATTTTATATAATTCGTATATATTATAAATTTATATATTATTTTTATATATCATTTTTTTTATTTTATAGTGTTGTTTATTTTTTAATATATCATACCACTTCAATTAATATTATTATTTTAAGGCTATTTACTAATATTTTTTGTATAATTTATAGTGTTGTTATTTTTGTAATATATCGTACCAATTCAGCTAAAATGAAATATTTATTTAGTATTTATATAATAACGCAAAAATTGTAATTATTCTTTAAAGAAAGTTTTTATTAATAAAATTAAAATTAATTTCTTTTTAATTTTGAAATACTTACTTAAATACAATTTTATTATTTAATTTTGAACCATTGTTGTTATTAATTAAAATTATACATTTGTATTTAATGGTATACACCAATGTTGTAACCATAATCTTTTTTCTATATATAATGTTTATTAAATTGCATATATTTTACTTTTGTTTATTTGTATTTATTTTTTTTGCTCAAATTTATTTTTTACTAGGTTAATTGGTTTAATTTAGAATCATATTTAATTATAAGTATATTTAATTAGCATTAAATCACATAAACTGACTATTTTGTGGCAACACTGTTTTGTTGCTAGGCTGATCGTTTTCTACTTAAACACCCTGTCAGACTTTATATAATGATAATCACTGTCTGATTATGCTCTATCCCTAATCAAATTGATTATACGTTTCATTTTTAATACTGACATACATTAAAAGTGACTCAGTAACTGTGCTGTGTTTTTGTTTGCTTACTGGAGCATCAGGTTGTTAGTTTGCCAACATGGTAATAGCAAACAAGGCTGTATCTGCACCACACACAGTTGTTACGCCTAATGTCCTGCTACAGCCGACGAGTTTGCGCTCCTAACAGAAGTTGGATTACACGATAATCAAACAGCTCCCTGTTTATTGAGGTGAGAGAGCGGTGAGCCGGCCGATCGCGCTTTGACATTTAGCCCACGGCGAGCGCACTGTCAGAGAAGCGCGGCCCATTTTTCATCGCTCTGACATTTTTCTCATTGTTAGTCTGCAGGTATTAGACAGAGCTCCTCCACGCCGAGTTAAAATGGCTGACAGAGGAAGTGGGCCCTGACACCGGAGGGACAGGGATAAGCTGGGCTCGTCAAAGTGTGACACGTGGGCCGAGCCGGAGGAGCCGCTTACTGTTTTAATGACCGCCCGGTGAAAGGCTTTGGTTGGCGGCGTGGCACGCGCTCTGAGAGACACAAGCACTTTAATGGCTGCTGTGTTTTTGCTGAGGAAATAGTCTGTTTCATCTCTGACAGGGACGCCAGGCGTGGTGATTGTGTGCAGAGCGGATTATAATGGAGGCGAACAGGCAATCAGGCCTCTAATGATCATTTTGGAAGGAACATATTTACAGGAACAGTCATTATACAGCTGATTGCATCTTACGCTACTACAAATACAGCTTTATCAAAGGTTTCTTCTACAGGCTTCACAGAGTTATGAGAAACCTGGAAACTGCAATTTAAGAACCTATAGTATATAAGTCCTAAAAAGTACGTGGATACTGTTGACACTCCTCGCTGAAATACTTTTTAGGGCCACTGAAGCTTAAAAACAAACAAACAAACAAACAAAACTCAGTATTACTTGATATCTATTTTTTTATTTACACCAATTCAATACATTATTTTATATAAAAGAGTGTTTAAAAATTTTTATATCAGTTTTCTAATATTGGTTGTTGACTAATGTTTTTAGATATTTGTATATTTTATAGTGTTGCTTTTTTATATATCATACCAATTATATTAGGGGTGGGAATCTTTAGGCACTTCACGATCCGATCCGATTCCGATTCTGGGAGTCACGATCCGATTCCAAAACGATTCTTGATCTACATTTTTTCCCCAATTAATTCTTCTGCTGTGCAAATACAACTTTACAATTTTAAAAACATGTAAAATTGCAGTTTCTATGCTTTTTGTTTATAGTTGGAATCTCTGTAAAAGTAGGTGTGTCAATTTTCACTGGTTTCAAGATTCAATTTAATTTAATTACTGTTTTCATTAACAACTAAATATCACTATGGTCACATTCTCAGTTTTCAATAGTACTGCACATGGCTACATTTTCATATTTGTTTTATATCAAATTTAATTTGGGCCAACTTTACTTTATTTTTTAAATTATGTAAGCAAGGTACTTTTAAAACAATTACTTATTTAAAATAAGTTTTCTTCAGGTATCCGAAAGTTTACAGACAATAATTTTTCTTTTTTCCTCAGCATTACTGCCATTTTATTATTACTGATGAGATCATAGAAAGGGAACTTTAACAGGCTGCATTCAAACTAATGCACAGCAGTGGCGAGAGGTGACACTTTTATTTACCAGGTATGCTGAGTGCTAAAACCACCAGTAATACCAAAAATAATAATATCTTTACATTATTTAGACACCAATAAAATCAGAGACGAAATCATATTTTAATATTTCCTCTTTTTCCTGTTTATTATTATTTTTAAAAAATATATATCCATTTTATATAGGCTATTTTTTTCTGTGGACTTTAAACTTTTGAATTGTTGAGAAATTATGAAAATATACATATTATATATAATATACAAAAATACAATACATTTTTGGCAATCAGGATCTGGCAGCAACAGCGCGTTTTTCCGCTTGGGCGAGCGCTTCGCGGACAGCTTACCCCACGAATGTAATCACGCGCACGCCAGCGAAACAGAATGCGCATTCATTCTGAGGAGTCAAGGAAGATGCGGAGAATCTGCTTGCCCAGAAGATTCAAATAAGGGATTCATTTATAAGCATGTTTATATTATTTAACACGTGAACGCATTCTCTCTGACAGCCTGGATATGCAGAGCATTAGCAGCTTACTGTATATGGACGGAACGCCACTGATGCACAGATCTATTTCAATATATCAGATGTTTTGTCCTGCTCTGAAAACATAACTGACTGTATGTACAGTTTCGTTTGAAACTATTCCAAAATGCAAGTGCATTTAACCGCGTCCGCAATCGAGCTTTAGGACGAACAAACACAAAGCGCACGTGAGTCTGTCAGTGCAACAGTTTCTTGCGTTCCAGACGGCAGAAATGAACGCATATCTAAAGTAAAACACGACGGATGGAAGCACACTGTCAAGCAATGCGCACGTGTCTCACAGTGCAGATTCTGTGCGCTGTAGCCAGCCGCGTCTCTAGCGCGCACACGTGCCATATGCAGAAAAAAAAGAAGCTCAGAATCGATTCTGAAATATTAGGAATCGATTCAGAATCGTTGAAGAGAGAATCGCGATGCATCGATGCATCGATTTTTTCTCCCACCCCTAAATTATATTGATATATGTGACCCTGGACCACAAAACCAGTCATAAGGTTAAATTTGACAAAACTGAGATTTATACATCATATGAAAGCTCAATAAATAAGCTTTCTATTGATGTATGGTTTGTTAGGATAGGACAATATTTGACTGAGATACATCTATTTGAAATCAGAAATCTGAGGATGCAAAAAAATCAAAAAGACTGAGAAAATCACCTTTAAAGTTCTCCAAATTAGGTTCTTAACAATGCATATTACAAATCAAAAATTACATTTTGATATGTTTACAGTAGGAATTTTACAAAAAATCTTCATGGAACATGAACTTTACTCAATTTCTTAATGATTTTTGGCATAAAAGAAAAATCAATAATTTTGACCCATGCAATGTATTTTTGGCTATTGCTACAAATATACCCCAGCGACTTAAGACTGGTTTTGTGGTCCAGGGTCACATATATGAATTATGTATATATTCTCTATACATTTTTATGTATGAGTGTTTTTAAATTAACATTTTTATATGCGTTTTTAAATATTTAAATGTATATTTTTATTATTTTCTAATATATCACTTACTATATTAATATTATTATTTTATGGTTATTTTTATTTAATTTTATAGTGTTGTTTATTTTTGTAATATATCATACCAATTGTCACCTGAAATGATTTTCATTTCACAGGTGAGCCCTGTCAGGTTTAATAAGTGGGATTTCTTGCCTTATAAATGGGGTTGGGACCATCAGTTGTGTTGTGCAAAAGTAAATATAGTATATATATAGTTAATTCATAGCTTTGATGCCTTCAGTGTGAATCTACAATTTTCATAGTCATGAAAATAAAGAAAACTCTTTGAATGAGAAGGTGTGTCCAAACTTTTGGTCTGTACTGTGTGTGTGTGTGTGTGTGTGTATATATATATATATATATATATATATATATATATATATATATTAGGGGTGGGCGGTACACCGGTGTCATAGTCAGCACCGGTGTGACTTTGCGCCATGACATGGATTTTCTAATACGTCAATACCGTAATAAATCACGTGCTTTGAACTGCTGCATTTACATCAATAATAGCTAATTCTAAATAATAAGGCATTAAATTTTCTTCAAACGTTCAGTTGTGGTCTGAATACCTGTCCATATCTTGTTGTAAATAAAAAAGTAAAACATATTCGTATCAGCTTTGCAGGTGGCAGGTAAAAGGGGATTGGCCATTAAACGACTGGTGAAACATCGTGAAGAAAGGTCGGGCCTGTAGCCTATACCAGGGGCGGAGTGGCAATCGGGACGACCGGGACTTTTCCCGGTCGGCCGGCCGAAGGATTTACACAGCGGATCACAAATTGAGCCGGCGCGAGGCGAACTAATATTGTATATAATTTTCGCACTTTCAATATGCAGGGTATAGAAATCGCTTTTAACTGAGTGCTCGCGCTGTTTTTACTTTTACTTTCGATTTTGCGATAACGCACACTCTGTAAAGGGAGCAGCACATCTTATAATAGATATTTGTCAGTGAGTACAAGATTGCAGCACATCCTCCAGTCTATTTTTGTCATCTCTCTTTACTTTCGACCCGTGATCATTCAAATCTAAAGGTCATTGTACACTGAGTCCGATTTTCGTATGTGTTTTTTTTTTAGTTTTCTCATATTTCCCATCCTTATCAAAATGCTTATTATGGATGCGAAAATGCAGTAAATCAATCACGATCCAAATTTTTTTTTATGACGGACGAAAGTTTCAGAGGCAGTGTGTAAACTCGATTAACATAACCTGTATTTTTATTTTTATTTTTTTACGTGCAAAAAATCTCGGACGAAAATTTTGTACTCATGTGTGCAACGACATCAACTCCAGCAGCTCGTGTTGGATGCAGGGTTGCTAAGTCCGCGTTTTTCCCCACAGAATTGGCCTACTTTTAAACTGTTGTCATGGGTTGATTTCCTGTCAGTTATGTAAAGGTTTTAAATATTGCAGAAATTAAATTTCAATAAAAAAAAAATGTGTTTTGTTGTACTCTGTTAAGTAAGATCTTTAGGTTTTTTGCAAAATAAATATGTTGAGAATGCATAATGCTCTCCCATGTCTCTTTTTGATAAGGATACCTACCATTTACTTATTATATTATAAAAATATTAACTTTATTCACATACTAAAGGGACAGGACAGGCTACTCCTCCCAAAATGTACCAAAAAAAAGCAATACCGTGATATTATACCGTCACCGTTCAAAAGATGAAAAATACTGTGATATTAATTTTAGGTCATACCGCCCACCCCTAATAATATATATATATATATATATATATATATATATATATATATATATACATATACATACATACATATGGCTTTATTATATATATATATATATATATATATATATATTTATTTATTTTAATTGTTACTTTATATTATTATTTATTATTTTCCAAAATATCATACTAAATATAGTAATATTATTTTAAGCTTTTTGACTAATATTTTAGATATATTTTTATTGTATAGTTTTGTTTATTTTTTATATATTATACCAATTATATTAATGTATATATTAATTATATTATAAATTCTCTATAAATTTCTGTTTGCTTTTAAATGAGTGTTTTCAATTTTTCTATCAACGTTTTAATATTTAATTTTTTATTTATAAATTATTTTAGGGTTATCAACTAATATTTATAATAATACAGATACTTTTTATTTTATATTCTATTATTACATTATTATTGTTTAATTTGTTTTTTATATGTTATATTATATGATCATCACAACCAAATGATGTGATCTTTAGTCAATTACTGTATATATAAAATATAATTAAATATAAATATAAAGCACCTTCATTTTTAGAATAATTGATTTATTATTCTGACGTCTTTGTATGATTTAATTTTACATGTAATATTTTCCAATCTTTTGACTACACTTTATTTATTGATTGATTGATTTGATTTTTAATTAAATTGTTTTCAAACATTTCAGCCAAACCTTTCAGTCCCTAAGCAATTTATAGCCAAATATAAAGCACATTGGAATGATTTTAATCAGGCTTGTGCACAATTCAGAATTGAATTGAGAATGACTCCTAAATTCCAATTCAATTCTTGAATTTGAATTGATGTCAAAAACAGGATCTAGAATTACAATTCGAATTTGAATGAAAGGAAGCAGAATTGCAATTCAATGCAAATTCAAAGAAATTCATATACATAAGTGAAGTGTTTAACAATGAAGCTTTACAAAATATGTCAGATATGATTTCATTACATATGTGACCCTGGACCACAAAACCAGTCTTAAGTCGCTGGGGTATGTTTGTAGCAATAGCCAAAAATACATAGTATGGGTCAAAATTATTGATTTTTCTTTTATGCCAAAAATCATTAGGAAATTAAGTAAAGATCATGTTCCATGAAGATTTTTTGTAAAATTTCTACTATAAATATATCAAAATGTAATTTTTGATTAGTAATATGCATTGTTAAGAACTTCATTTGGACAACTTTAAAGGTGATTTTCTCAGAATTTAGATTTTTTTTGCATCCTCAGATTCCAGATTTTCAAATAGATGTATCTCGGCCAAATATTGTCCTATCCTAACAAACCATACATCAGTAGAAAGCTTATTTATTGAGCTTTCATGTGATGTATACATCTCAGTTTCGTAAAATTTAACCTTATGACTGGTTTTGTGGTCCAGGGTCACATATTCTATAAATGATATTAGTTTGAACTACTTGTACAGATTACATTGTGTTATTTGATTACTTTGAAATGAAAATAACATTTTGAACAAAACTAATCAAACATTGAGGGAGTAATTTATTTCAAGAATTTGATCATTATCTATATTTCGGAACAAAATGTGACTAGTTATGTGTAATGAAATTATGCTATTGAATTACAAAATTAATGTAATTGTATGTGAGATTCAACACATTCTTTCTGTTGTATGACTGTGTGGAATGTCTTTGAATTGCCATGAATTTAATTCCACTTCCTGTCATTCCAACTCCAATTCAAATTCAACTTCTTGTGGGGCGGAGTCAATTCAATTCAAATTCCAACTCATGAATTGAATGGCGGCCAATTCTGAAATTCTGAATTGTGCACAAGCCTGATTTTAATTTATTTGGCAACATTTTTGCAAATATATTGCCACTAGTCAGCATGGAATTGAGCCTTATCAATATATTCTTGTGACAATTTTCTAAGGAACTAGAGAATAGAAGGTTTTTTGTGCAATTTAAAAGGTTTGTACTTTGGCATCATGCTGTAAGTTATTTAGTGTTCAACTGAAACTGTATTTCTAATATGATTATGACAGCCGTGTTGTGTTGTGCCATGTAAACGCCCATGCTCATGCTGGTGTTGCTGTTAGTGCTGTGCTGATGTTGTGTGCGTGTGGATGGATTAGTGTCAGTTGTCGGAGGACATCCCTGCTGCGGTGCTGGGATTGCATCAGCTCTGATGAATCTAATCCTGGTGACTTTCAGGAGCGAGCGGGTGGAATGCTAACAGCCCAGACTGTCAATATCAATGACTCACATCAACATCCTACTCAAATCCTTCCTGCCCCACAGCACACACGCACAACACAGTCTCAGCCCAGGTGTCAGTGTTTTCTGTTTGACTGGGCTTATGAATGACTCAAGACATTCACTAGTAGATGCACAAATCTAATGAAACTTGTCAGAACAGGTCATATTTTATGTTTCCATGTCTTCTGGAGTCACATTTTTCATAAAAATAAATGTTTAAAAAAGGTATGATATATTACAATGTGTTTATATTTATATTATATTTTATTATAATGTATTTTAATAGTCATTTGTTATTGTTATTATTATTATTATTATTAGGAGGATGTGTTGCTATTATTATAATTAATAATATTAATAGGAAGATATATTTAACCACCTTTCTGTAATACAACAAATAAATGGACAGAACATATTTCATGTTTCCAAGTCTTTTGGAGTCACATTTAGTCACACATCTATAATAATAATAATAATTAAACTAAAAATAAATAAATATAAAAGGTTTTATGATATATTACATTATTCATAGTTATATTTATATTTACATTTATATTGTAGTTTTTTGTAATATATTGTATTAGGGTGTGTTGCTAATAATAATAATAATAATAATAATAATAATATGTGTTGAGATTACAATTATTATTATTAATAATATTATTAGGATGATTTATTTAACCTCATATACAATAAATAAATACATAAATACAAATAAATATATTTAATGAATTAATAAATATTATTATTATTAGTAGTATTATTCATGGGAACATCAAGATTTTTTTCCTCAAAACTGTAATACAACAGTTAAATACATAAATAAATAATAGTAAATATTATTTTATTCATTCATTTGTTCATTTATTATTATTATTGTTATTATTAATAGGAAGATTTATTTACCTTATTACTGCAATGCAACAAATAAACACCCGAATAAAATAAATATATATTTTAAATTTATTCATTTAATTTCTTATTATATATTATTATTTTTTTAATAGGATTATTTATTTAACCTTTATTTATTTATTATTTATTTACCTTATTACTGTAATACAACAAATAATGACATGAATAAAAATAAATATATAATAAATATATATTATTTTTATTGATTCATTTATTATTATTATTATTATTATTATTATTATTATTATTATTATTATTATTATTATTGAAATTGGTGTTGAAAGCGTTTATACATCATGGTCAAAATAAATAAATAAATAAAAATAAAAACTAGAATAAAATCTCAATGATACTAAAATTGCACTGATGAAAATTTTGTTAAAATATGTAATTAATTATCATGAAAATGATGTCATTAAATAATTGCTAAAATGCTTAACATAAAAAATTATTTATTTTTGTACTTTTATTTATTTATGTGGTATAAAATAAAGTGATCACTGTCATATAAATAGGAATTACACTAAATAAAAGATTCAGAAATGTGAAACATAACTATTTTAACCATAGCATATCAGTATTGTACAAAAACAGTCCAGCTACTGGAGTATTTTACTTGAAATGATGTTTAACATAGACCCCGTTATGTTTCAGGATGGCTTACATAAATAGCCAGTAATGAATACAAAAGAACAGTTTGTCAGGAGTCTTGTACTTTGTGTTTTAAATGCTTCGTTACGTGTGTGTGGGGTGTAAAATATTAATACTCGACTTCTTCGCAAACACTAAAGGCTTTTAGAGTTTCTCAAAGATGCCTTGTCCCCAACCCGAACGTCTCGAGCCTTATTTTCGAGACCGAGAGCTTACCTTTAAGCTATTTCCGTCCAGCCCCACAGAACAGGGTATTTTTAGTCTGTGGTACCTTTTGCTCACTTTCCCCTGCAGGAAGCTGTCGTTGGCTTGACATTTTGACTGGCTCGAGATACTTTCACATTCACCGGCTCAGGCCAGGACCTTCAGCTGTGAAGGTGAGCTTGTTATATTTGCATTATCAAGAGGCGAGCGGCTCGGATCTGAGGGCGCGGGTGGTCTCTGGTGGTGTGGGAGAGGTTTTTGACATGCTTTAGCCTTGTGTTGGACATTTTAGGATAGAGATGTCGTGGAGTGGAGTCCGACTGCCGCTGCTGTTTACTGAGTCTGCTGTGAACTTGCTGAGCTGCTAGAACAAGTGACTTGTGAAAACACATTTTCAGCAGCGTTGACAAACTGCGAAAAGAAACATGCAAGGTGTCGGTTCTCATGGGGAGATGCTGAAACATGCAGAGATGAGTCACTGATTGCCAGCGATGTTGAAGAGGCATAAGCGGACGATGCTGAGGTGGGCGTGTCCACTTATGCTTTATGCAAATGAGCAGTCACTGCTTGATTTGTTATTATTGACATATCACCACTGAAATGTGTTAAATGTCCTTATATTGTATGAGCTTGGTTCATGTATAGCTTTTTTTTTTTTTAGAAATTATTTAATTCTTATAAAGCCAGCAATTTGCCGGATCTGATTTCCCAGGATTTTGAACAGCGCTCAGATTTATAGTTTTATAAATTTTATAGTTTTATATGTTTTATATCTATTTGTTTTATACTTTTATGTTTTATTTTATATTATTATTTATATGGTATTTTATATTTTATAATATTATTTAATTGTTTTTACTGTTTCACACTAATTATATTAATATTGTTATTTTTTAAGGTTATTGGCTGATAGTTGTATATATTTTTAGAATTTAGTTTATATTTTATAATATTGTGTATTTTATAATATTTTTATTTTGTCAATTTTCTGGTTATATATATTTTTTGTGTTATATTTTATATTATTATTTATTCTTTTAAGATCACGCTACTTATATTAATTATGAATTATATTATTACGTTCTGTGTTGATATTTAGTTTTTCTTTTTAATTTATGGTTTTATTTTTTTTTTTAATATGTCATACCATTTATATTAATTTATTTTAATGTTATCAACTGATATTTATTAGAATTGCAAAAAATTATTTTAATTATGAAAAATATTTTTAGGGTATATAATATTTTTTATTATTTTTTTTTATAGAAATGCAAAAAGTATTTTATTTTTACTGTTTTTTTATATATCACATTAATTTAATAATAATAATAATATTTTAAGGGTATTAACTTATAAAAGTACAGTTTATTTATTATTATTTTTATTTATACCGAACATATTCATTTTTATATTTTTAATAATAGAATTGCAAAAAGTATTTTATTTTTAGGGTTTATAATATATTTTTTTTAATATATCACACCAAATGTATTAATGTTATTATTTTAAGGGTATTCATTAATATTTATAATAGTACAATTATTTATTTATGTTTTTTCTTTAATTATAATAACAATCATGTTAAGTTTTTAGCATTTATAATTTTTTTTAATATATCACACCAGTTTATTCATATTAAGCTTATTTTTATTTGATTTTTTATTTATTTATTTATTTATTCATATTGATCATATTCTTTTTACAATTTTCAATAGAAATACAATAAATATTGTATTTTGTTTTATATTGTATTATATATTATTATTTTTAGTATATTACACCAATTTATTAATATCATTTTTAAGGGTATTAACTGATATTTATAATAATACAGTATATATATATATTTTTTAATATATGATTTATTTATTATTTATTTTCTTTAATTATCATAACAATAATGGTCGTTTTTTTTAAACATTTAATTATAGAAATGTACATTTGTGGTTTTACTTTTGGACACTTAGATTTTAGCATAAATCAGAAACCGCTCAAGCAGAATAAGAATATGAGTAAACATTGGTTAAACCGATTATCGTTTTTATTATTTTGTTGATGCTCATCAGCTAAACTGAGATCACAACTCAAATGAATACATTTCATCTCATAAATAAATGTCATAAATATTGAGGAAAATGTGCGAAAGAAGTCATCTTCAGATTCCATCTGGGCTTCACGAGCCAATTCACAGCATGCTTTCAGCGTATTATCTCATAAGGAAATAAGTGAATAACAGAATTACCAGGTACAGGAAACGTGTGAATCTAGTTGATAATGGAGCACAATTATTGCGCTGGATTGTGATGAGGTCAATGACTGGCTTCCTGTTTTCTGCACCAGTGACTGGCGCTCTCATTCGATTGTCATTGATTGGAGCTTGCCTCACAAATGCCTTTGCAAATTGACTCGCAACCACAAGCAGGGCGTACATAATGAAGCTTTATGTAAATGAAAGACTGCGCCAAACACAGAGCCTCAATTCATAAGCCTCAGTAAAAGCGGTGCTATGCAAGATCCTCAAACAGAAGGCACTGAAGTGCTGGGGGAGTTTAATCTGGAAATGTTTACCTCAATCTCAATTCACAGTTGATACATTTCATTTGAGAGTGTAGGGACTGAATCTCGTGAAAACACGACCACTTCACATTTCACCTCAAAATCAAACAAAAAACAATTATTTTCCCATATTTTCCCAATTATTTTTAGTGATTCCTTTACTCATTGGATCATTCATTCATTCACTCATACACTCATTCATTCAGTCAGTCATTGATTGATTTATTCATTCATTCATTTTGTCAATCATTTTGATTGCTTGCTTGATTCATTGATTCATTCCCTCATTCATTGATTCATTCAGTCAGTTGTTGATTGATTGATTAATTCACTCATTAATTTAGTAATGGATTGATTAATTCATTCACTTGTTCACTGATTCATTCAGTCAGTCATTGATTAATTCATTTATTCACTCATTCATTTATCGACTCATTCACTCATTGATTCATTCATTCATTCACTCATTAATTTATTGACTCGTTCACTCATTGATTGATTGATTGATTGATTTATTCATTCATTCATTTACTCATCCTTTGATGGATTCATTCAGTTAGTCATCGATTGATTGATTAATTCATTAATTCACTCATTCATTGATTCATTCATTCAGTCAGTCATTGATTCATTGATTCACTCATTAATTCATTAATTCATTGTCAATCATTTTTGATTGCTTGCTTGATTCATTCAGTCAGTCCTTGAGTGAGTGATTGATTGATTCATTGATTCATTCAATCACTCACTCATTCATTGATTCATTTAATCAGTTGTTTCACTGATTCATTCAGTCAGTCATTGATTGATTTATTGATTGATTCATTTATTCACTCACTCATTGTTTCATTCAATCAGTCAATCATTGATTCATTCACTCATTCATTAATTAGTCAGTCATCAATTATTGATTGATTGATTAACTCGTTCACTCATTCACTGATTCATTTGTTCAGTCAGTCATTGATTGATTGATTCATCCATTCACTCATTCTCTGATTCATTCAGTCATTAATTGATTGATTTGTTTCATTCACTCATTCATTGATTCATCTGTTTATTCATTCGGCCAGTGATTGATTTATTGATTCCTTTACTCATTGATTGATTGATTAATTCATTCACTCACTCATTCATTGATTCATTCAGTCAATGATTGATTCACACACTCATTCATTGATTCTTTCATTAAGTCATTGATTCATTCAATTATTGATTGATTAATTCACTCATTCACTCATTAATTGATTGATTCATCCATTAATTTAATCAGTCATTTATTGATTCATTTACTCATTTACTAATTCATTGATTCATTCGCTTATTCATTGATTCATTAATTTAGTCAGTCATTGATTGATTCATTCATTCATTTACTCGATTCATTCATTTACTCATTTACTGATTCATTCAGTCAGTCAGTCATTGATTGATTCATTGATCCATTTACTCATTCACTAATTCTATTCATTGATTCATTCAGTCATTCATTCATTCCCCAGTAATTAATTTTCTTATTAGGAAATTTAATCCACCAAGTTGATATCACATCACACAATTCAAAACATCTTTTCTTACAAAATATAGCTTCTTATATCTTACCTTTGGGTTAAATAAAATTATTCAAGGGTTAAATAAAGTGTTTGTTGTTTTTTGGTACAATAAAAGTAGTTCAACAAATACTGTCATGTAGAAATACTTTATTTATTTAGTTAGTTAGTAAAGCGTTTTCTTATGAGAGTGATTTTCTTTATGCAAAATATACTTTCTCATTTCTTTCTTGTGATTTTAGGGTTAAATATGAGCGTGTTCTTGACAGGTTTCGCTTTCGCCCTAATAATGATCCCACATACATGGACTGACCTATTTCTCAATTACCCTTTTTAAAAGATCACCACCTTTCTAAAATGAAACATAGGGTCTTTAATACACGGTTATAGCAGTCTAGAGTCTTTAGACATGAGCTTCATAACATGACCTCGTTTGAGGCTGAGATTTAACAGCACTCGGAAATCAACTGACGAATGACCTTTCAGAGCGCTCAGCGGCATCCATCAGCCGCCCCTCTTTAATACACAATAATATCGAGCGGACAGATAAACCACCAACCGGCCAGTGTTCTCTCTCTGCAGCCTGCGACATGACTTTTGAATGAATTCATTTAATTTTATATGTTGCACTGTAAAAATAGCAAATGGGGTTGGTTGTTCATATTCATGAGTAGCTGTTGCATAGTGTCTGTTTAGAAAAGACTGGAAATGCTCCAAAACAAACATCTGCTCGGCTGAGCTCTGCCTGCTTTCTGTTCAGAAGCTCAGCGTGTCGACGCACTGATTGAGACGGCCATCCGAATGCAATTACTGCTGAGTCATGGGAAGAACACAGGGAAGAAATGGCTCATTCATTTACAGGGAGTAGAATTTTCCAAAGTAGCTCTCACTCATTTGCTCTCCAGAATTGTGTCAGCATTACTCATACAGACTATCATAAACCCGGCACGATATTTTTAGCACCGTCCGGCTTTTTATGTAGGTCAAAAATCGGTGGATTCCTCAGCAGGTGGGGTGAGATGTATGGGAGAACTTGGGAGAAATAAAGGCAGAATGAGACTGAGACCACTTTATTTTATTTATGATTTTTAGATTAGTATTGTATTTTGTTTTATTTTAAAATGTTTTTTATTTTTTTTATTTTAGCTTTAATTTAATTTAATTTATTTATTGTTTTATAGTTTATTTTATTTTATTTTTTTCTCTCAGTGCTCTTATGCAAAGAGTATACTTGAGCCGAGAAACTGAACTGAATGTCAATGCTAACGGATCGCTCTCTACAGGTATTCTAGACACTTTGGTTGACACAGACCCAGCACGTCGGCTGGTGAAGAGTAAGGTTGGTTTCTTGCATTCCACTGAAGTGCTTCTTTTCAATGTCACTCTTCATTTAGCTTTTCACGTCTCTCCCTCTTCAATATCATGTTCAAATTCAACCTATCTCAATCCTTTTGTGAGTGGCACCAATTCAGTATCTTGACTATCAGGTCCTCTCCGTGTAAAAAAGCACTGCGTCCTTGAGATGCCCTCTAGCTCAAAATAAAGACATGTATGTGTTTTTGAGAGAAATATTAATTCTCCCTCTCTTAATTGACTCTGCTGTTAGTCACAGTGGGAAATAGTGTCAGAGTCAGCTGTGAGTTTAAAGGCATCATAAATCATCAAGTCTTGTGATGCTGTATGTGAGAAGATTTATGATTCTCACCACTGCTGCTCTTTCCTTTGCCCTTTTTACACTATGCAGGACATTGGTACATGATATGTTTATATATGTAGCTAGCTCAAAAGTTGCCAAGACTTAATGAGAGCATAATATTGAGTAACTTGCATTTAGACGTGATGTTGTCAGATATGTTGTCTATTTTTCAGTGGACCAGAAATTATGACAGAAATAGTCAAAATTGATTATTTGACTATAGAATGGCTATATGGCTATAGTAATTTTCACATTATCTCATAATTGATTTAATATCATCATTTTGACTTTTTATCTCACAATCAACTTAATATTTTGACGTTTTTATCTCATAATCGACTTAGTATTTCATAATTTGGACTTTTTATCTCAAGTGACGAGATATTAAGTAAATTATGAGATACTGATTTTGACTGTCTATCTCATGATTAACATAGTATCTCATAAATTTGACTTTCTATCTCATAATTGACCTAATATCTCATCATTTTGACTCATAATCAACATATTTTTATCTTATAATCAACTTAGTATGTCATAATTTAGACTTTTTATCACCTAAATTTGACTTTCTCTCATAATCAACATTTTTATCTCATGAACAACTTAGTATCTCATAATTTTACCGTTTTTATCTCATGATCAACTTAGTGTCTCATAATTTTAACTTTTTATCTAATAATCACCATAGTGATTTTTTTAGTGAAATTATCTCATAATTTAGATTTTTTAAATCTCATAATTAACTTAGTATCTTACAATTATCACTTTTTATCTCATAATCGACATAGTAATTTATAATTTTGATGTTTTTAGCTCACAATCGACAGTATCTCATAATTGTGAGGTTTTTATCTTATAATTGACTTAATATCTCTTAATTTTTACTTTTTATCTCATAGTCAACTTTTTTTCATAAGTCTCATAATTGAAATAGTATTTCATAATTTTGACGTTTTTATCTCATGATCAACTTCTCATAACTCATGATGAACTTAGTGTCTCATACTTTTGACTTTTTATCTCATAATCGACAATATCTCATAATTTTGATGTTTTTATCTCATAATTTACTTAATATCTCTTAAGTTTATATCTCATAATCAACACAATTTTTTACCTCATAATCAACATAATTTTTTATCTCATAATCAGCAGTTTCTCATAATATTTACTTTTTATTTTATCTCTTAATTTTGACGTTTTCATCTTCTAATCAACATAGTATCTCTTAATTTTGATGTTCTTATCTCATACTTTAAACTTTCTATCTCATAATCGACATAGTATCTCATAGTTTTGACGTTTTTATCTCCTAATCAGCATTGTATTTCATAAGTTTCATATTTTATCTCATAATTGACTTGGTATCTTATAGTTATGACTTTTAATCTCATAATCAACAGTTTCTCGTATTTTATGCTTTTTATTTTAAGATTATGTCTTGGAATCTCTCAATGATCCTGCATAAATCATTCTAATATGCTGATTTGCTAAGAAAACATTATTTTCAGTGTCAAAAACTGTCATGCTACTTCATATTTTTGTGGAAACCATGATTTTTAGAATTCTTTGATAAACATAAAGTTCATTTATTTGAAATAGAAAACTTTTGTAACATTATACAAGTCTGACACTTTTGATCAATTTAATGCATCTTTGCTAAATAAAAGTAATAATTTCTTTAAAAAATTCTTACTGACTGCAAACTTGAATAGCAGTGTGTATATATATATATATATATATATATATATATATATATATATATATATATATATATATATATTGCTCACTTTACATTCACAGTGGGTGGCAGCTACAAACATCTTTTGAACTTTACAAAGAACTTCTTGCATGACAGCTTACATACTGAGACTCACTTTGAGCTAAAAATATACAGTAAAAAACTGGCACCACACAGTAATAACTTATGCCACCTCTGAAATGACTTTCCTTTTCGACTTACATCAAGAATGCCTCTTACTTTATTAACCCCTCCAACCATCAAGCACCATTTTTGCTATAATGACTACTTGTCGCTCTCCAATTAATCCCCAATGGATAAAAAGTCCCTGCATTTCTTTTAATCATTAAATATCCTGTTTCACTCAAAAAAGTGTCACGTTACAGAAGTAAAATGGGTTGCTAACGGCGTCTCATTCGGATCTATTAGCATAAAGCGTTAGCTCTTCTCATAACAACGCTCTCTGATTTACTGTTGTCATAAAGAGACCCTGGGCCAATTAGATTTGTCTAGGTCATGTTCATGGATGGGTAATTTGCCAATGCGCCTCTAAAGGCTGACTGGATGTCTTTTTCTCTCCTCCATGACTCAATCGAGCTTCAAAGTTAATTTGAGGTCAGTTATAACCTCAGATATCAGACTCAGTCCAAGTCTGCTGGCACACGAACAGCCACAGCTGGGGCCTGGTTTGATTGTGCCAAACCTGCAGCCGCTTACTACTGAGAAACCGAGTAATCTTGCTTAATCAATGCTAATGTCTGCAGGATATCAAGTGTGGGTTTTAGTTACCTTGGCGAGGGCGCAGTGTCACTTTCACATGAGATTTTTGAATCTGATTTTTTTGACTCAAATCAGGCTAGAATTGAATGCAGATATACAATGAATCTGATTGGACGAACTGAAAACATTTAACGAAGGATAATGTTTGTGTTGGGACTCATGTGTTGTTGTTTTGATGTGTTTCAGGACAGCAGATGATTCAGCTACAGTGGGCACAGTGGTGGTGAGCCGGATGAAGATGGGTGAGATCGAGGATGGTGAGGTGGACCACATTACTGGCGACATGCACCAGAAGGTAAGCTGTTTAATAAGTTTTAAATTGAACTTTCTGTTTCTATAGGCATTTTATCTTTGGGGGGTTATTGTGATTTTTTTTTATTAACAACACCAATCACTGTATTTCACTGTATCGCTGTATTGTGATTTTATTATTAACAACACCAATCACTGTATTTTTCATCCAATTTTATTTTGGACGTACAGTTAATCTAAATAAACAATGAACAGATCAAAGAATGATTCATGATTTAATATAGTTTAAAGTAAAGTATTTGGTTAAATACAGTGCTGCAGTGTAGTATGTTAGTAGCTTGTTGTGTAGCTACAGTAACTACGTTTTCAAGAGAGTTGCTTGACTGCAGTTGAACTACTGTAAATTAAGAGTGGCTTGTATTGTGGGAAGTTGTCTTTTTTGTGCATGTGCATGCAGTTTGTAAGGGCTGGTAATAGAAAGGACATGTCTTCAGTCAAAGAGGGAAAGTGGACTGAATATTGAGTGTGGCATCCCTGAAATTCAATTGCACAGTTGACTGAAGAAGTAAAGCATCCGTTAGAAGAACGTTTACAGTGTGTGTATATATATATATATAGATATATATAGATATAGATGTGTATGTATGTATGTTTCCAGTATATTAGAGCTGTATGTGTGTCCTTAGTTACTTTCGTCCATGTGTCAGGGAGAATTAAGCATTATTACACTGACAGACAGCATAACACCCTTTATGTCCCCTAAACTCAATAACTTATACTGACACAGCCATCAGCAGAGCCCTTTAACCTTCATTAATCAGCATGAAAGAGGCACAGACAGAATACAGGGAAGAAACTAGAAGGGTGTTAGAGTTATGGAGTGTTATGGAGATGGATGAAGGACATGGTAGAGGAAATGGAGGATATTTGGACTGAGCACCGTTTTAATGGAGAAACTTATAGAGATTTAAATAGTGAATGCCTTATAAATGACAATCCTGAATGTGAATTGAGGTTGCAAACGAGATTCAGGATTTATATTTGAATGTAGGGAAATAAATTGGAATGAGATTCATGTCAACTAGTCATTTTTAACTTGAAAAGGAAAGTTTGTCAAGAAGAACTTTGAAAGTTGGATTAATATAACCTTGTCTAAAAGCTAAAGTTTGGAAAGTATGTACACCTTTTTAACAGACAGTTGAGTTTGCCAAGCTATCATAATATGATGTTTAATTTTTCAGTTTGAAATACCCATAAAATCATTACCCATTTTATCAAACACTTGACAAGTGGGGTATTTTGTGAAACATTTTTCATAGATGCCTTAGATGGTTGGATGGATGGATGGGTGGATGGACAGATGGACGGATAGACAGACAGATGGATGGATAGATAGATGGAAGGACGGACGAACGGACAGATAGAGAAATAGATGTATGGATGGATGGAAAGAGAGATAGATGGACAGATAGACGGATGGTTGGATGGTCAGATGGACGGATGGATAAAGAGATATATAATCAGATGGATGGATAGATAGATGGACAGAGACAGATGGATGGATAGATAGATAGATGGAAGGATGGACGGATTGATAAATAGATATATGGATGGATGGATGGATGGACAGATAGAGAGATAGATGGATGAACAGACGGATGGATAGAGAGATAAATTGACGGATAGATGGATGGATGAATGGATGGATAGATGGACAGATAGACGGATGAATAAATGGATTGATAGATAGATGGCCGAATGGACAGACGGACGGATAGAGAGATAGATGGATGGATAGACAGAAGGATGGATGGATAGATAGCTGAAAGGATGGATGGATAGAGAAATAGATGTATGTATGGATGGACAAATTGACAAATAGAGAAATAGGTGAATGGATAGATAGACCGATGGATGGACAGACAGGTGGACAGATGGATAGATGGACGGATGGATGGATGGATAGATAGACAGACAGACAGAGAGAGATAGATGGATGGATGGATGGATGGATAGAGAGATAAACTGACGGATAGATGGATGGATGGATGGATGGACTAATGGACAGATAGAGAGATAGGTGGATGGATATATAGATGGATGGATGGACAGATGGACGGATGGATGGATAAAGAGATGGATGAATAGAGAAATAGATGTATGGATGGATGTATGGATGGATGGATGGATGGATGGATGGACTAATGGACAGATAGAGAGATAGGTGGATGGATATATAGACGGATGGATGGACAGATGGACGGATGGATGGATGGATGGATAGATAGACAGACAGATGGATAGAGATGGACGGATGAATGGATGGATGGACCGATGGAGAGATGGATGGTTAGACGGATGGATAGATAGCTGGAAGGATGGATGGAAATAGAAATAGATGTATGGATGGATGGACAAATGGACAGATAGAGAGATAGATAGATGGATAGATAGACGGATGGATGGACGGATGGATGGATAGATAGACAGACGGACGGATAGAGATGGATGGATGAATGGATAGATGGACGGATAGACGTATGGATAGATAGATGGATGAATGGACAGATGGACCGATGGAGAGATGGATGGTTAGACGGATGGATAGATAGCTGGAAGGATGGATGGATAGAGAAATAGATGTATGGATGGATGGACAAATGGATAGATGGAGAGATAGATGGATGGACAGATAGATAGGCGGACAGATAAATGAACAGATAGATAATAAGTCCTTTTTTGCTTTACTGTAACAAGTGTGTGTCTGTTTATTGGCTGAGAGTTGTTGTGGTTTTATTTGATCTGAGTGCTTCAGAAGTGATTGTCTTTGTTCTTCATGAGGGAATGTGGGTCAGGCCTGATGTATGTTTGAGAAGCATCTGCCTCAGAACAAGACTCTTCATAAAACATGGCCTGATCGCGAATCCTCTCTTGTTTTTTTGTTTTTTTTCCCCCCTGAGCCGGGTGCCAAGAACTGACTGGAAACTCTTACAGACCAATCCAAGGTCATGAGACCTAATGAGACGTGAAGACTCATCCGTCATCACACTAAACCCTGATGCGGGCTATGCATTTCAAGTGATTAGGCCGCAAGCGCTGCGGGTGATGTTGATGGAGGGTCGATGTTTGTCTTGAGCAGCCGCGAGGGTCTCTCCTCTCCTGGATTGCTTACACTGGCACTCGGGGATACTTGGAGAAGTCCTCTATTATCTGAGCAGTGGTGCAGGTGACAGCTTGTCACTGTGCGTTCTGTTTGTGAGATGGAGAGAGAGAGTCACGGGACGATGTTTTAAACTCTGATGCCGCCGGTCGTATTTAGAGTAGTAGTCATTATGCTGATGTCTAATAATCGGGATAAATGAGCTTCAGTCTTAAATTCATGATCTTGTTTTCTTCCCACAGTGCACGCTGGTGTACGAGTCATTACATGGAGGCATTAATGACATAGACAATGGACCAATAATGAATGCTGGTGAGTTAAAGAATTCTTTACATTCTTTGTTTTTTTGCTCATATGCAGCAACTACTGCTGCCAAATCGATTAATCGTGATTAATCACAATTTATCACGATTAATCAAATCCAAAATAAAAGTTTGTTGTTACATGATATATGTGTGTGCGCTGTGTATATTTATATGTAAATATAAGTATACACACATACATGTATATATTTAAGAAATATACATATATTATGTAACAACCAACCTTTATTTTGGATGCGATTGATCACGATTAATCGATTTGACAACACTAGCAGCAACGTTTAAAGATTGAAAGTGTGTGGAAGTGTGCGATTTGAAATTTGTCATCTTTGCTTATGGTGACTTATTTCTGCTGCCAGGTTGTTTTGAATCAATCATCTGATGCATAAATGTCATGTGACCAAATACTCACAAAAAAACGACAATGCTGATTGGCTGATGGGTTCACAGAAATGTACATGATTCAAAAAAAAATATAATTGTCACACTTTTAAGAAAGAGTTGGGCACTAGCAATACATTTATTTTACTGCTCAACATTTTTTTTTTAAAGAAATTAATAGTTTTATTCAACAAGGATGCATTAAATTGAATAATACAACAGTAAATGCTTATATAATGAAATAGAAAGGTTTATTTCTAGTCATCTATTATTCTTTTTTTTTTAAATACACAAAAATATGAAGCAGCACAATTGTTTTCAACATTGATAATAGTAAGAAATGTTTTTGAGCAGCAAATCAGCATATTAGAATTATTTCTGAAGGATCATGTGACACTGAAGACTGGAGTAATGATGCTGAAAATTCAGCTTTAATCACAGGAATAAATTACATTTGACAATATAATCACATAGAAAATGGTTATTTTAAATTGTAAAAACATTTAGCCATTTTACTGTTTTTACTGTATTTTTAATCAAATAAATGAGCAAAAGAGAGTTTTTAAAAATGTTTAAAAATCTTATGACCTGAACTGTTGAATGATAGTGTGCAATATCATTTCCATTTTGTCATTAAAGTGTATTTCATCAGAATGCATGAATTGCAACCATCTTCCATCTGTGGTTAACTGGGTCACGCTAACCAGCCAAAACTAGTTCTCATGCTCTGCAGCCATACTGAATTTACTGACACTTGTGATGTAATTTCCTATAGGAACATTTGCTCAGTGGTGGTTCTTCAAACCCTTTCAAAGAGTTATATTTCATGTATGGCTGAACTTTGTCTCAGACGTTTCTTTTAAGTTCTTTAGTAGAAATACAAAATGAGGCAGTTGTTGAAATAAAATCAAACTGTAGAGCTATAAATGAAAGCGCATAGCAGCTCAGATCGTTCAGGCTACGGAGAATCTGATGAGAAATTTATGAGTTCATATTGAGTTCTTTGACTTTTGTTCACAGGCTTTTGTGTCTTGGCGAATTTGAGCAGTTTGTGATCTCTGCTGAGAGATGATGCATGATACTTTTTCTCTGGAAAGCCTGAGCAAACATCCTATTTTTGCTTGCTATTTAAGCTCATTACTGTGCAGGAAGCGCTTTATAACACAGTCTGGTTATGACACACAAGAATAGACATCATTTGAACTAGAGCTGTCACAATTTCTTGATTCAATCCGAGTACTCGATTTAAAAAAAATAATTGACTGCAATTTGCCCATGTTGAGAAACCTGCAAAATACTGGTGCATGACAAGAATCCGTGAAACAGCTGCATGATACCTGTATATTAAACCTATTTAAACATCATAATAAAGCATAATACTTTTGTGAATTCACAAACACTACGATTCAATAAAAAAATATATGCAATGCAGGTTCAAAATATGAGCTTTAATAGCGGCTCTGTTCACAGTAAATGCTGCTCCGCACAAACTGTTATCATTTACATGTGTGGAGCGTCTCAAACTCCATCTCTGCATGTTATTGTGAGTTTGGGATTATTAAAACATCCATCTGGGAACGCAACGTGCACCATTTCATCGGGTTTGTAAGGTAAATAATTTAGAAACCTACGCAAACACAGTAGAATACATCAACATCTTTCTTAATATGTGAACTGTTCATCACAATTTCAAAATAAAAGTTTAAATGCTCACATATTTAAGAAATTACAGCGCTGTAGCATTTCAGTCAGAAAGAAACTACCAAATAATAATAAAGATTAAGTGGACATTTAAATTAAATGTTGTTTAGTCGATATTAAACAAATTTTTTTAAAGAAATTATGAAATGAATAGTAAATAAAACATCTCATTATGCTTACTTTGACCTTCTATGGAGGACAAACAACATTTACAGCATCTTTTATTTTAAAGGATCATTTGTTGACTCCATTTTTAAGGCCTAATTTATTATTGTAGGGAAGTTTTGTTGAAATAAATGGCACATGGAACAAATTTTAAAGGCTATTATTTGCTTCTTCCAGATTATAATTAACCGATTACCTGAGTAATCATCCGATTACTTGATTACCAAAATAATCGTTAGTGACAGACCTAGTTTGACCAATAATCAAAAGTACCGTTGTTTTAAATTAGCATGTTTGTTTATTGTATTTTTGGTCCGATTATGTGGCTGAGCAATGAAATAATCAGTAATGGAATCATTAAGGAGTCATTAAAGGATTATTTGTTGATTCCATTTTTTAAGCCTAATTTATTATTCTAGGGAAGTTTGTTGAAATAAATGGCACATGGAACTAATTTTAAAGGCTATTATTTGCTTCTTCCAGATTATAATTAACCGATTACCTGATTAATTGTCAAAATAATCGTCCGATTACTTGATTACCAATATAATCGTTAGTGACAGACCTAATTTGAACTCCTGAAACTGCATTCGCCTTATTAAATTGATCAAAAATAAGAGTAACAACATTTAAAAGATTTCTTTTGGTGGGAAAACAACATTTACAGCATTTTATTTATTTTATTTTATTTTAAAGAATCATTTTCCAGGGAAGTTTTGTTGGAATAAACAGTACTTAAGACTAAACCTGTAATCAAAAATACTGTTGTTTTAATTTAGCATGTTTGTTTAGTATATTTTTGGTCCAATTGTGTGGCTGAGCAATGAAATAATCAGTAATGGAATCATTAAGGAATCATTAAGTCGAATCAGAAGCAGAATTATTGAATTCCGTGTGATTCCCATCCGTATTGTGGAGATTATGAAGTGGATTCGGCAGCGTTTGATTGCCGTCCCAGTGAACAGTGTGATTGCAGTGGATAAATAACAGCCGGCAGCGGTGTGAAGTGCAGCTCATTACCTTAATTACCTCAGGTAACGTAGCAGGATAAACAGTATTGGGGGAATACGATAGTATTGTGCATGTAAATTTGTTTTGCACACTGAAGAAGAGAGAGTTCGGGTAGTTTCGCCAAATTATTAGTGAGTGAATAGACCCGAAGTCTCAGGATGAGAAAAGTTCCCTGAGAAGCAAACTCCGTAGAAGGTCATTCCTGTATTTATGAGCTGCTGTGATGTGATGGATGGAGTGGAAGTCGGGAACGGCAGACAAATCTCCCCGGAAGTCTGGGGTGTTCTGGTGTTATCTTCGTGTAAAACGTTCGGCAGTGTTGATTTGTTGACGTATCTGTAACCGTACTGAATGTCATTGCGGCTGTTGTTTTAGTCACGCCGCTGCTTGTCAAACTATCTTAGTCTCTGCTGATTCGGTGAGAGTGACTAATGAAATTTGTCCCCGTCACCCCGACCCCTGTGCTACAACACCAACTCAATGCACAGTCATTTCCCTAAGAGCTTGAGCAGGCAGAGGCGCTGCGATCGGATTGGCCGGTGGATTAGAGGGCAGACCAGAGGGCGGAGTCAGAGGTTAATCCTCTTCTGTGAAGAACTTAGCGCTGGATGAGGGAGTTCACGTCCGCTTCTCCTTCTCTGGAGGTCACGCGTCCATCTGTCTCTGTCTTCACTCCACATCCTCAGCCAACCACCTGTCTGTACTTTAGGCTTCCATTAAGGACACATAACGCAATTCCTTGGTCACAAACGAGTTTATAAGTAAAAAGGAAAAATACATGAAAGTTTTGAACGTCTGAGACCACTAGTAAAATTGTTTTACTATGTCATTTTTGAATTATAAATGAGCATGATGCTTATATATATATATATATATATATGCTTATATATGTCCTTTTAGCAACACTCAAATTGTCATAGTTAATGTGACAAATTTGCCTGAAGTTTTTTTCTAAATTTAATGTATCTGCAAGTTTATTTTTAGGTTTAAAAAAATCACAGACTTTTGGATCCCCAATTTATTCAGATATTATAATAATGATAATAAATAATACATTATAAAGAAATATATTATATATTATATAATAAATATATATAGCATCTATGGTCTTATATATTACATTGTATTTAATAAAGAAAACAATTAAATATATTAATGCACAGTTTAATATATTATATAGGAGATACATATATATAGGAGATATATATGAGCTTATATATTATGATATATACAATAATAAACAAATTAAATATATTAATGCACATTTCAATCTATTATATAGGTTAATTAAAAATATTTTAATGTTATGAAGATATATTTTATAGATATTTTAAATATATATATGTCACGTTTAGTAAAAGGGTCTGGGTCCAAATGCAGGGAGGAAAAGAATATATTTAATAAACACAAACAAACACAACAAAAAGCCAACACGGCCAGAACTAAACATAAACAGAAACATAAACTGAATAAAGCTAGAAACAAGATCAATAGGCCAGGGAACCAGAGAACCAGAAACAAACCAAACAAAAGACATAAGACAATGCAGACATGAATGCGGAGTGAGTAGTGGGATCTCTTATAGTCCAGATAGTGATTGTGAACAGGTGTGCGTGTAATCAGTGCAAATGACAAGACAAACGTGAACGATCAGGGGAGTACAGTGCAAGGGGAACAGCGACCTCGAGAGGCTGAGGGAAGACCCACAGCCCCGATCATGACAATATAATTATATAATTATATATATATTTTAAATAATATATTTAAAGATGGTTATATATTTCAGTTATCATTTAATTGTGAAACACAGGGGCAACAAAACGGATTTTATATTAGATAGTAACATTTTTCTTACTAGCCATTGTATTTATGTTAGTCAAAATACATTGTATGTATACCTACGTTATATTGCAAAGCCCCTTGTTTAAAAAAAAAAATCATGTGCATTCAATAAGAATCTCATGCTGCAACCACAAAGATAAAAAAAGTTGAAAATGTCACTATTTATGCAACTCTATGATGAGAAGTAAACACTTGTCCTGCTCCGTTGACTGGCCTGTAGAGCGAAGTGTTGACGAGAAGCAAGATTTCATGCTGTAGAGGAAATAACTTCTCCCACCGCCGCCTCACTTCTGATAAGAGCATTAAACGCGTCCTGCGCTCTCATTCACGGCTATCCAAAAACGCTTTCCCTCCGTCTCTCTTCATAGGACTTAGTTAGCAGCTCTTGAAGCAGTTTTAATAGTGCTGCGGAAGTAGAAGTATAAACATCTGTCAGGCAACAACAAAAACATAAAACGGTCCGTATAACTCCTGTGCAATATTTCAAAGTCATCTGAATGAATTTATGGTGTCGTTATTCAGAGTGCTTTGCATAAATGATCAAATGTAAAGACAGAGAAGTTACTGTATCTCTTACTAAATGTCTCTCTATCTCTCTCTCTCTCTCTACAGTGTTTAAGAACGCGGTGTGTAAGGTGTACAGGTTTCAGACGGTGGACAGTAAATGGATGTTGGTTCGGGAGCAGATGGCGGAGTGTACGCTGTCCTTCAGCATCCCAAAGCAGCTCATCGCCCTCTACATTCAGGAGGACACCTGCAGGTAAGAGCTGCTCAGACCGTCACAGCAAACACGACAGAGGAAGTAGTGAAGCAGATGAGACTGTTAAAGCGGCACAAAAAGCAAGGGCTCTACAGTGCCAACCATTTCCATCAAATTTGCGATTGAATAGTAAAAAAATATTTAGGAGCACCAGTGCGACTGACCCGATCAGCATATTTGTGAATTTATGAATTTGATTTACTCATGCCACCTCTGAGCCACATCAAACATGTGAAAATACACCTACAAGCCACGTTTGTGTTCTGTGCCACCTCTGTAGTACAAATTAATTTTAACGCTGCAAATAAAAGTATTAATTTCTTAAAACAATTAAATTTAATGAAATATATATTTTATATATATTTAAATATATATAATATATATATATTAGTGGTGGGCCGTTATCGGCGTTAACGTGCTGCGTTAACGTGAAACTCTTATCGCGCGATAAAAAAAATATCGCCGTTAATCTATTCTCAAATTTGGGTTGGGAGCTGGGTCTAAACTACGAAAGCTATGATGACTTTCACCTTGATAGTTTAACACGGATGTATACCGAAGACTATAGAATATGGTCGCGCGTTTAAGTCTCCTCCGCCAAAACACAGACGGGATCGCGTCGTCCTCTATTCATAAAAACAGAATCTACTATAGCGAAATGCCACGTAAATTCATCGTTTTTTGGATTCATAAATCAAATGTTGGTCAGTCACTTAATTCAAATCGCGATATGGACTAGAGTATGTGAAAACTGAAATGCAAAAAGACCGTTTTAATATGAATCCGATATGTTCCGTTTGCCTAGCTGTATGTATGCATTGCGGAGACGAGCTTTTACTACACGCATACTGAAACACACGTGACGCTCCCGGTAATTTTTGGCATTTTCATCTCACATGAACAGATAAACTCAATCTCCAAAACTGCTGTGAGTGTCACTTTTACCGTTTCATTTGAGAAAACTAGCATCATATCATACTGTATGACACAGAAACTTCACGGCAACCTGTCAAAATAAAAGTATGGTGTAACATGTAATGGGCTGGGTAGGTGTTGACGTTAAAAAAACACAATCTAATAGGGAGAAAAAATAATTTCACTGTTAGTTAGTTAGTACATCTAATTGAACATAATTTATTTTCATAAACAAATTATCATAGAACAGCTTTATGAGCTTTATGATCCATTCTCAAAGACTTTAAGTCATTATTTGGGTAGCACACATATTCTGAATGCCTTCAGCAGGATTCAAATTAGCCATTTTAATCTAGATTAATCTAGATTAATTCCAAGAATTAATCTAGATTAATCTAGATTAAAAAAATTAATCTATGCCCACCCCTAATATATATACATATAAAAAAAATATATATTTAAATATATATATATATATATATATATATATATATATATATATATATATATATACATTTTACCAACCTCAGAATCTTGAAATAATATAAATACTTTGTAATGTTATAAATGTCTTTATTGTAATTTTTTGATCAATTTAATGCAAGCCTTCCTGAATAAATGTATTAATGTCTTAAATTAAATTAAATTAAATTAAATTAAATTAAATTAAATTAAATTAAATTAAATTAAATTAAATTAAATTAAATTAAATTAACAACCCCAAAATCTCTGATTTGTATAAGAGAGAATTAAATTAAATTAAATTAAATTAAATTAAATTAAATTAAATTAAATTAAATTAAATTAAATTAAATTAAATTAAATTAAATTGTGTACGTGTCTTTATGTAAAAAAAAAAATAGCACTCAATTTGCTTTATATTTTTTGGAAACTGTAATACATTTTTTTCAGGATTCTTTGATGAATAGAAACTTCAAAAGAACAGCATTTATTTGAAACAGAAATACTTTTTAATGTTATAAATGTTATAAATTCCAGATTACCAGTATACATTTATTTTAAAAAAATATTCAAAATTAAATTTTATTAAAAATAATAAAATAAAAAAATAAAAATTCAATTTATTTTTATAAATAAAATAAAATAAAATTTAAATAAATTAAATTAAATAATTAAATTAAATTAATAAAAATCTTACCAACCCCAAACTCTTGAACATGCTTTTTTAACAGTATTCATTTCTTTAAAATAAAATAATATAAAATATTCAAAATTAAATTAAATGAAAAATAATAAGATAAAAAATAAAAAAATATTTCGTAAATTAAATTAAATTAAATTAAATTAAATTAAATTACATTAAATTACATTAAATTAAATTAAGCGCTTGTTTAGTGAGGGTTTATTTCAGAGATGGAAATGGCTGTTTTATAAATGTCCTTATTGTATTTTTTAAAATTCAATTTAATCCATGTATTCCAGATTAACAGTATACATTTCTTTAAAATAAAATAAAATAAAATATTCAAAATTAAATTTAATTAAAAATAATCAAATATAAAAATAAAAATTCAATTGATTTCACAAATAAAATAAAATAAAATTGAATTAAATTAAAATAAATAAAATAAAATAATTAAATTAAATTAAATTAAATTAAATTAATAAAAATCTTACCAACCCCAAACTCTTGAGCATGCTTTTTAAAACAGTATTCATTTTTTTAAAATTAAATTAAATTAAATATTCAAAATTAAATTAAATGAAAAATAATAAGATAAAAATAAAAATTCTATTTATTTCATAAATTAAATTAAATTAAATTAATTAAAATCTTACCAACCCCAAATGTTAAAATACTTTTTTTGTTTTGTCCAAGATAGAATTTGAAAAGCTCAGAAAAAAATACTAAACTTTCTTCTTTGTGTAAAAAAAAATATCATTCAGTTTCAGCAGATATTTGATATGATCTGAAATCAGCATAAAACATTCAACTTTGTTGTCGTCATGATCAATCAGCAGGTCTTGTAGTTTTTTTTGTTTGTTTTTTTGTTTTTTTTCCCTGCGGGAGAATCAACAAGCAGCAAAAATATAGAACTAGTACAGAATTATGATTTTCCTATTATTGTGATTTATACAATATACATATACTGTAGTAAATTTGTTTCATAAGTAGCTTTAAAGGGATAGTTCACCTAAAAAACAGTCGCTGTCATCATTTACTCAACTTTGTTTTCATGCTTCAGAGTTTCTCCTTTATGTTTGATGGCAAGATTTAAAACCAATTCGGTTTCCAGATCTGCATGATGGTCCAATGGAAACTCCCTGTATGAAAGTCACTTGTGAAGTCCATTGTGTTTTGATCCAAAATCTGCAGTGTATATCATATAGATGTATGACTGCAAACATGACGGCAGCTGAAGTATGGTGACTGCATTGTGTGGTAAGATCCCTGGCGATTCCCGCTCCTAGAGAACGGGTTCAAGTGTAGGTTGAGCGAAGCTGGAATTGTTTGCGTGAACGAATGCGACACAAAAGGCGGTATGAGTGAGATACGGCGCGCTTGTGGAGCGAGGGTTTATTTCAGAGATGGAAATGGCTGTTTTAGAGCTATACTTAGCCTGCACTAAATTATTCAAGGATGTTTAACACTTCAAAGGAGAGTGCCTGTCCTCTCTCTCGGAAACTCAACCAGCTCTCCCTCTCTCCTGCTTTTCTTTCATTTTACCTTTGCTTTCTCTCTTTCCTTCGTCTCATTGTGGGAGAGTTGTAACCTGAGAGTTAAAGGGAAAATCTAAAAGAGAAAGGAGCCGCGTGGAAACGCGAAGTGAGGAGAACAAGGGCGCGACGCGGGGAACCTTGAGTGGAAGGCTTTCCAAAGCACAGCAGTCAACAATGCACTCCGACACCACGCATAGATGTTTTTTAAGCACACGCACTGCTTAGTTCCTATGCGTTTCAGACAGATGAAGGTGTGATCACAGCTCACTGGAAGAAGAAAGTGACGTGTTTACAGATGCTGCAACAGGAGATGTTTTGGGGTTTCTAAAGCTTGGATGTGACATGACCATCACGGCTCAGTGTGTTGAAGCATGTGCTCTCGGACGTTTCATTAGATTTGAATTTATATTCTACTTTAAGTCTGAAAGTTAGCAGAATTGCAAAAAAAAAAACATCAACACTAATATACCTTATACCTGATTATTAAGCATACGTTCCGTAAATGTATTTTAATTTTTAATTTTTTTATTTAATTAGTTTTATTTTATTTTTATTATAATAATTATTTTATTTAATAATTGTATTAAAGATATGCATATTTTATCATGCGTCAATATATTTAATGTGCAATAAAATTATTAAAATAATATTAATATTAATTAGATATAAATATTTTCCCCTTTATTTACATATTTTTGTATAGTATTGCATTTATCGATCCAATTTTTCACAATTATCATCAAAACATATATATATATATATATATATATATATATATATTATTTTATGTATCAGAAATGTGTATTTTCTAATGTATTATATTTTATTTTATACATGTACTTTGTTAGTAATGTAATTGTTCATATAATAATATATACTGTATAATATACTGCATATACGTGTTTTATATTGCATTTAATGATATGATAATATATATGCAATGATCAACAAGTACATACATTTATATTTTCATTTAAAAATTTTCGAATTGTATTAATTGTTAATTTATTAATTTGCAAAACTGTATAAATGTGCAATTTTTTTATTTACAATTTTCTAACAATTATAAGATATATTAAACATTTATAATATATTTAATATATTATAAAGTAAAATATAAAATTATAAAGAAAAATATATATTTTTTATTAATGTAACTACATTAATGTAATATTGTATACTATATTGTACCTACACAATGATCATCAACATACGTTTATATTTGTTATTTATTATTGTTTATTTGTATTAATTTACTAAACATTACATTTCGTATATTAATAAATTCATCTTTTATATTTTTTTGTATTAATATAGCTGTATAAATGTGTGTATTTTAGTTTACTGTGTATTTAATATTTACTATTTATTTAATAAATTAATAATAAAATGTCATATTTTTATATGTGTTTAGCATATCTGAAAACATTGTGGACATTTCTTAATTCATGAATTAGCTAAATATTACATTACATATTTTAATGAATTTACCTTTTATACTTTTGTATTAATGTAACTGTATAAATGTGTGCATTTTAATTTACTATTTTCTAACAATTATCAATTAAATAATTATTAAACTTATATAAATATATTAAATATTAAACTTGCGTAATATATTTAAAAGCACATTATGTAGTATATAATATATTATGATTTTAATAATGAAATGTATTTTTTTTATTTGTTAAGCTTATCTCATAACATTGCTAAATATTACATTTAATATATTAATGAATTGACCTTTTATATTTGTATTAATGTAACTGTATTTTAATTTACTGCTTTTTAACAACTATTAATTATATTAAACTTTTGTAATATATTTAAAATGGTATTATATAGTATGTATTACTATATTATAATTGTAATATTGTAATATAATACTTTTAGATTTTTTTAAGGATATCCAAAAACATGGACATTTTGCTGTAAATGGCAAAATGTGAAAACAAACATTTGTTATTAAACTTTATTTATTATGTTAAAACAAACAATTTTATTTTTTATTTTTTTATCTCAGCTTTGGACTTAGTCAAATATGTCTAATCAGGGAAAAAAATACTTATTCTGCATCTTCATCAGATAATAAATAGGCAATTAGTTACAAAACTTTTTGAATTCACTCTTGTAAACTGAATGGAGTCAGTTCTTAAATTTTTTTGCCCAATCCCAGCACTAAAGGCTAGACGAAACTGTGCTGAACCATTTGTGATCTTGTTTCCCACCGCAGAGCAACAAGCTAAACAATCTCACGGCTTAATTTGCTCTTTGTTTCCGTCTCTAGCTCTTTCCCCAGAGCTTCTGGTTTTATGCACATGCAAAACACTTCTCAGCATGCAGCATTATCAGCGGCAACTTCCCCAAAGTCGACAGGTATTAGCATAGGCACGTTTTCATCTGCAACAAATCATTGTACGCCGGTCCGCGCCGCGAGTGTGTGTTTGGCCATTGAAGAATCTGAGATCATTAACTCGGCGAGACACACATTCCCAGACTGGAGCTCCCATAGATCAGACCCTGCTAAGCAATTATCATCATGTGTGCATTATTCAGCGAGGCTATTTGGCCTCAACACCTGCTCTCCCCGCTACAGACAGGTAACTCCAGCAGCCATTTCTATCCCTAGACATCTAATTATCGGCCCGGGCGCCGCGTTCACCTTTAAGCCCATTTCAGATGCTTTTGTTGCTTCTGGTTTAACCACAATTGCATACGATTCAAAGGAAAGAGATGTCATGTTTGGAAAAACTAAGAAATCGAATGCGCTACGATGCTGATGTTTTATCATTAGTGGTGTTTGCTGCTACTGTTGTGACTCTCATCCGCCCACAACAATGGGAAAACTCGTATTAACTTCAGCAATTGTCAAACGCTAGTGTTTGTTTATTGTGAATGAGACCTTTTGTCCACTTTTGTTTTGCTGTATTCATTTGCGCTTTCATCGGACTGACGTCAGTGGAAATTCACTGCATGTGTCCTTCAAAACCTCATCTTTTTTTGTGTAGTGCACATTCCTGCTCTTGTTTATTTTGCATGATTCATCGGTGCAACTAATTCAAAAAAAAATGTGCAGAATCTTCATGTTTTCATAGATTTTTATGAAAAACATAAACTGTTCACATCGAAAGTGACTTTCTTTGTCGGTTGACGTCACTGTTTTATTTTCTGTTTATGCAGTTCCTGACCTGTGGCTGTTTTCCTCACCAAGTAGCTGAAATTACATCCCATATTGACAGTTAAATGGGTTTTAAATGCCATCATGTTGACTCTTCAGAAGTCAGACTTTGAAAACCGAGGGTTTAAGTTTAAAGTAGTTAGGTCCAATTAGCCCCCTGCTGGACAGTACGTTACATTATTATATGATGCAAGTGCGTAATATACATTCTTTTTTTTATTTTGCCTTATTTTTTCCTGTCTACTGTCTTTGAAGAAATAAAATAGCAAATATTTAATCTTAATATGTGATGCAAGCGCCCAACATGTATTCATTTTGTTTTGTTATTATTTTGCTTTATTTTTTGCATAAATTTGCCTTATTTTTTGCCTGTCTTATGTCTTTGATTAAATAAAATAGCATACATGTAGTTTTATTATATGATGCAAGTGCCCAATATGTATTGCTTTATTTGTTTATTATTATTATTATTATTATTATTTAGCTTTGGTTTTTTGCATACATTTGCCTTATTTGTCCCTATCTGCTGTCCTTGAAGATATAAAATAGCAAGTATTTAATTGTATAATATAATTCAAGTGCCCAATGTGAATTCATTATTTTTTAAATATTTTTTTTGCTTTATTTTTATTAATTTATTTATTGCATAATTTTGCCTTATTTTTTTCCCTGCCTGCTGTCCTTGAAAACAATAAAATAGCAAGTATTTAATTTTGCAAGCACCCAACATTTATTAATTTTTTATTTTTATTATCATTTTTGCTTTATTTTTTGCATAAATTTGCCCTATTTTTTCCATGTCTGCTGTCCTTGAAGAAATAAAATAGCAAGTATTTAATTTTATTATTTGATTAATTTACTCGTTTTTTATTTGTATTATTGTTTTTCTTTATTTTTTTGCAAAGAATTGCCTTATTTGTCCCTGTCTGCTGTCTTTGAAAAATAAACTAGCGAATATTTAATTTTATTATTTGATTCATGTATTCGTTTTTTATTTTTATTATTATTTTTCTTTATTTTTTGCAAAAAAATTGCAAAATTTGATTTGTTTTTTCTCTGTCTGTTGTCTTTGCAGAAATAAAATTGCAAGTGTTTAATTTTATGATATGATGCAAGTGGCCAACATGTATTAATTATTTTAAAATATTTCTTTGCTTTGGTTTTTGCATGAATTTGCTTTATTTTGTCCCTGTCTGCTGTCTTTGTATTCAATTTTATGATATGATGCAAGTGCCCAATTATTTTGTTTTATTTATTCATTTATTTTTGCATACATTTGCCTTATTTTTTCCTGTCTTTGAAAAAATAAAACAGCAAATATTTAATTTTATTATATGATGCAAGTGGCCAGTATGTATTTTTTATTATTATCATCACTATTATTATTTTGCTTTATTTTTTTGTGTATATTTGCCTTCTTTTTACCCTGTCTGCTTTTTGAAGAAATAAAATGGCAAATATTCAATTTTATTATATGATGCAAGTGCCCAGTATGTAGTTTTTTTATTATCACTATTATTATTTAGCCTTATTTTTTGTTTTATATTTGCCTTATTTTTACCCTGTCTGCTTTTTGAAGAAATAAAATAGCATATATTTATTTTTATTTCATGATGCCAGTGCCCAAGTAATTTAAAAAATTTTTTTGTTTTTTGCAAAAAAAAAAATTGCCTTATTTTTTCCCTGCCTGCTGTCTTTGACATCTCCGTTGAGGTTCATGTGTGTTCATGTAATACCATCAGCCAGTCAGTGTTGTCATGATGTCATTTTCCCGCGGCTACAGAATGATTAGTCACATGACTTTCACATTTAAAAGATGCATCATGCAGGTCGCGTACGTCCAGAGGGGATAAGAAACTGTCATTGAGATGAATGCCAAACCTAACTGATAACTCTCATTCCCCACGCTTTATATACCTATTTGCTTGCAGTGATCATATTAGCTGAAGGGCTGCACTGAGTCTCATTTTTCCTTCACATTCATACTTTGACATTGACAGCCTGTATACACAGGTTTTGGCAGAAGAAAGCGGCATTTCGGGACAATATTAAATGGCATAATTTGTCATCTAACTCTCCAAATCATGTTTTGGCAATATTTGTGTTGATTAACTCCGAGGTCAGTGCATTTTGTAGTGTCTTCATCAGTGCATTACTGCACTCAAAGGTACTTTAGCTGTCGTTAATTACTATTCCCGTCACATTTTTTAAATTGACGGCAGACACAAAGCCTCCGGTGATTTCAAGCGAACGGCGGCAGTAACGCACCATGAAATGAAGGCTTCAGAGTGGCCGCTTCCTCGACAGGCCGCCGAAACGACATCTAGACATAATTCCAGTGCTCTCATCTCTCGTCTGACAAACTCTTGTTTTTTATTTTGACTCCAGTAGCACTCCTCGATCTATTGTTTCAGCTCTGCTCTTTATCACTATGTCTTTCTTTCACCCAAACCCCAATAAAATATGAAACAGAAGTTTCCTCCGCTTCCTCTCCGCATGCGTTCTTTCCGCTACAAATCTCTTTTTTATTATCGCCGCCGCTCCACCCAAAGCACATTCTGATAAAGCGACATTACAATTCAAGTCGGAGCTTTTGAACAAAACAAGATGGTAGATATGATGCTTTTTTTAAGTGGCTCGACAACTTCGGCACACGATCTTCTCAGACTTTTAACAGCTCTTGCTCGGCATGAAGTAATAACAATTTCTTTGCGCCTATTTCCTTAGATAACCATTGTTTGACAATGAGAACAAGACCGGAATAGATCATTCTGAAGGCCTCGGTGTCTTTTGAAAGAGACTGACTGTAATTTGTACCTGTAATAGCCACTTGTCCTGTTCAACCTTTGAAAATATCTCCTCGTCCGCATGCACTTCAGACGTCAGTTCTTTAACATCAAGGACAGTTGACCTAAAAATGAAAACTGAAAATATAAAAGAAGCATTTTCATATTTTGAAATATATCATTTGTGTCCATGCAATGAAAGTCAATGGGGTCCAACTTTGTTGGTTTGTCCCCCATTGACTTCCATTCTTCACAAGGTCTTCTGATTTCTGAAGGATCATGTGACACTGAAGACTAAAGTAAGGATGCTGAAAATTCAGCTTTGAATCACAGAAATAAATTACATTTTTACAACATATTAAAATAGAAACTAGTTATATTAAATTGTAATAATATTTCACAATATTGCTATTTTTACTGTATTTTGATGAATTGAATGCAGCCTTGGTGATCAAAATAGTCTACTTTTTTATAATTAAAAAACCTCACCAATCACAAACTTTATTTCTCAATATAACATCAATTTAGCACTTTTGTTAACCCAAGGTTATATCAGGCTTTTATTTTTTTTTACAACACATAAGAAGACCTTGTGAAGAATGGAAGTCAATGGGGTCCAACTTTGACTTTTGAAAGAAGTCTATTAAAAATAAAATAATAATATTGTGAAATATTATTACAATTTAATATAACTGGTTTCTATTTTGATATATAGTAAAATGTAATTTGTTTCTGTGATGCAAAGCTGAATTTTCAGCATCATTACTGCAGTCTTTAGCGTCACATGATCCTTCAGAAATCATTCTAATATGCGGATTTGATGCTTAAGAAACATTTTTGATTATTATCAATGTTGAAAACAGTTGTATTGAAAAAATTAACATTCATAATTTTGTATAAGCATGTTTTTAGCATGACTGATGTCAAAACATGCTAAACATGTTAAACATTCTGAATATTGAGAACATTTTAACTGTTTCTAATTTTTTAGCCTGTAGTTAGCATGTTTATATCATATTTTAGCATGTTCCCTGCTGATAAAGAAAACAATATAAACCATCACAGAATTTGTAATGGTTTTACTGGTTATAATGGAAATTGTACTGGTTTTAATGTAAACTGTAATGGTGCCTGTTGGTCTCTATCAGTAATTGGTCACCTTCAATTGCTGGCTTGTTAAAACCACTAAATCCTAATGGAATATGTCTCTAAACACACTATAGGAAACCATTCTTTAATGGTTAGAAATTAATGGTTTGTAATGTTTGTAATGGTATTGGTTTTTGAATAGTTTGATATATTGTAACATTTTATTTCTGTGATGCAAAGCTGAATTTTCAGCATCATTACTTCAGTCTTCAGCGTCACATGATCCTTCAGAAGTTAGTCTAATATGCGGATTTGATGCTTAAGAAGCGTTTCTGATTATTATCAATGTTGAAAACAGTTGTATTGAACAAAATGAACATTGATAATTTTCAGTTTGGTGATCTTAGTGCCATAGAATTCACACACTTTGGCTGAAAATGTCAAGGATATGATACAGGATTATTAGGGGAAAAAGAAAAAAAAGGAAAAAAGAAATAGCATTGGGATCTGCTCTTACCTTTCAATAGAAACAATAATCACTCTTTTCTGCTCTTTTCTTTCACTTCTTGTCACCTTTGGCTCCTTTTGAAGATGCTAATCACATTTCTGAAATTATTAGTATCACAGAGACTTTGAATTTACATGGAAATTAATCATTGCTCCCTTTGGGAAAGCCCTCAACAATTAAAGATTCCTGAGCCTTTTATTAATGAGACTTGGCTCTGTCAGTCTGCGTGGAGAGATAAGAGCCTGTAACGTATGTAAATCTGCAGTGGTGTTTCGCAGGAAACAGCTGCACACCTCACATGACGACATGACGACACAAAACACAGCAAGTCGAATAAAAAAGCTTCTCAGCATGGCACTTTAAGAGAAAGTCTATGCGTAAGTGCTGATGAATGAGACTGAACGAGTGAATTTCACTTGTTGAATTGCTCCAGGGGACAGAAATAGCCTGTGATCCCTTTTCAAAGTCTCAATGAAAGCAAAAGTATTTCTCGCATCTAGAGATTTAAAGGGGTCATATAATGAGGAATTCAGTGTTTCTTGGTTGGAGAAAACGTGACATTCAGAACTCAAAACTCAACATTTCTGAGCATGTATGTGTGAAAATACTCGAAAAACAACTTGTTTTGTACTTTTCCAACTTTTTGATGTCAGTAATGCCAATAAAGTTGAGTTAAAGCTTATTTTCGACAATATCCCTGATTGTTTCAGTCTCATAGCAGTCTGAAGGGTGTTCGCATTCGCGAGGATGTGATGTTTGATGAATCTGTCTGAGCCTAATGTGAGTTTAAGGCAGCAGATATGTTGTTATTGAAGGATGGAGCACTTAAAACTATATCAGATCTGACAGCAAAACCACACATCACAAGTTTCACATGTTTTCATTGAAGTCTTTAAGTCACAACTGCAAAAAAAATGTTCAGACTGAGTGTACAATGCATATGAAAACCTAAAATATTCCAGCATTTCATGTGTTCTTGCTTGCATTGGAGCACGATGCTCTACATCTCAAATCATGCAGGAGAACATGGTCATCAGGTTTTGATCAAGTCCGCTCCAGTGCTGCTGTCATCACAGCAAAAATTGGCATTTTGAGTGCAGAGTACATTTGTTACGGCTTTCAGATGTTTGGATGTTGAGCAGGAACAGTAACAACTTTATGAGAAAAGATGGAAATAACTTTAAAAGCTCAAATTTTGAAGGATTTTACTTAAAGTCAACGAACAAGCTAACATGGTTTAGCACATTGTTTTGCAATGTTTCTAGAATGATTTAGCAAAATTTGCAGTTTTGTCACATTGCTAATTTGCCAAGTGTTTTACCTTGTGGCCATCATGTTTATAGCATATTTTAACATTGTTAGCATGTTTCTAGAATGTTCTATTGTGTTTTGACACATTTAACATGTTTGACTATGTGGCTAGCATGTTTCTAGTATATTTTAGCATTGGTAAGATGTTTCTATTAAGTTTTACCATGTGGATATAATGTTCTTAGCATGTTTTATTTGTTTCTAACACTTTAACACATTGCCAACATGTTTTACCATGTGGCTAGCATGTTTCTAGCATAGTTCAACATTTGTTAGCATGTATCTAGTATATTTTAATGTGTTTTAAACATATTTTAATACATTGCTAACATGTTTTACCATGTGGCTAGCATGTTTCTAGTGTATTTTGGCAAACTGTTATCCTATTAACATGCTAGCAACAAACAGTTGAACATACAGTATTTTAACATGTTTTACCACGTGGTTAACATTTTTCTAACAAATTGTTACCATGTTAGCACATTTTACCATGTTTTGTAGTTTGTTTCAACATGTTTCTAGCATGTTTCAGCATATTTGAAAATTGTTAGCATGTTTATAGTATGTTGTAATGTGTTTATAACAATCTAAGACATTCGTGACATGTTTTAACATATTTTAACACATTGCTAACATGTTTTACCATGTGGCTAGCATGTTTCTAGTGTATTTTGGCAAACTGTTATCATATTAACATGCTAGCAACAAACAGTTGAACATACAGTGTTTTAACATGTTTTACCACGTGGTTAACATTTTTCTAACAAATTGTTACCATGTTAGCACATTTTACCATGTTTTGTAGTTTGTTTCAACATGTTTCTAGCATGTTTCAGCATATTTGAAAATTGTTAGCATGTTTATAGTATGTTGTAATGTGTTTATAACAATCTAAGACATTCGTGACATGTTTTAACATATTTTAACACATTGCTAACATGTTTTACCATGTGGCTAGTATGTTTCTAGTGTATTTTGGCAAACTGTTACCATGTTGTTAACATTTTTATACATTACTAGCATTTTTAGCATACAGAATGTTTTAGAATGTTTTACCATGTGGTTAACATGTTTCTAGTATGTTTAATGTGTTTTAACATATTTTAACACATTTCTAACATGTTTTACCATGTAACTAACATGTTGTAGCAGATTTTGACCAACTGTTACCATGTTCTTAACATTTTTACACAGTACTAACATTTTTAGCATATAGTATTTTAGCCCATTGCTAACATGTTTTACCACATAGCTGGTGCCATGTTTCTAGCATGTTTTAACAAATTGTTACCATATTGTTACTAACATTTTTAGCATTTGTTTAACCTATAATAACACATTATTAGCATGTTTTTAGTTTGTTTTAACATGTTTCTGGCATGCTTTTGCATCTTGTATGATCACATGTTTTAACGTGTTTTATTATGTTGCTAACATGTGGCGCATGTTTAAATATGATATTGCTAATGTTTTAACACATTAGGGTTAGGGTTAACACATTGCTAACATTTGTAGAACATCTTTAAACATGTTTTAGCATGACTGCTGTTAAAACATTGAATATTGAGAACATTTTAACTGCGTGTTTGAACATGTTTCTAGCTAAATTTAGCACGTTCCCAGTTAAAAAACAAACAAACAATAGAAACAATTGCAGAATTTGTAATGGTTTTACTGGTTCTAATGGGAGTTCTGGTTTTAATGGAAACTTTAATGGTTGGTCTCTTCTGGTAATTGGTCTCCTTCAATTGCTGGCTTGTTAAAACCACTAAATCCTAATGGAATATGTCCCAAAACACACACAGGAAACCATTTTTTAATGGTTTTAGTGGTTAAAAGTTGATGTTTGTAATGTTTGTAATAGTGGAAACAATTGGGATTTCTATGATGTTTTCAGCAGGGTTTTAGGCTTATTTAGTGTGTTGCAGGCTAGGCTTTGCTAGTGATATGACAGCTTAAATACTCCATAGCCGTTATTGTATGAAAGTTTTCACCCCCTCATCGAAAAACTGCAAAGTTGGGCCTGTTTGCAAGTCTAAGCTAATATGTGAAGTCAAGCCAACATAATGATGATTGATTTATGTTGTGCTCCACAGGATACAGGAGCTGAAAGATCTAGGAGAGCTCTCTCCACACTGGGACAACCTGCGGAAGGACGTGATCTCTCGCTACGACCAGATCATCAAAGAATACCAGGACACGCTGGCCGAGCTGGAGAAACTTACTGGTAGGCTTTAGACGCAATGAACCACAATGTCAAACACACACACACACATACACGTACACATAATATTCAGCCTTTCTCATTTTGCATGCATGAGACTTTATCCAGTGCAAACAGTTTCTGCAATTTGCATGCGACATCACACACAATTGATCAGCAGTACGGGTTGTAAAAGCATGATTTTTTGTGTCCAGCCGCATTCATGCAGAATTTCTTAGTTCATCAAATTTTCATACGCAGCTCACAGTTAGCTGTCACATTCAATGCGACGTTAAACTCGCATGGATGCACGTTGCTTGTTCGGAACAAGCAGGCGGAAAGTGTGCGCTTTCAAAGCTGCCTCTATTGCATTAGTCTTATAAAGCTTGTTTACAGTAAATACATATTTGTCACTTTCAATAAGATGCACAGTAGTGTTGCCTTTTGTGTGCAGGAGCAATGCAGCCATATAAACTAAACTTGAATCGACTGAAAAATGGATGAAAGAGTCTGATTTCATTCCGCTTTTCAGAAGCACATAAGCCAAAATGACAAATAAGACATTGCCGCAGTGCATTCTGCAACAGCGATGGCCATGTAAGCGGTATATGTCTCTGCCGGTTGACACATTGCTACTGTCACGCGGTATGTCCCGTCATCTCGCCCCGGCTCTAGCATGATCCATATTGCTGGAGAAAAAAATAAAACGAAGCACAAAATGGCAGTATTTGTCAGCCGTGTCCTGCCTCACACCGAGCAAAAAATAGTCATTGATGATCTTGCCCTTCTAATCAGCCATGACGGGCTGAAAAACTGATCTGCTTGATCGATTGACCCATTACTGAGGCTTATATTCAGGGATGAAATTGTGCAGGCTTGTGTTTTGCCATCTGAGCGGTGTTGACGTGTCCCTCCCTGAAGGAGGAGAGCAGAGACGGCGAGATCTCAGGTTATTCTGCCTCTCGACAGCCCATGAGTGGCCAGCTGCTACATCGGCCTCTAATCTTGTTTGCGTGTAGCAGACGCCCTGCTCCCTCTCAGCCGCTCCCATCTTGGCTTTTTCCCTTGATATCAGCGACTATGTTTTTGTTTCGTTTTTTGTCTTAGTTGTTCTTCAGAAAATCAGCTTAAAATGAGGTTTCTGTTCAGGAAATGAGTCTTAAAGGGGTTGTGTCCGGTTTTTTGGCCTGTGTTAAATTAGGGGTGGACGATGTGACCAAAATCTAACATCACCATATGCATAATTTTATTTCACGGTAACAATATATATATCACAAAATTTCATAATTCTTGTAACCAGTGTCATAACTAATACTAGCATAAATATAAAAATACAGTTGAGGCCAAAAGTTTACATACTCCTTGCAGAATCTGCAAAAATATTATCAAAATAAGAGGGATTATACAAAATGCATGCTATTTTTTATTTGGTACTAACCTGAATAAGATACTTCACAAGAGAAAATAATAGTTGAATTCAGTGGTGGACACTAACGAAGTAGCTGTACTTCGTTACTGTACTTAAGTACAATTTTCAAGTATCTGTACTTTACTGGAGTAGTTTTATTTTGAGTAACTTTTCCTTTTCCTTAACTACATTCCGAAGCATAAGATCGTACTTTTTACTTAACTACATTTCAAAAACATGTCGTTACTCCTTTAAAATATATCACGTGTTCCGAGACGCAGAAGCGGTGTCTGATTAATGAACAAACTGATTCTTTTCAGTGAACCTGTTAAATCGGTTTGCAAATCGCAACAAACGATTCATTCACGAATTGGACTGATCCAACTGCAGCTGTTCTCGAGTCCACAACTCACTGATTCAAATGAGCCGTTTAGAGCGAGTCTCACTGTCTCACTGATGCTTCGGAAGGAAACACAATGCATTAAGAGTTGCATATATTTTATTTTACAATGCATGAAAACTTTTGAAAAGAATGAAGATGTGTAAATTTCACATTATTATTTTTTTCATTTAGTACTGCCCTTTAGAAGCTACAGAAGATACTTATATGTTCCCCAGAAGTCAAAATAGGTGAAATTTAACATGTTTTAAATTCAAATTCAAAAAGTTTTCATCCCTCCGGCTCTTAATGCATTGATTTTCCTTCTGGAGCATCAGTGAGTGTTTGAACCTTCTGCAATAGTTGCATATGAGTCACTTAGTTGTCCTCAGTGTGAAAAGATGGATCTCAAAATCATACAGTCGTTGTTGGAAAGGGTTCAAATACACAAAAATGCTGAAAAACCAAAGAATTTGTGGGACCTGAATGATTTTTCTGAAGAACAGCAGGTAGTTAAACTGTTCAGGACAAACAAGGGACTCATGAACAACTATCACTAAACAAAAGCACAGCTGTGGATCATTCAGGTAACAACACAGTATACGCCTTATTCAGCCAGCCGCCATTTTGAATCGAAAACGAGGCTGTGAGGGATAGCAGTCCAGCAGCGCCCGCTGTGGCGTATTGTTGCGTCCCGGGATGTAGATCGTATAACCGTAAAATAATAGGTAATTTCACATTTTTCCACAGGACAAAGAGCTCCAGAAAACATGGATTGTTCGACAGGACATATAACCTAACTTTCAGGTAACAATTTTGCATTTATTTAAGAAAATGACTGTGGAAAGACTACTAATTTCTAATGTGAGCATGTTTATCTTCCTTTAAACGCTTACACAGAGTTTTTCAAATGATGTTTTATAGATTAAAATGCTTAATGGTTTGTGTTAAGAGCCTGCAGCTAGGTCATAAGCGTCTTCCCGACCTTTATTATGAAATTACGATAAACATGACATTTTCCTTGTCTAAAGCAAAACAGAGACAAAAAATAATGTTCTGAATATCATTTTGCGATTTTAAAAGTGGTTTACCTCAAACACTACACGGCAAGCTAATAAATAAATGTTATCTTTTGATCGCTTTGCATAAAAATAAACTTTCTGTTTAAACCTACTGTTTTTTGTATGACTTCACATGTTGTCTGAAAGAGGCTTACGATCTAACTGCAGGCTCTTAACACAAACTATTAAGCATGTTAATCTTTAAAACATCATTTAAAAATAATATCTTTTTCACTTACGATCGCAAGGTTTTCCTTTCGTGAGGCTTTTGAGTCCAGGTAAACACAGACGGAGCTGAACCCTCCTTAAGCTTCCTAATTCCAGTCAGTGTTTTTGAAAAACAATCCCGAGTAAAACGTTGAGCACACTGTTGTGTTCTTTGTAATCTATACAAAATGGAGATATTTAGTTTAGTTGTTGTAGTAAAACATAACATTTTAGCTCTGCGTAAACGTTTAAAGAAAGATAAACATGCTCACATTATAAATTAGCAATTAGCCAACCGGCTAGTTTCCACAGTCATTTTCTTAAATAAATGCAATATTACCTGAAAGTTAGGTTCTATGTCCCGTCGAACTTTAATAATACACATTTTCTGAAGTTCTTTGTCCTGTGGAAGTTAGTGAAATGATATTTTCTCTTTATTTTTATGACTAAACAATCTACATCCCGGGACGCAACAATACGCCACAGTGGGCGCTGCTGGACTGCTATCCCTCTCAGCCTCGTTTTCGATTCAAAATGGCGGCTGGCTGAATAAGGCGTATTAAGAATCAAGTGTATGTAAACTTTTGAACGGGGGCATTTTTATAAATTCAACTATTATTTTCTCTTGTGGATTATATGTAAATGTCTTTTATGTGAAATATCTTATTCAGGTCAGTACTAAATAAAAAATAACATGCATTTTGTATGATCCCTCTTATTTTAGTGAAATATTTAACATTTTGCAGATATGTAAACTTTTGACTTCAACTGAGTCTGTGTAGACTAGCATAAGAATACACATTTCGAGAGTTTTGCAATGCTGACAGTCAAGTAAGCATGCTAAAACCTCAGCATCCCCTGATTCGTTTTACTTTAAAAATTACACTAAAATATTAAAGCTTAAAAAAACGAACCTGTAAAATATGCTAGACAAACTAGTCTGTGGTGATAATGGACTAGCTGATTGTTGGACTCGTTCTGCCCGCCGTGTCTGTGTATGTTCTCCTGTCCTGTGGGATGTTGTCATAATCCACTCACTGCAGTGCCACTGCAGAGTATTAATTATTGATATCTAATGTTATCACAAGGTTGGCAACTTGTGGCTCGAGAGAGTGTTTGGTTTCAGCTGTCGTTTCTGAAAAGGGCAGATCCGTCCTCCCGCCGCCCCCTTCACCCCAGGGCAGGTATTGCAGTCGTTTGGCTCTGGTCTAAAAAAAACAAAAAAAAAAACAAGCTCTGTTGTGTTTTTTTTCCCCCTTTCGTTTAATTCATTTTTAATTAGACAAGGCTGACTCGGGGTACTTCAGAGTGTGTTAACTAATGAATTAATCATTTTGTGTTAGCATTGTTTGCAGCCGGTGGAATTAGAGGCACTGGGAGCTAATCCTGTTGTTTGTCAGTCCTCCAGCGGGATTGTGTGGCCCGGGGTGGAGAAACCCACAGACTCACATGCCCCGTCACAGAGAGCAAAGGAAGACAAATCCAAGCAAAGACTCCAGTGAGTCACAGAATAAGTTAAGGGTAATTAAAACAAGTGAGGAAGCTTCCTGGACTTTTCTTTACAGGAGTTTTCTTTAGCGTTCTTCAGCGTTTACTTACCCACATGTTACTGCAAGCTTGTTTTTATTCTTCTGTGGATCACAAAAGAGAACATTTTTTGACTTTTTAAATTCTGTTTATAATATTAATAAACATAAAACCACCATAAAATATAATATGAAATTGTATACTGTATATTCACTGCTGTTCAAAGGTTTTTCAGAGGTTTTTTTTGTTTGTTTTTGAAAAGTAAATGCTTTTAATTCTCAAGGATGCATTAAACTGATCAAACGTGACCGTAAAGACATTTAAAATGTTACAAACAATTTCTATAATTTCTTTAAATAAATGCTGTTTTTTATTTCTGTGGATAACAAAAGATATTTTTTTCAAATTTTTAAATATATGTTAAATATATATATATATATTAATAATAATAATAATAATAATAATAAAACAAAAAACACCGTAAAATATCATATGAAACTGTAAATATTCACTGATGTTCAAATGTTTTTCAAATGTTTTTTTTTTTGGAAAATAAAAGCTTTTATTCCTCAAAGTTGCATGTACTTTTTTAAAAGTGACAATAAGAACACTTAAAATTTTACAAATTATTTCTATTTTCAATAAATGCTGTTTTGTATTTCTGTGGACCACAAAAGAGACAATTTTTTGAATGAAAAAAATGGTTAAAAATATATATGAATAAACATAAAACCACCATAAAGTACCATATGAAATTGTATATATTCACTGATGATCATACGTTTTTAGTTTTTGTTGTTGTTGTTGTTGTTGTTGTTTTTAAATAAATGCTTTTATATATGCATTTAATTGTTCAAAAGTGACAGTAAAGACATTTAAAATTCAACAAAATATTATATTTAATATAAAGATTATATATATATATATATATATATATATATATATATATATATATATATATATATGTGCATTTTTAAATTATGTAGTAGATTTGATATTTTTTATGCTTAAAGAAGGTGAAATTTTCTGTCTGAAACTATATTTCAATCTTTTTTCACTCAAAGCTGTCATATAATTTCAGAAAATATGGCAAAAGTCACCTGGAAAGTTTTGATACTTTTTATGGTGTTTCAATTGCCCCTTGACACTGTATCCTTTTGTGTTTGGAGATTCTGCTGCACATCTCCTGTGTGTGTGTGGCATGGCAGAAAGTAACTCGAAAGTGTTGTGTAACAACATCAGGGAGAGTAAATTGACAGAAATTGCATTTTCAGCAACACTGTTTGTTCTTCGTCGGCTATATAGCTGCCTCAAACAGTTTATTAAGCCACAGGCGCTGATTTGTTTCCCAGAACCGTCGCAAAAACCACAGACAGTCTGCGCTGTGCGAACCACAGTCCGCAGACGCCACAACCTACTCCCAGGGACTTTGGTGCCTGTTTGACGGGAGGAAAACCCTGAAAACGCTTGGCGCAAGAGACCTACAGCGAGGCTGAATCAGTCAGAGGCTTCTGTGCCAATAGCTAGCTGTGTGTTTAGCACATATCACCATTCTGCTTGTGCTTTCGAGGCTCTGTGGTAGTCCTGGGACTTTTTTTCTCAGTATTTCTGAGAAGGACATTTAATGGAAGCAGGGAAACGTGCCTGACGCTCCTGCTCAAGTACACTCGTCTCTGACTGGAGACGTGATCGCATTGAACTCTCATCATTATGCGCTTCTGTAGCCGACGAGGAGATCTTATGAAGGGGAAAAACAGTCAGAGAAGAATGCAAATAATGAGACTGCTGGCTTTCTTATGGAAAAGAGACAAAGTGCGTTTGTGTTTGTGTATAGCTGACAAATGGACGTAAATCTTTGTATTTTCTCAAGGTAGTTTGTAGATTCTGTTAATTTTCACTACTTTTAATCACTTTTTGCCTTAGTCCTGCAGTGTGACAGATTATTTTGAAAGCTTGTAGACTCTCACCGCAGGATATTTCTAGGTGTTCGGCTGTTATTCAGCTGGCTGCCATATGCTGCATCCGCACAAATCAATAAAGTGTTTACTTAGTATGTTTATTAATGCTATTTTTTATTATGCGGAGGTGTTGCACTGAATAAATTTCACTTTATTTCAAGTCTGTGCATACAGACTTCGTCCTCCTATTGCTTTTGACCTAAATTAAATTAAATTAAATTAAATTGTGGGTGTGTGCACATTTAATTTTATTTTTTATAAAATAAATATTTATATTTTATTTTTATTTTATTTTTATATTTTTTTGTTTGGTTTTAATTTATGCACAAAATTAAACACAGTTTGCGATGTATTTTACTTTCGCATCTGACATATTTCTGACATTTTAAATTGTATCTTTTTAAAAATTATGTAACTGTCAAATGATTTTATTTTATTTTATTTTATTTTATTTTTACTTTGTCCTCCTAGACTTGCTTTTGACCTGACAAAAATTAAATTAAATTAAATTAAATTAAATTAAATTAAATTAAATTAAATTAAATTAAATTAAATTAAATTAAATTAAATTAAATTAAATTAAATTAAATTGTGGGTGTGTGCATATTTTATTTTATTTTTTATAAAATAAATATTTATATTTTATTTTTATTTCATTTTTATTTCATTTTATTTATTTTTTTAGGTGATTGCCTTAAATTAAATTATGTAAAAAAAATATATGTATATATATATATATATATATATATATATATATATATATATATATATATATATATATATGAAATTTTAAATTGTAGTATCTTTTAAAAAATGATGTACCTGTCAAATGATTATTTATTTTATTTTATTTTATTATTTTATTTTATTTATTTTTTTAGGTGATTGCATTATTAAATTAAATTAAATTAAATTAAATATTAAGAATTTTACTTACACATTTGACATATTTCTGACATTTTGAATTGTAGCAATTGTATCTTTTTAAAAATTATGTACCTGTCAAATTATTTTATTTTATTTTAGGAATTAAAGCTTATTTCAAAGTACGTATTTGGATTTAAGGCGATTAAATTAAATTAAATTAAATTAAATTAAATTAAATTAAATTAAATTAAATTAAATTAAATTACTAATAGAATAGGTTTTAATCGTAGTGTCCACTTCTGCAACAAGTGGATGGACGGGTGGTCAGTTGTGCTGGGGTTTCCCTGGACAGATGGTGTTTGTGATGGGGCTAATTCCTCCAGCACGCCTGGCTGGCCCGCCTCCATTAGGCCGTGTCCCAGGAGAGAGCACATCTGTCTGACTGATAGCGCTGACACACGGGGCACTCGTGCAAACGAACACTAAACTGTATGGAAGAGCTCAGCATGAGAGACGTTTAAACATGCAGAGAGTCAGGAGTGCTTTTCATTCCTAAGTGTTAAATGATGCACATACACAAGAGATTACGACTCCAAACTTACTGTATGAGTGCCCTGATAAAAGTCATTTTGTTTTGCATGAGGCGAGTTGCTTTGAAACTGCAGTTTTCCAAGCTACAACCTATTCTTAATGTAAAGTTGTTGAAATCAACATAAAACACAGTTTGCAATGATTTTAACTTTTACAGTATGACTTTCAGACTTTTAAATATATAACTGTTTTATTTTATTTTACTTTATTCTATTTTTATTATAATTAAAATATTTAGGAATCAGAGCACTTACCCAGATCCTAATTATGGTGGTTGCATTAATTTATTATTACAATTTACAACAACAACAAAAAATGCATAAAACACTCTAATTCGGTTCATAAGATTTTTTTTTTTTTTGTACAGATTTATTTATATGCAACATGAAATGCAGTTTGCTTTGTATTTAACTTTCACAGTCTGACATATCTCAGATTTTTTATTTTATTTTATTTTATTTTATTTTATTTTATTTTATTTTATTTTATTTTATTTTATTTTTAGAAATAAGAGCAGTACTCACCCAGATCCTATTTAGGGTGATTGCATTAAACAGTTATTCTACGGTTTGCACAAAAAAAAGAAAGAAAAGAAATTACATATTCAAAGAACTGAACTTGAATATGTAATTTTTTTTATTTTTTATTTATTTTTTTGCCTCATTGCACTTTATTTGTCATTTTGAATATATTTATGGCAATATTTGTCATACATGTTTCATGTATTGCACTGTTTGTATGTGTGCACGTGTCACTTTGTACTGGGAGAAATAAGAAAGTTTTTTGTATATACTTGTACAATGACAAAATAAATAAACAATAAAATAATAAATAATAAAAATGTGCTATGTATTTAACTTCCACAGTCTGACTATCTCTGATTTTTATTTTATTTTTTAAATTAGAGCAGTACTTACCCAGATCCTATTTTTTTCTTTTTGTACAGTTTGTATAATTTGCTATGTACTTCACTTCCACAGTCTGACATATCTCTGATTTTATTTTATTTTATTTTATTTTATTTTATTTTATTTTATTTTATTTTATTTTATTTTATTTTATTTTATTTTATTTTATTTTATTTTATTTTATTTTATTTTATTTTATTTTATTTTATTTTATTAAATTTTTAGGAATCAGAGCAGTACTTACACAGATCCTTTTTGTACATGTTTGCTCTGTATTTTACTTCCACAGTCTGACAATCTCTGATTTTTAATATTTTATTTTATTTATTTATTTATTTTTTAGGAATTAGAGCAGTACTTACCCAGATCCTATTTATTTATTTGTTTATTTATTTATTTAGAAAAAAAGAAACAAGAGCAGTACTTACCCAGGTAATTCACTCCATTTATATATATATATATATATAGTACAGATTTATTTATGTACAAAGTTAAACAGTTTGCGATACATTTTACTTCCACATCTGACATATTTCTGACAATTCAAATTGTAGTATCTTTTAAATAATTATATACCTGTCAAATGATTTTATTTAATAAAATATACACCAAATCTAACTAAATATATAAAGCAGCCTAATTCAAGTTTGTGCCATTTTTTTTTAAACTGCTGTTTTTCTGTGCCCCTGAGTGCCATTTCTACCCACCGCCATGATGCTGTGGAGGTGTAGTGAATTTATGCCTTGTTAAATGTTTCAGCATGCACATTTTCAGCTTAACAAGGGTCAAACGTACAGCGATGATAAAATCTTTGGGCAAAGGTCACGTGTTCAGTTTGGATGCAGCTATTTATTTCTTTACTTTTCCCTTCCTCAGTGTGTTTGGTTGTAAATAGAAAGGCATTTTGTGCAGGCATTGGCAGGCTGATTGTATATATATAAATGAAGCCTATCATCAAAATAAGGCGTATTTTAAAACCATCACAGTTTGTTTTTGTTTTTTGCATTGGGACATTATGACAAAATGACAATATTAATGTTAATATTCCCCAAATATTTGTTTGTAAAGTGTTTATACAAAGTAGTATTTGTAGTACTTATTTCAAGTAATAAGATTTTCAGTATTTTGTAATACAGGAAAAATGCTGTAATATAGTAATGCCAATCACCATTGAAAATATGAATTTAAAAGTATTTATTGAATATATTATTATTATTATATTATTAAATATATTCTTTATTTGTTGTAAGTGACTGAGAATGACCATTGAGAAGAAGGATATAGTAATATTAAGGTTTATTTAATAATATATTTATTTATTTATTTATTGTAGTGACTGAGAATTACTATTCAGAATAATAATAATATAACAATAAAAAGTTTATTTATTTATTTATTGTTAGGTACTGAGATTGACCACTGAGAGGAAGAATAATATAATAATACAAAGCTTATTTATCTATTTATTTATTTATTTATTTATTTATTTAGTGTTAGTGACTGAGAATGACCGTTGAGAAGAATAATATAATAATATTGAGTTTATTTATTTATTTATTTATTTATTTATTGTTAGTGACTGAGAATGACCGTTGAGAAGAATAATATAATAATATTAAGGTTATTTATTTATTTATTTATTTAGTGTTAGTGACTGAGAATGACCATTGAGAATAATAATATAATAATATTAAGGTTATTTATTTATTTATTTATTTATTTATTTATTTATTTATTTATTAATGTATTTATTTATTTATTGTTAGTGACTGAGAATGACCATTGAGAAGAATAATATAATAATATTAAGGTTTTTTATTTATTTATTTATTTATTTATTAATGTATTTATTTATTTAGTGTTAGTGACTGAGAATGACCATTGAGAATAATAATATAATAATACAAAATGTTATTTATTTATTTATTGTAAGTGACTGAGAATGACCATTGAAAATAATAATATAATAACATACAGTTTTACTTATTCATTTATTATTTATTATAATATAATAATATTACATTTAATTAATTTGTTTATTTATTTTTAGTAACTGAAAATTACCATTGAGAATATTACAATAATATAAATTTTTATTTTCATTTATTTATTTATTGTTAATGAGAATGATCTTTGAAAATAATAATAATATAATACAAAGTTTATTTTTTTTTTTTTAGTTATTTGTTGTAAGTAACTGAAAATAAGAAGAATAATATAAATATGTTTTGTTTATTTATTTATTGTTAGTGACTGAGAATGACCATTGAGAAGAAGAATATAATAAAATTTAGGTTTTATATTTATTTATTATTTATTAGTGACTGACAATGACCATTAAGAAAAATAATACAATAATATTAAGGTTTATTTTATTTTATTTTTTATTCTAAGTGGCTGAGAATGTCCATTGAGAAGAATAATATAATAATATTAAGGTTTATTTATTGTAGAATGATCATTGAAAATAATAATATAATAAAATACAGTTTGACTCATTTATTCATTAATTTATTCATTTTATACATTTTATAATAAAACAACATTTTATTGATTTATTTGTTAGTGACTGAGAATGACCATTGAGAAAAATAATACAATAATATAAAGGTTTATTTATTTATTTATTTGTTTTGTAAGTGACTGAGAATGTCCATTGAGAAGAATAATATAATAATATTAAGGTTTATTTATTTATTTATTGTAGAATGAAAATAATAATATAATAAAATATAGTTTTACTTATTTATGTATTGATCTATTCATTTAGTGACTGAGAATAAAAATTGAGAATAATAATATAATAAAGGATTTTGAAGGCCGATACTGATACAAATATTTGTTGGTTTTAAAATCCGATATTCCGATATATCGGCCGGTATTTTTTATTTATTTATTTTTTATTTCAGAAACGTGCAACAAAACATTAACAGATTTCCCTAACATTAGTTATTTATGAGTTTTAACTAACATAATATGATAATGCATTTTAAAAAGAAACTTGTTTCTTTTATTGTCACAACAGAACAGAGGAACATCAAAATATATTAAAGTTCTGATGAATAAAATGTATAAAAATACAAACTTAAGATATGAAACGTAAAGTCCTTTGAACAAAAACACAAAAACAACAACAACCAAATCAAAGTTACCAGTTTTAAAAGACTTGGTAAGCTTCATAAATATAACTTTGAATAGGATTGGAGAAAAATTCGGTTAAGTTCTGATTAATAACAACAACAGCAGAATATAAATTGCTAACAGTATATGAGGTAGTGTACTGAAACAGTCAATCCTCAATAGCTCCAGTCCAGCAGAGGCAGGTTTTAGTACAAGAATAGTTATTTGTAGTTATTTATGAGTATTCACTAAAATATTATTGTCACAACGGAACAGAGGAACATCAAAATATATTAAAGTTCTGATAAATAAAATGTATACAAATAAGCTACCTTATAATTACAATGTCAGCTTGCTTATCCCTTTACCTGCACTTTTTAAATTCTTTCCACCAAGCTACATCAAACCATTTTCAATCATCAGTTGCTGCCTGCCTTCTAAAACCTACTATTTAGCGATCTAAATCCATTATGTGACTCGTTAATGCTGCGGCTGAACGACAGTCTGCAACGCACACTTGGCGTCATTGGATTTCACACACGTGGAAAAGAAAATGCACAAGCTACGTTTGATACTTTTTCTCTATGTTTAAATGTTCACTCCTCGCAAATCTAACTTACATTTTACAATCCAGGGACTGTAACTAGAGATATGCTAGTTATAAATACAGTAATCATTACTTTATTTAGGCAGAATAAGTTCGTTGTGGTTTCCAAGCTCATTAATGTTAACGTTAGCGGTCTTCCACTGATAGTGGCATTAGCTTCCACTGATAGAGTTCGTTACTATTACTCTGATCATCTTTGCCTTTACATTAATGGGAGGGTTTGTTTCATGCAGCCAAGAGATGAAGTAGATACCTGTCTTCCCGCGGGGGTATAAGTTACTTTTATGTGGGCTTTTGCGGGATGAAAAAACATATATTCTTTTTGGAGCGGGCGGGCGCAGGACTAAAACATCCGTCCCTTGCAGATCTCTAAGATGAAGTTTGCGTGCAGCGATAGCTTTGTCTTCGGTTTTTACAAAGCGTAGCCACACTTTTGAGCACTTCGCGCGATCCATCTTGTACATTACCACACAAGGTCCTGGCAGATCACTAGATGAAAAATTGCACCCAGGAGTTGATGAGAGGAATCGAGATTTGAATTTTATAAAAAGTATCCGATTCTTTATCTTAAGTATCCAATTCCAGAATCGGAATCGATTTTCGATCCCCAACCCTACCATGAACACACTTCACCGATGATCTCACTCGTGGATAACTGGCTCTCTCCGCTTGACTCTGGCTGGATCAGCAGGTTGCAGGATGTGTGGTGTGGTGTAGAGTGCCCTCTGGTGGACAAACTATACAACGCCAACACTCATGACATGGTTGAAGGGTGTTTCGTCCGTTTTTATTTTATTTTTGAAACATTCATTTATCGGCCATGATAAATGCCGATACCGATAGTTTGGAAAATGCCTAATATCGGCCGATAATATCGGCCTGCCGAAAAATCAGTCGGGCTCTAATTTGTATTTATTTATTTATTGTTGGTGACTGAGAATGACCATTGAGAATAAAAATATAAAATTATAAATTTTTACTTTTATTTATGTATTTATGTTTTTGTTTTGTTTGGTTTTATTTATTTATCTATCAGTTTATTTACTGTTAGTGATTGAGAAATGTCCATTGAGTATAAGAATAATATTATAAAAAATTTAAGGGGAATTATACTCAATTATCATTTACAAAAACATCCAAAATGCACAGTTTATTTTGGTAGCTATGATAAAACCCAGTTTTATCATAGCGTGTCATTTATTTATTTATTTATTGTTCGTTTATTTCTATAATTTTCTTCTAACACAAACGGTCAGATAATTAGTTGGTTTTGTAAGTTCTTAAGAGCGCTGATAACGTTTCAAAGCGTCTTTGTTGGCTATATTTGCATATATTACACCGAAGCGATCAAAAGCCTGCCGTGTGGTGCCGGGCGATATTTGCTTCACCGTAGGGGCTTACAGTATCCGTTTCAGAGGATTTTAATTGGGCTGTTTTTGTACAAGGCAGGTGCTGCTTAATTTGAGCAAAACCCTGTGCTTAGTGGATTGAAGAATAAATGAGCTGGTATTTGGGAGTGTGATATTTGTAACAGACTGATCTGTAATCAGATCGCGCTGTTTGTATGCGGTCATTACTACAGCTCGAGTCACTCAAGGTCATCCACGATTTCTTTTATCCTTTATTAGCCCCGTATGAAAGACGTTACCTTCACACGTTTGAATGAAAGGCCTTCTACTCGAGCTCTTTGTTTTGCCTCTCACCTTCAATCGCTGTTTAATTGCCTTCTTTTTATTAATTTAATCAGGCCAGCGTGGTATTCATTTGATCAAGTCCTAGCTTTGTACTCGAACGCATTCAAACGTGCCGCTGTAATGCACTGTGAGCAACGCATACGAGTCAGAGTAATAGTAAAGGGCTGTATTTGCATGAGGCTGTAATTCAATAGAAGCAGATGGCAGAGCCCCCGCTGTTTGTTTGCGCTCTTCTGTCTGTTTGTGTGTTTGTACTGTTCTTGAACGAGGACTAAAGCAGATTATATATAAACGCTTGGCTTTTGGTGATCTTTCTCAGGCCCGTTGTTCAAGCCCAGCTGCAGCAAAGGCCAGAAATATCTGGAGTTCATTCCCATCAACCTGCACACTCAGAGGATGCGGGTGACGTGTCCAAGGAAAGCAGGTGCGTCTCATGCCTCCTTATTCCCTCTGTTTACTTTCTCTGGCCCGATTTGGTATTTAATATTTGTGTACTGAAAAAAAAAAAAAAGCTAAATTTTAAACTATACTTAATTATATTTATTTTAATTACATTAGGATTTATATTAATGTATTTAATATAATTAGTTTATATTTCGGACAATATTTATATATTTATAAAATAATTATATTTATTTTTCATATAAATTCTGGAGCAATGCACTGTTGGATAAAGTATCTACAGTATTTATTTATTTATTGTTTAAATTTAATATATGTAGTATTTGTTCTATTTAAATAAAAACATTTTAAATTAAAATAAGTAAAAATAACAAAAAATATTATTACATTATTTTTAAAAATGTGTATTATAATGATTTGATTGAATATAGAAAAATTATTGATATAAAATTATATATATAATTTTTTATATACTTTGATATGATTTGATAGTTTCCAATAAACTTCCTATAATTATTATAGAAATATGAATATTAGTAATTTTATTTATTTAATCAATCATGTTTTATATTACTATATTTTATTAATATAATTTTTATAACTTAAATTTGTAAATATTTGTTTACATGTCACTTTAAATTATGCATTTTAAATCAAAATAAGCAAAAACACACAAAAACATTTTATTATTACATTGTATTACTTTATGTACATATGTATTATAATAATTTGACTGTAGAGAAAAAAATATATTTTTTTAATACTTTGATATGTGATTTGATCATTTCTAATGAACTAATTACTTCAGTATTTATTTATTTATTGTTTAAATTGTATAGTATTTGTTCTGTTTATTTTAAATAAATGCATTTTTAATTAAAATAATTAAAAAACTAAAAAACATTTTAATACTACATTTTTTATTGTGTATTACAATAATTAGATTGACTGTAGAAAAATCATTTAATATACATTTTGATTTAAAATATACTTTATGATACAATTTTGAAAAATGCAATTTTCATTTTTAATGAACTAGTGAACTTAATTATCTTCGAAATAAAAATATTAGCAATTTAGTTTATTTATTTAATATGAGTTTTATATTAATACATTTTATTATTATTATTTATTTAATTTCTATTTGTAAAATATTAGTTTATTTTCGATTTATACATCACTGGTAATGTAGGATCAAATTGAGACCACTGCATTGTGGAATATGGTCTGCAGTATTTATTTATTGTTTAAATTGTATAGTATTTGTTCTATTTATTTCAAATAAAATATACAAAAAAGTAATACACAAATAACATTTCATTACTTCTTTTTGTGTATTAGAGTAGAGAAAAATAGTATAATATACATTTGATTGGAAAAATACTTATGATACAATTCAATTGTCATGTGCCAATTTTTTTTAGAAATAAAAATATCATGTGTAATAAAATGTAAGTTTTATATTAATAAATTTTATTGTCATTTTGGTAATGTAGGATCAAAATGAGAGCATTGCATTGTGGAATATGGTATGCAGTGTTATATACTGCAAAAAATGGTATATGCATTTTTATTTACTTGTTTGTTTATTGTTTAAATTGTAAAAGTATTTACTTTGTAGTATTTGTTTTTCAAATGAAAAATATATCAGGTTTTTTTGTAACAGGAAAAAATGTGTATTACACTAATAGGAATGACTGTACAGAAAATAATATAATAATATACATTTTGAAACTACTTTAGTTAATGAAACTGAAGCCAGCATTATTTATTTATTTGTGTATTCATTTTGATTTTGTTATTGTTAGTTTATCTTATTTCTTAGATACGACACACCTGAAAAGACAATTGAGTTTGAAACTTTTTTAGAGCACTGATAACATTTCAAAGAGTTTTTCTTGGCTACATTTGCATACAGTACTGTATATTGCAGTGTGTGTATCATATGAATTGTTAAATGCAGGTATGCACTATAAACACACTATAAACTCCAGCACTAGTTAAAGTATGATTCTGCACAGCATCTCTCTTTGAGCCTCTTTGTGTAGCATGTGTGTGGTTGTTTATTGTGGTGTGAGAGCAGTGCATCAAAGATCAGTACAGCACCCTATTAGCAAAGTGCACTTGGCCCAGCCGCCCTCTGATGCTCCGCTCCACACATGCGTCCCGGTGGCAGGTGGCGCTGCAGTCAGAGTAAGGGGTCAGCAGGGAGATGTCGACAGGTGCAGACGTGCACTGAGATGACTAAATGAGGATGTGACAGCACAGCAGGACACTCAGTCCTGATTGGACAAGATGCATGTCAAAATAACAGGGTTCACAGCAACTGTGATGTACATCAACTGCAATTTTTTAATTGCTTTTGAAAGAAATATGTTCTGCTCTCCAAAGCTGCATTTAATTGATCAAAAAATACAGTAAAAAACAGTAAAATTGTGAAATATTATTACAATTTAAAATAACTGTTTTCTAGTTGAATATATTTTAGAATGTAATTTATTTATGTGATGTAAAGCTGTATTGTCAGCATCATTACTACAGTCTTCTTCAGTGTCACATGATCCTTCAGAAATCATTCTAATATGCTGATTTGCTGCTTAAGAAATTTTTATTATTATTATCAGTGTTGAAAACTGTTGTGATGCTTAATATTTTTATAAACCTTTGGATAATATTTACTTTTTGTATAGAATTTTTAATATAATTTTGATGTTTTTGTAATATTTGTAATATTTTAAAACACTTTTAGGATTCTTTTATGAATATAATTTATTTGAAATAGACTTTTTTGTAATCATGTAAAAGAATTTACTGTCACTTTTGATCAATTTAATTGCATTGAAGTCAGATTGAATTCAAGCACTTATTAAAAACAAGCAAACAAATAATAGTACAGGCCCCAAACTTTTGAGTAATAGTGTATATAAATTAGTAATATATAATATAATATTTGGTAACACTTTACAATAAGATGTTATATTTGGGGAAGAAGAAAAAAGAAACACGAAACAATTGATCGCTAATGCTGAATTTATTATATCCATGTACAGAAAATACCATTTGAAATTCACAAAACTTGCATCATTTTCATCATGACAGAGAGTCTGGTAAAGAGAAGCTGAATGACAGAATGAGAGTTTAAAAGCCAGAAATCATCTCTGAGTTCATGTTGTTAATGGTGCTCCATCTATAAGCACGCTGCCCAAACACTATTTCCTAGAAGCTGCTTTTGTTTACAAGTCTCGAGGTGACAGTAGTGGACAGCGCTTTTCAGACCGGCTTTGCTTGTTACTAGCAAAATGCCATGAATGTTTGTGTTTTTCTTTTTTGCCTAGTGGTGACAAGCCACTTACAGCTGCTCTTAAGCCCCATAACATGTCAGAATATGAAATATGGAAGAGTTTTCTAATCTTTCTAAACCTATTCACACATTTAAATGGTGAGCTCTGTCTAACATTTATCTTTGAATATCCTATGCTCTTAGCCGAGACCTATTATGCCCTGCTTTACAAGAGGTAATATAAGTCTCAGGTATCCCCAGAATGTGTCTGTGAAGTTTCAACTCAAAATACCTCACAGATCATGTATTATATTTCTTTGAAAATGCTTATTTTCAAGTGGAAGCAGAAACACAATGTTTCGCGCATGCAAATTAGTTGCTGCTCCCCGCCCCCTTTTCCAGAATAGAGCTGTGCCTTTACAGCTCCTACCTCAGATACTAAAAAAAACCCATCTGTTTAGTTTTGATGAAAATGTATATTGCACCTAAATAATGCATTTTAAACCATAATAGTTTAAAGTCCTGATATAGGGTTTTCTGAGTGCACACATCCGAAGCACGAGCACAGAAATGTGAGTACTAAACTAAGTTCTCTTTCATGTCTTATTGCGCTTAAACTGTCAAATACATTTATTGGCATCGATTGTTCTTTAATATTCACACAAGTGAGTGAATGATGACAAAATTTTCATTTTTGGGTGCACCATCCCTTTAATGGGCCTTAATTGTTGGTTGTTATATATTTTATACATTTTACACTATTTAGAGTCCTAGCCTCAGAGTAGACAAAAGATTTATTTACTGTATATTACGCTGCATGATTTCATTCCCAGCTGTTTACCATCACACATAACTCACTGTTTTTGTAACTCATGTGTGTTTTTAACATAAACTTGTGTGTATTTGACAGTTTATGCGCTATAAGACGTGAAAGAGAATTTAGTTTTGCACTCGCATACCGTGTGACAGCTGCTTTCTGAGCGTGCGCTACGGATTTTTTTCACTCAGAAAACCCTATATAAGGTAAAGGCAAGGTAAGAAATTGCATGTTTATATTAGATCTCTCTAAAAGCAGCGTAATATACAGTACAGTAAATTAATCAAGAAATCCACTGCTCTCTTAACACGCTTTTGCCATGGTGTTAGAACTGTTACGCTGTTGTTGCTCGCGAAAACACATGGGTCATATCGTGCAGATTAAGGGGAGGCAGGGACGTCGCTGGGAATTCTGGGCCCTGTACACTGACTCAGCTAAGGGGCCCCCCTAAAATGGGGGGGGGTGGATGTTCGAGATCGCTATACTACTTTACGGGGGTCCTCGCCAGGCATTTACATTAGTTAACAACATTTATTGTGATCTCAAAATTATATTTAAATGAAAATAAAATTTCACTCCTCAGGGGCCCTCCCCCCACTTGGGGCCCTGGTAATTTAGTCCCCCTTTTCACCCAACTACGACGCCCTTGAGGGGAGGTAATATAATAATAAGATCTCCTTTCTACATCACAGGGGGAGCAAAATCTGAGCGGCTCATTTTTTCGCAAGCTTGCAGAAAAAGGCTTACTACAACAACTAGTTTTTCACATTTTCTGGGTTGGTAGATGCACAGGGGACCTCGATAATAGCACTTAAACATGGATAAAGTCATATTTTCATGATTTTCATCTTTAAAAACAAAGCTTCTTAATTTGCATTGATTGTTCTTCTTAAAAATGTATACAGGCTTGAAACAACCTGAGTAACTTGCACTAAATTACCTTATTAATTTGACAGCCCAACTTTAAACATTTCTTAGCCTCTGCAAACAGTTCATCTCCTCCACAGAGAGACACAGGTGCCTGAGCCCCTCAGATCAGTGCCTCCATTTATAGAGACTGCAAGAACCTGCACAAATCGCCTCCAAATTGGGCCATGCGTGACGGATGATCCTGACCCGTATATATGCCACTGTATTCATCGTGTGGGTACACTGTTGTGAAACAGCCAATTAGATGCTCCGGAAGCGGCCAGGGAGCGGTGAGAGCACGAGGGCGGGATGGTAGTCATTGCATGAGAACCTTGTCGTCATTAGCCGAGGAACGAAGCGAACGTAGCGGCGGCCAGCGTCATGATCCCGGTGTTCAGGGGTCAGCGTGTTTGAAGGGGACTGAATCATTATTTGCCATTTAATGTGTTGCACTCACTTCCCGTGGAGCCGATTGGCTGACCTTGCAGAAATACTGCCAATGCAGCGTGTGACCTCCGCCGTGATATTTCTCGGTGGTTTCCTCCATGGGCAGCTTGGGAATGGAGGTGAAATCATGAAAATGGGCCCCAATTGGTGTAAAAATGGGTATAAAAATAAAACATCCATAGAGCCACTGCAAATATCATGTGTAAATCGTTTTGTCGCCACTTTCTTTCTGTGTGTATTGGGGGATAAATGTCAGGAGGTTGTGATATTTATTAATATTCTCCAGCACAGCACGTTAAGGGTCTAAGCCAGCATTTCTATTGCCTATAGGACACAAAGTAAAGAGTTTTAAGCCTCGAAACAAAACTACTAGATCTGATTGAATCTCATTAAACCTGCATGTTCGTTTGTTGTATGAACTGTTTTGACACAAAACACAATTTGTTAACAAACACAACGCTTTTCAACCACAAATTGTATAGGTTATAAAAATACACCAGAAGGAATATAGAGTTATTGGCACGTTTATACAGTTACAGATTCATGGAGCACAGGTATATTTGTAGCAATAGCCAACAATACATTATATGGGTCAAAATCATAGATTTTTTTTTATGTCAAAAATCATTAGTTATTAAGTAAAGATAATGTTCCATGAAGGTATTTTGTTCATTTCCTACCATAAATATATCAAAACTTAATTTTTGATGAGTAATATGCAATGCTAACTTAATTTGGGAAACTTTAAAGGTGATTTTCTCAAGATTTTTTTGTCCTATCTTAGCAACCCATACAACTAAGGAAAGCTTATTTATTAGGGGTTCAAGCATGTGGCACTAAAACTCTATTGAAATTGTCAGAATAGTCACGGATCAGCAATCTCCATGTAAAAACTGATTGTGCAGACCAAACCATAAGTTGTAGAGACTTGAAACTTGGAGAGATGTTAATACTCACACCATCTACAACGTGACCAAGGCTCGCCCCAATCGACCTGACGGGGCCACTACAGCAATCAAAAGTAACTAGTAAACCATCAGTCTCAGGCTCAAGTGTCTTATGTTGTTGGAAATTTTGGGGTATTTCACTTTTTTTTTTAAACCTACTTTTGCAAACTAGTCTTAGGTTTTTCGCCCAATCGGATTCAAACCACTGCAGATAGATCCTCTTGAGAATGAATATCAAAAACTCTCAAAAAAAAGTTGAACTTTTAGCACACCAAAGCGTTCAAAAGGGGCGGGGCCATGAAATAAATACCTCCACCAAACTCAGAACACGTATGTAAGCGCTCAATCTGAGGTCACAGGAAAAAAATTGCGGAGCTTGGCCACTTGGTGGTGCTATAAGAGGGAAAAACCATAAAAACTGCTATAACTGTGCAACAATTTCTTCTATCAACATGAAAATCACTGAGCACAGTCTTGGTCCGAAGTGCTACTATAGTGTCTTCAAGGACATTTGAGTATATCAAAAAAACATTGGCCTGACGACGTTTGAGCACCTGTTAGACAAGGTTAACAGAAGCCGACTGGAACAAAACTTGGTTGGCCTAAAAGTCTGTGGAAAATTTGAAAGAAATCAGCCATTGGAGGGGCGATATTGCATTTTTTAAGAGCGTAAACGATTGTACGTTGCACAGTTTTTGGCACATACGCACAATATTCATTTCACACGATAGACCTCTTCATTCCGGACAACTTTGCCTCTAGAACCACTGCTGTCAATCAAATTGTTTGTTAAATGACTGAGAAGATGTAAAAACGTACTTTCTTTTGTGAAATAGTCCTAGGTTTTTTCGCTTAATCTGGAAAAAGAGAGTTTCAGTACAATTCTTTGGACTCTCTAGGCCAATAATTATCAAAAAAAAAAAAAATTTATTTACTCTTTGGGAAGCTATAACAGGGTTGTTTAGAAAAGGGGCCTGTCCATATTTACCTAGAACTTAGAAACTTCACAAAACCTGCTGAGCACATGCAACAGGTTATTCTACACAAGCATGCAAAGTTTTAAGGCAATCGGACCACAGCTGGTGCTGCAACAGTCATTAACATCACAAAACATATTTTTATGATAAATGATCTGTGTTTACAAAAAAAGGCTTGCTATATAATGTCTTTTTGCATATGTGCATAAATGCCTTAAAGCGCTTGAACCCCGGTATTTGCTGCTTGCAGCTATGTTTCAACTTTCAGATTATGTATAAACCTCAATTTCAAAAAAATTACCCCATGACTTGTTTTGTGGTCCAGGGTTACATATATTATTGTTGTTTACTGTAAGTTCTGTATAAATTCTGTAAATACTGTGTAATAGATTTGGCTGTTAAATGCATGTTTTTTTTATGAGTTTTAAGTCAATACTACTGTCTAGTTCACAGTTTTTTGTCTTTTCTACATTATCACTCAAGATATTCAGTATTAAGTCAGTTGTGCAGGTGCTTTCCATACTTGAAACACATTGTGTATGTTTACGTCTAAACAGCATGTCGTTCCACATTGAATCCTCTTCAATACCTCAGAGAGCTGGAGGTGGAACAAGCTGTTTGGATGTACTCACAAAACAACAGGAAGCACATAAAACGAGACAAAATATAGACACAAACCGTGTGCTGTGGGCTTGTTCATGATTTGTGAGGCCTGTTGAAGGATGTTTGCCGTTGTTTCCTCCGCAGATTCCTTCTATGATGTGGTCACAGTAGGAGCTCCGGCAGCCCATTCACAAGGCTTCAAGAACGGAGGCTTGCAGAAACTACTCAACAAATACGAATCCGAGAAGAAGAGGTCAGTCCCTGCGTGTTCACACGCGTCTCTTCTGATTACTTTGCTGTAGTGATGGAGAATGATTTTCTGACAGTTGTATGAAAGCGTAAAAGCCTCCGCTTGTGCATCAGACACTTACCAGCATCCTTCTGTAGAGACGTTCGCAAAAAGTGACGTTTATGTCATTTTGATTTTATACAAGATTATTTTGTCAACAGGATACCACAGAGGAGTTTTTTCATTTAATGAGATATTATAAATTCATTTAATCCTTGTCATCCATGTCGTTTCATCTGTGAAACAAAAAAATATATTTATAAGAACATTATTTTGAGGCCACAGGCTGTCAAGCTCCAAAGTGCTATAAATGTACTACATATTGATGGCGGTGAGTCTCAATATCCTGCACTGAGGCAAATGAACATGTAAATTGATTATTTTGCTGGAGAGAAATAAGCCGTCTGAACTGCAGCACGTTTAGACGTATTTCTAGGGAATTGTACGAAGGTTGCATCATTCGGAAACGGAACTCTAATCCATCCGCGCATTTTTTCTTTCTGAAGTTAAAGTTGTTAATGTTTTTGCTTTAGGCTCAAATAGTTTGCCTCATTAAGACGCTTTAAATTGATCAATCAGTTAATCCGGTCAAATCCAGTTGGTTTCAATGAATGATGGAGGATTTATTTTTATTTCATGATTCCTCAAGCTTTGATTCCAGTTGAAAAGCGAGCGGGAGCCCTGATCCATGAACCCGATAGAGCTGTGATTTTCTACCGCATTGATGTTGAATGAAGTCTACAGTTTATCCGGGACTTTAATGTTCAAACATGCACTATTGTTGTAGAGGAAACTTAAAAGCCGTATACTACACAATTACAGACTTACAGGAAGTAACAAACACATTCTGGAGGAGAAAGGAGAATAAAACTTAGATACATTAAAAACTTTGTGTTTGTGTAACTGTTACGTTGTTAATATGTTGCTATGCATATTCTAAGGCTAGTGTAGGTGGTTGCTAGGGTGTTGCTATGATGTTCTAAGTGGTTTTTAGTATGTTTCTTTGCGATTGGGCAGTAATGTGTTGCTATGTGAATTGTAACAATTTCTATATGGTTGCTAGAGTGTTACTAGGGCATGCTGGGTATTGGTAGGTGGTTGCTTGAATCTAACAGATGGTTGCTAGATTGTTACATGGTGGTTGCAGGTGTTTATTTGTGTGTGTTGCTGTGCAGTGGCTACAGTGTTTTAATTTATTGTTAACATGTTGCTATGGGGATTCTAAGGCTGGTGTTGGTGGTTTCTAAGGTGTTGCTAGGGCATACTGGGTGTTACTAGGTGGCTGTGAGTGTTTATTTGTGTGTTGTTAGGGTGTTTTAATTTTTTGTTAACATGTTGCTAAGCGGATTCTAAGGCATTCTAGGTGGCTGCTAGGTTGTTGCAAAAGTGCTTTGTGGGTATGTTGATTCTAAGGCTGGTGTAGCTGGTTGCTAGGGTGTTTCTAGGTGGTTGCAAAGATGTTCTAAGTGGTTTTCACCATGTCGCTATGTGGTTGTGCATGTGTTGCTATGTGAATTATGCAATTTTCTGCGTGGTTGTTAGCTTGGTACTAGGGCATGTTGGGTGTTGATAGGTGGTTGCTAGATTGTTACTATATATGGTGGTTGTGGGTGTTTGTGTGTGTTGCTGTGCAGTTGCTAGGGTGTTTTTATTTATCTGTTAACATGTTGCTACATGGATTATAAGGCTTGTTTAGGTGGTTGCTAGGGTGTTTCTAGGTGGTTTCTTAACTGTTCTGGGTGGTTACTAGGGCGTTACTAGGGCATACTGGGTGTTTCTTTGTGGTTGGTAGAGTGCTGCTAGGTGGTTGCGAGTGTCTGTTAGTGTGTGTTAATGTGCAGTGGCTAGGGTGTTTTAATTTATTGTAACTGGGTGATTACAAAAGCATTCTGGCTGATTCTGTGTGTGTGTGTTGCTGTTCTAGTTGGTTGCTACAATTCATTGCCTTTATCTAGTCTTGCATGACATATATCATAATTTGGGCTAAAAACCACTTTGCAAGTCTGAATGCGCAATTATTGTTCTATCATGAAGAATAATAAACAAAGTTTAGCTTCAAATTGATTTGTTAGCATAGGTTTCCAATTGTTTGTGGAATATGCAGTACCAGTGGTCTTGTTGTTCCCTCTCAGTCGGTCTCTACGACGTCACGTCGGAGACCGACGAATTGGGATATCGCTTTAGAGATACCAATCCTCTTCGTGTGTAAACTAAACGAGCCAATGCACATTGGCATGCATGATTGCATCCAGCTGTCGCTGATCACAGCGTGAGCATAAATACACAGCAGGTGCAATGCATAGACAGCATTTCGCATCGGAGCCGATCTTTCCATGAGAGACGCAACGAGCCATTCTTCATACAAGAACTCTTCACTGCGGTGTTGGCGGTACGGCGCGTCAGCGGTGGTGGTCTCCTGTGGGTGGAAAAAGCGCGCAGTCAAGGATTGCACTACCTGCCTTCTGTGTCGCAGCGGCCATCTCCCCTGTGTGCTTCAGCACTGAGCAGTTTCTAAAAGAGTATCACGGGTGAACGTCTTTTTAAAGACGAGGTGTTTGAAACACAATGCCGTTTCACCCGTGCGTTTCTGGATGCGGTCGTTACCTGGCGCCAGGTGATGGTCACGATCGCTGTCTGACGTGTCTGGGTATCGAGCACGCTCAGGCGGCGTTTGTGGATGAGTCATGCCGTCATTGCGGCGGCATGTCCATCACGGAGCTGCGGACCAGACTCCGCTTCCTGCAAAGGGGCGGGGTGCCAGTTCCTCTGCCCAGATCTACCGTTCCCCCCGGCAAACGCCGGGGGGACTCTACCTCTGGCAGAGGGCTGACTGGTCTGACGGTGACGGTGGGGAATTTCCCGGCGGATGATCCGCTGGGGGTTCCTCCTTCCACCGACAGCCCGTTCCATCTGGAGCTCCCAGAAGAGTGTTCGGGTCTTCCTCGTGAGGCACCGCTCATTACTTTTGGGGCTCCCCCTGACGACCGGATGTCAATCGCTGCATCGGGGGGTGAGCCAGACTTCTCGGGGGAGGACGATTCCGGATCGCTGCCGTCCACTGGGCGGTCAGCGGTGCCGGATACCGACCCCGAGATGATGGCTATGCTTTCCCGGGCCGCCGAGAGGGTAGGGCTTGAATGGAACCCTCCATCACGTCCCGACCCCTCTCGGCTGGATGACTGGTATCTTGGGGTGGCCCGCGCTGGTTCTCAGCGTCCCACCCCAGTGCCCTTCTTCCCGGAGGTGCATGATGAGCTTACTGGGACGTGGACGGCACCTTTTACTGCCAGAAACCGCTCCAGTGGCACGTCCTCCCTCACCACCCTTGATGGCGGACCAGCGCGGGGGTACGCGGCTGTCCCGCCGGTGGAGCGTGCGGTGGCGATGCAATTGTGTCCCGGCGCCGCTTCCACTTGGCGGGGCAACCCGTTGCTCCCCTCCCGGGCCTGTAGGCACTCGTCGGCTCTGATCGGCAGTGCCTACACGGCTTGTGGCGCTGCTGGCTCCGCCCTACACGCTATGGCGTTGTTACAGGTCCATCAGGCCCAGGCACTGAAGGACCTGTACGAGGGTGGTCACGACCCGGAAGTTCTACGTGAACTCCGTATCGCTACGGACCTCGCGCTACGAGCGACGAAGGTTACGGCGCGGTCTCTGGGTCGTGCGATGTCCACGATGGTGGTCCAGGAACGCCATCTCTGGCTGTGTCTGGCCGACATGAGGGAAGCAGACAAGGTCAGGTTCCTGAATGCCCCCGTGTCCCAGACCGGCCTCTTCGGCGACGCGGTCGAAAACTTCGCCCAGCAGTTTTCGGCCGCCCAGAAGCAGACTGAGGCCATCAGTCATATCTTGCCCCGGCGTGCTCCCGCTGCTGCCTCCACCCAGCCGCCGGCGGCACCTCGGTCTGCTCGTCGCCGAGGGCGGCCCCCTGCCTCCGCCCCCGCTCCACAGCAGCCTGCGCAGCAGCCTTCACGGCGGCGCCGTGGAGCCGGTCCCAGGGCGGCCGCCCCGCCCGTCCAGGCTCCCACCAAGACCAGTGGGAAACGCAAGAACAAGCGTCCCTGAGACGGGCGACCCAGAGATGGAGGAAGCTGCTCTTCGGGAGATGGTGATCGCACCACTCCCTCCCCCGGAGGAGGGCCGGGCGGAGAATCTTTTGTTTCCCTTAAAAAAGTTTCTTTTAAGAAACCCGTCATCGGCCTCACGGCCGGTGACACCCAAATTTTCAATAAAAGAGCAGTTTCTACTATCTCTGGGTCCCCAGAGGGGACAGCGGGTGTTGCACGGGTTAGCCCCGGGCTTCACCCACTCTCCCCTCCCGCCAGCAAATGGCGCTGGGCGGTTGGAGAGTGCGGTAAGACGGACTACTCACGCACCAGCTGCCAGAACGCAGGTAAATGTCTTGCACACACCACACACAGACACTCTGACCCCGCTTCGGACCGGCATAGAGACGCCCGAGCGGGGTCCCTGCGTTCCACTTCGCTGCCCCCCCGCGGGTACGTCAGTGGTCCCGTTGGTCCCTCTTGTACGTTGGCTGGGGGCCTGGAGAGGGCTTCCCAGTCCGTCTTGCTGGCTCCTCCGGACCATCAGGCTCGGCTACGCGATTCAGTTCGCCCGGCTTCCGCCTCGGTTCAGGGGCATCCACTTCACTACAGTGAAAGTAGCAGATGCCCCTGTCCTTCGGGCAGAGATTGCTACCTTGCTGGCGAAGAAAGCAATAGAGCCGGTCCCTCTAGCCGATATGAAGACAGGGTTTTACAGTCCCTACTTCATAGTACCCAAGAAAAGCGGTGGTTTACGACCGATCCTGGACCTGCGCATCTTGAATCGAGCTCTTCACAAGCTACCTTTCAAAATGCTCACACAAAAACACATCCTCAGATGTGTTCGTCCCCAGGATTGGTTCGCAGCGATCGACCTGAAGGACGCGTACTTTCATGTCTCGATCCTTCCGCGCCACAGACCATTTCTGCGGTTCGCGTTCGAAGGCAGAGCATATCAGTACAAGGTCCTGCCCTTCGGGCTGTCCCTCTCCCCCCGTGTCTTCACGAAAGTCGCGGAGGCGGCCCTTGTTCCCCTCAAGGAACAGGGCGTTCGTATCCTCAACTACCTCGACGACTGGCTGATACTAGCACACTCTCGAGAGCAGTTATGCGAACACAGGGACCTGGTGTTGGCACACCTCGCCCGCTTGGGCCTTCGGGTCAACTGGGAAAAGAGCAAACTCTCCCCCATGCAGAGGATCTCTTTTCTTGGTGTGGAACTGGACTCGGTCAGCCAAACAGCTCGCCTCACGCAAGAGCGGGCTCAGTCGGTGCTGAACTGCTTGAATACGTTCAAGAGCAGAGAAGTGGTCCCACTGAAACAGTTTCAGAGGCTCCTGGGGCATATGGCAGCAGCTACGGCAGTTTTACCGCTTGGCCTGCTCCATATGAGACCACTTCAGCACTGGCTTCGTGGCCGAGTCCCGAGGAGAGCGTGGCAGCGCGGCACTCTCCGGGTCAAAGTAACCTCGGCCTGTCGCCTAACCTTCACCCCGTGG
>NC_133366.1:8940633-8959250 GCF_049309525.1 Garra rufa | reverse complement strand
GTCTAATTGAGCCATATGCGTATTGCTCCGAACCTCCTGCGGGATGGGTGGGAGCTCCGCACGTTCCCAGTGCTCCAGCTTCACTAAGTAGGTAGTGCTATGTTATACAGTGACTGGTCTTTTCTGATCCGCCCTTGGCCTTAGCAAAAATTGGAGGCCAGGTGGCTTGCTCAGGACACTGGAGGGGGGCAGCAGCTGCGGCGCTTTGCTAGGGATCCCAATTCGTCGGTCTCCGACGTGACGTCGTAGAGACCGACTGAGAGGGAACGTCTTGGTTACGTATGTAACCCTCGTTCCCTGAAGGAGGGAACGGAGACGTCACGTCCGTCGCCTCAGCTGCTGTACCACCGCTGTGCGGCCGGACCCAAGCTCGGCTCCTCAGCGAAATCCTGTCTATGCATTGCACCTGCTGTGTATTTATGCTCACGCTGTGATCAGCGACAGCTGGATGCAATCATGCATGCCAATGTGCATTGGCTCGTTTAGTTACACACGAAGAGGATTGGTATCTCTAAAGCGATATCCCAATTCGTCGGTCTCCGACGTGACGTCTCCGTTCCCTCCTTCAGGGAACGAGGGTTACATACGTAACCAAGACGTTTCTCTCTCTGGAATGCTTAATGACTTTAATAACTTCAGAGTCTCACATTTTCCCCGTTGGATCTCGTTGGCACAACTCCGGAGTGGCTCCTGACATGTTTGTTGCTCTCAGATGAATTGTGACCGTCTCTTTCTGCCTCAGTCATCCATCTCCCACTCCTCCTACTTCATCTTCTGTTCGGTTTGCCCTCACGGAGATGTTTAATTAGAAAGCTCATGTCTGGACTCTAGCAGCCTGGCAGTCATTGAAGTGGCTCGTCTGTCCTTGCCGTCACACCAAACTGTGAGTGTTTGCTATTCTCAGCCGTCTGAAGAAGTAGGAAAAGCTTTTCATGTCATCTCACCCCCTTTGTGATTTCCATCAATAAAGAGCTCCACAAGTTTCTCTTATTCGGTTCTTTGCATTTTTGTGTTTTGTGAATGATCACAGCTGGCTTTTGTGTCTTAGGGGGCGGTCGTGTGAATGTGTGAACATTTTTTTATCATTTGAGATGTTCTTCTCTTGGCTCCTCTGAGAACAGACTCATTAAAACCCAAGCAAAGTCCAATTATTTTCTTTACAGTGTCTGGGTTTTTATGTTACTGAGCCAGACCGGCAGTGGAATACTGGTACAAAGAAATTGAACATCTTTTCTAAAGTTTCCAGCCTCCAATGGTAGGAAGATTTATCAGCGGAGCGCACCACTGATACGAGGCAAGGACATTTGCTGTTTCTACCGGAGAGAAATCAATTTCTGAAAGAGCGCTCGCGCTGCACATTAATCCAGGCTGATATGAACCTCATTTTGTTTTCTTTCTGACTTGGCTAATGTTTTACTTCATGCTCAGATTTTTCCTTTTTATGGCTCACTAGCTAGTGAGTCCTTCTGAAGTCCTTTTTTTTTTCAAAAATAATTCTATTAAATCAGTACTGTATTAAATTTGCATCTAAAGATGCTTGTTGAAGAGAAAGTTCACTCTCTTATTTCATTCTTAAGTCTTCTGTGGATCACAGCAGGAGGTCTTTTGAAGATCACACTAGCTGGTGTTTTACATGCAGTTGCAATAAATGAAAACTAAGACTTTTGTGCTTTTAAAATTCAATAAAAGTACAGTGGCATGCAATCGTTTGGGAACCCCTAGCAGAATCTGTTATTCTGTTATCAAATGATTTTGAGATCCATCTTTTCACACTGAGGACAATTGAGGGACTCAAACACAACTATTAAAAAGGTTCAAACATTCACTGCTGCTCCAGAAGGAAACACAACGCATTAAGAGCCAGGGGTTGACATTTTTTTGAATTTGAAGATCAAGGGAAATTGTACTTAATGTGTCTTCCAGGAGACATACAGTTATCTTGGAAAAAAAATGGTATTTCAACAAAATAAGAAACATTTGTATATCTTCACCTTTGTCAAAAGTTTTCACCCCCCTGGTCTGCAGGACCTGGAGGATTTTTGTGAAGAACAGTGCTCAGTTTAACTGTTCAGAACAAACAAGGGACTCATGAGCATCCATCACAAAACAAAACAAAAACACAGTCGTAGATCATCCAGGTAACCACAAACAGTTTTAATAACCAAGGGGTCCCAAACTTTCGATGGGGGTTATTTTAATAATTTCAGCTATTTTTTTTGTCTTGTGGACTATATATAAACATATTTTATGTAAAATATCTTACATAAGGACAGTACTAAATAAAAAATAACATGCATTTTGTATGATCTCGCTTATTTTGTTAGAAATATTCACATTTCCACAGATTCTGCAAGGGATTCCCAAACTTTCACATACCACTGTATTTATGATTTGTGTGCCATGTTCCACCTCTACTCTAGTCATAGATTTCTTTGTGAGAAACAGTGAAAATCATCGGTCAGATCAGTCCAATTTGTGTGTGAATCATTCAGACTGGTTTTATGAACTGAATCATTTGATTCGCTTGAAAGATTTGATCAGCTAGCAGAGAATTTCAGTGATTGTTACTAGAATTTGGTTTGTTTCTCACACAGATCTACTTGAAATATAGTGCACTGGTCGTAAATGCTACTTTTTTGTGCTTTTAAGTCTATTTTGAAGCTAGAAAGCTTGAGTTCTCATTCATTGTAGTGCGACAAGACGCATTCTGCAAATGTTCCACTGACAAAAAAAAAGAGTTAAATTTGGGGGTGAACTATATATCCATTCTCAGTTAATTTGCAACTCTTTTTACATAAAAGGGGCATTTGCACGACTTGTAGCAATTAATAAACAATGTAGCAGAGCTGCATAGACTTTGTGTAGTTTAATGGACAATGAGAGATGACCTCTTCAGCAACCCATGTTCACACATCCGCCCAGACCTTCCTGGAAAGCAACCTTTTAGCAATTTCTTTGATTAGAAGACAAATAATAGGACAGACGTGATTCTTGGCCATTATTAATGTATCACAGGAAAAAGGGTGCTGGGGAAAAAGGGACGCTGAGAGCGAAATGAAAGAGCCATCTGTCTTTTCTTCTGCCTGAAGAGCGAGGCGGGAAAGGCGGCCGGGGATGGGACCGATCCATCAGGTCAGGGGTGGACGCTCGGCCCGATGTAATATGCAGCTACAATGACTTTGATTGGCTCGCTGCGTGAGAGCCAATCAATAACCATTTCTCCGGTTCCCTGAGGCCGCCTCCAAGCCCAAGCAGTTATTTCTTTTTAACATCCACGACAGTCCACGAGCATCTTATTTGCCTTTAATTTGAGCGTGTCGGCATGACTAGACTGTTCTGTCGTTCAGCAGTCGATTTGCTCGCTGCACAGAGATAATCGGCTTCTTCCAGATGGCATGAAGGGGAGCATTTGAGTTTGTGTACTTTGACTGCATCCCAGCAACACCCAGGCTAGCATTCTGGTGAAGTTATCTCAAAGTTATGAACAAACAGTCCTCCAGCCTCAATTATAGAAGGGTTCTGGTCTTGGTAATGTTCTTAAAATGTTAGAACTTTTTTGAAGAACTCATGGAACGTTATTGATATATTTGAGGAACATTGATGGTATGGTTTTCATATATTTATGTAACATCGATGGAATTATATATATATATATATATATATATATATATATATATATATATAACACTAATTTAAATTAGAAATTATAAAGGTTTTGAGGATGATCATAAAAGTTTCGAACCTTTAGTTATTGATATATTCATGTAACATTGATGGAACATTATTGATATATTCGTGTAACATTTATGGAACATTATTGATATATTCGTGTAACATTAATGGAACGTTACTGATATATTTGTGTAACATCGATGGAACGTTATTTATATATTCTTGTAACATCAATGGAATGTTATTCATATATTTGTGTAACATTGATGGAACATTATTCATATATTCGTGTAACATTTATGGAACATTATTGATATATTCTTGTAACATCGATGGAACCTTATTCATATATTTGTGTAACATTGCTGGAACATTATTAATATATTCATGGAAATTAATTATAATTTGATTCAATTAATTTTCAGTGAATGCTCAGAAATGTTTTCTCAACTTAATGGAAACATTAGCAAAATGTTATTATTTTAGTTTGCTGGGATGAGTGTAATAAATCTGACGGATAGTTTTCTTCATATTACAGACTCCCATCAGCGGTTTGTAATGGCTGGCCTGGTGTAAACTCTCATCCTGTGGCATACATATCTTCTCTCTGCCGTTATATTTGTGCGTTTAATTAGAGATCCACCAGAGACGTGGGCCTGGCTGCACCGAGGGGCTTGGCGTTTCCTTTCCTCTCATTAGCATCATTTTTTATTTCCATTGATCATTTGTGAACATCCAGACAGCACATTTACAGATCTTCCTGTGTGTATGGAGGATGTGGCTAATGGTAGTGCTCCTTTGAAATATTTCCTGCTGCTCTGCGGCCAAACTTCCCCCATGCTGTGCGTTTGATGCAGCGGTGTGGATTATTTTAGGCTAGTTATGCACCCTTTTGAAGAACACACTGTTACTGTAGTTGCTTATGGACTTGAGAGTAGACAGTATATTTAATTTAATGACGAATCTTTGAAGATACTTTGACGCAGTAGCTGCCCAACCTGGAAGCTTATCACAGTTTGAAGCCTCTCAAGTGTGCTTTACAGTACAAGCTAAAAATTTGCTAGTTACAAAACCCTTATCTTGTAGGTTATATAATTATTAGATGATATTATATGTTAATAATATGTAGCAATATGATTACTGTGCTAATGCTATTTGCTGTACCTCCCAGTGAGTATTTTTTGTGGCTCTGTTTCAGTATGACAACTCCTTGGACTAAAGTCTGTAGAGACTGACAGCCCCACATGTAAATGAAAATGCAAAAACCTGTGTGTTTGTGTCTGGTGTTTGAGATTGGGAGCAGAGGCTGGAGGGTTTGTGATGAATGAGTCAGGTGTTTTCGTCTACTGCACTGTCATCCCGGCACAAATGCTGTTTTCTTGAAGCCAGTTTGATAAAGAAGCTCTTCAGATTAGATCGGCTCTGGCTCTCCTGAGGCGGGTGGCCGACAAGTCATTAGCCACAGCGCCGGGTCTCAGGTGGCATTATGGGGATGTGATCCCTGTCAATCACATCCTAATAAACACCACCTTTCTATCTTTCCTTTGTTTGATTCTATTACACTGCTGTTAATGATTTTGTTTCATCAGTATCAGAAATGATCAGCATTATTAGAAATAAGTAGTTGCATGAAGTTAAAGGAGTCATATGATGTGGTTTCTTGTTTTGCTTTGTCTTTGGAGTGTTAAAAGCTGTTTGTGCATAGATAAGACCTGCACTGTAAAAAAAATCCAGCTGTGGTTGCCAGAATTTTACCATAAAAAATACTGTAGCAATGTTTTTCACTTAAATTTACAGGTAAATACCGTAATTTCATTAACTGATATAATGGTAATGTACCAACCTTTTGAAGTACTGAAATCTGTTTTGTACCTTTGTAATACACTGATAACCACCAAAAGCAGGTGGTGATGACAACATCACATGATGAACCAAAGCCCATCACAAGGAGGTTTTAAGTAATAACGTTTATAGAAGGTGCACAGTGTCATTCACACAAACACTAAACACCATCATGGTGGCACACACATAAAACTGAAATAATGCAAAAAACATTAATTTAACAACATTAGATGTAACATACAACTCTAATGTACAAAATTGCCAAGAAAAAAAAGTTATTTAAACAAAAAATATCAAATTCTTTTTCACTTCTAAAAACGGTATACTACCGTAAAAATTACATGCAATGTCCAACACAGTTTTTCACTGGGGAACTTACTGTTAACCGTTTCACAGGTTTTTACTAGGGATGTAACGGTATTGTAAATACCGTCGTACCGCAATAGCAAATTTTTTCGATACTACCGTGGTCGCATGACTCGATAAAACCATAGTTCTTCTAAGAAAAGTTTGCTCAGGCGAATAAAGCGAACGGGAGGTAGCGGGAACTACATTTCCCATCAGCCCAGGTGTGGCCGTCATCCTTTGCGGTCTGTTGCCCGCCCCCCTTGAACGTCAAGTTCATTTTATTTTCGATATAGCGCCAGATCACAATAGAAGTTATTTAAGGTTATCTTTCCTATAGAACAGGTCTATACATTGTTCTTTTATTAAACAAACTAAATTGCCTTATGTTATTTATCTTATTTACACGAAGGCATGTCATTTCTGTCTCTACACTGTCACGCGTTTACAATGTCTCCTCCGCGAAAACACGGACTGGATCGCGGACTCCATTCATAAAAACCGAATTAACTAACGTTATAGCGCGAAATGCCACGGAATTTGTCGATTATTGGATTAATAAATCAAAAGTTGGTCTGTCACTTAATTCAAATCGCGATATGGACTAGTGTCTGTGAAAACTGAAATGGAGAAAGACCGTTTTAATATGAATACTGCATGTTCCGTTTGCCTCTGTCTGTATAAATGGAGAAGACACGTTTTTTTTTTTTTTTACAATACTCATACTGAAGCACGCGTGATGCTCCCGCTAATTTTTAGCCTTTGCATCTCACATGAACAGATAACTCAGTCTCCAAAGCTGCTGTGAGTGTCACTTTTACCGTTTCATTTGAGAAAACTAGCATCATATCATACTACGGTATACACACAGAAACTTCACGGCAACCTGTCAAAATAAAAGTACGGTTTAACATGTAACAGAACAATATTAGTCTTGTATTACTTTTGTACAGTATAATGTAGGTGTGTATATATTCCTATTTAAATAATTTACATAAAACAATATATATGATAAAAAATAAATATTACAACAAGATTAACCACTTAATTGTAGAACAAAAATACTACAATTATTATTTAAACGTTTTAAACTGAATATAATTTTTCTTCCATGTATTGATTTTAACAGTAAACCTGTTTGTTTGCCAAAAATTAAAAGGGTTTATTTTTCATTTGATTAAAAATAAATGTCTATTCTTTCATTTGATTATCAGAAAAATAAAAACACACAAGAATTTCTAAAAAAAAAAAAAAAGCAAAAGATTGTGGAGCCCTATTGTTCAAAATGTTAAAACAGAGTTTTGGACTTATTTTTCCACTGAAATGAATGTTTTCGTTACTACACAAAGTAGGCTAAAGTACTGCGAAAAAAAAGTAACGTGGTTACATGGTTTAATAATTTTTTGTTATTAAAATTGAAAAATTGAAGTTCCTGTTTAAAAGTTTACAGATAGATGGCTAATTTGTATGCCATTGATATGTTCAGTGTTCATGTAAACTGTTTAATAAACACTTCTGGCACTTTTTTCGAGTCTCTTCATTAGTTTTGTTTTTCCTGTAAATGATTCAATAAATACCGTACCGTGTCATTCATACCGAGGTATTACCGTACCGTGAAGTTTTGATACCGTTACATCCCTAGTTTTTACGCTTAAATTTTACAGTTTTTTACCGTTAAATTCACGTTCATTTTTTACAGTGCTGCAAAGCTTAAAGTTTCAAACCTTTAAAGTTAAGACTCAGCCACACCTCCCTAAAACGACTTGTTAAAATACACCCCCACTTGTTCACATCATGGGGTGAATGGATCAGCATAACACCACCCATATGTATATGGAAAGAAAGAAAGCATATCTTTTACTTTGTAGTAGTGTTGCAGCCGCCATGTTGTGGAGACGCAGTTTGTTTCATTGTGAAAGCAAAAGAATTTTGTTTGGCCTTCCAAATGAGGACACAACTAGAAATCAGTGGTTAAGTTATATTTACAACACTGTTCCGGAACAGTACAACGCAAATAGTCGTCGTTAAGGGTTAAGGGTTAAGGCTATAAAGTGGGGCAATTCCAATGTTGAAAGGTCAGTCTGCGCTTCTGACTGACGGCCTGTAAGTACATTTTCATATTTAAAGAATTCTGTACTGATTATTCAAACTCAAGTTTTGAGCAGTGTAGAGTAGTGCTTGTTGTTTCTCATTCTATGATCGCAAATGCAGACATGGTGTTATGTTTAAGCGCCGCGACACAATGCTTAAAAAGACATAAGTCATTATAATCAGAAGCTATGTCCCCACTGGATGAAACAAATGCCTTGTTAATAATGGGTTTTATTGTTTCTGTCTCGTCACACCGAGAAAGAGCATGGTAAGGAGCGTGAAATTTCCGTCACACGCTTGAGGTATTTGGCCAATCACAAAGCACCAGATTGCTGGCCAAGCAGAGAACACCTCGGTTTCCATCAACAATGAGTTTTGTAAAAATCGAAGCATTTGAGAAAGGCTTAGGGCAGGAGTGCCCAATACGTCGATCGCGATCTACCGGTCGATCGCAAAGGTGGTGTGGGTAGATCGCACGGCATTAATTAGACGTCAACTAAAGTAGACGATCAGCCAATGTAGTCAGCCAATCATCCATTCTCACTATTAATTTTGTCACTTGATTGACGTACAAGGCAGCCAGTCTAACATCTGTCCTTTTATGACACGAATCACCGCGCATGAACGTGCATACAGCAGCGCCAGGTGGCTGATTCCATTCAGTGCAAGTCATCAGAGTAAAGTAAAGTAGAGTAAAGTAATGACAAAAAAATGTACTTGTATGTAGTTGTATTGTGCAATATGGGTTCATGTAGTTATGCAAGCTACACCAACATATAAAGAATTCTCAATATATTCATAAATAAATATATGTTTTGCATTTTTATAGTAGGTAGATCATCTTTGACTTCGTCATTTTATAAGTAGCTCACAAGCCAAAAAAGTGTGGGCACCCCTGGCTTAGGGGATGTGGAAAATATGTTTTATGAACCTCAAACTGCATGAACATATTGCATTACAACAAATACACAAAATAATACTCTTTTTAGCAACATCACATGATCCATTTAAATATTTAGCTTAACCTCAAGTTAATAATCAAAAATAGCACGAGGTAGTGAGGATTTCATTTTTCAAAGTTGTATTTAGTGTATGTTTATGCATTATAAATATTTAAATATTTATTGTGCCACCAGAAAATTTACATGACACACTGTGAGTGATTCAAACTAATCTGTGAATCTGCATCTAATTATAAAGAACTGTATGAATGAACTTAATCACTAAATCATACAGATCAATTGGACTTTTCTAAAATATCTTTAGTGATAAATTTAAAAAAGTATAAATCTATTTTGAACCAGTTTGCTAAAACAATTATTTTTATGAACACTATTAAGTGATGACTTAAATGATTCAGATTCTATTTTTGTAAACTGTACAAAACAACTGAATCTCTAAAACAGATAGTTCAAAATGACTTCAAAGTGAACACTATTGAGTGAACCCAAGGGAATCAGTCTATTTTTGATCTAACTCGCTGAAAATGCATGAATTAACCAATTTGCTTAAAAAAATATGACTATAATGAACAGATTTGAGTGGTGACTCAAAATGAGTTCAATCAACTAAACAAAATCGATTTGATTAAAACAAACTGAGTTTAATTGTGAGCACTATCCCATGATGACTCAAATTAATTGTCAAATCAATTTTTCACCACAGTTCTTTGAAAGGAACCGTCTTTTTAAACCAGTTGATTGAAATGCACTGATATACATGTTGATATACAAATGAACTGAATCACTAAAACAGACAGTTCAAAGTGACTTTTTTAAAAACTATTGTGTGAACCCAAAGGAATCAGTTCATTTTTTGATCCAGATCACAAAAAAATGCCTGAATTAACCAATTTGCTTAACAAAAAATAATGAAAACGATCGCTTTTATGAACAGATTTGAGTGATTAAAAAAGAGTTCAGTCAACTCAGAATGTTTGAGTCTAAACAAATCGATTTGATTAAAACAAACTGAGTTTAATTGTGAGCACTATCCCATGACGACTCAAATTAATTGTTGAATCAATTTTTCGCCACAGGTCTTTGAAAGGAACCGTCTGAGCAAATTGATTCTCTAAAACAGACTGAGTTGATCAATCAAATGATTCAGTTCATTAAAACAATTTGAACTGGTTCAGTAAAACAAACTGTCTACCATCCAATTCACAAAAAAAACCGAATGTATAAATATATTTATGTTAGCTAAGTACCATCAGTTTTACTTTTTAGCCTCTCTGAGCACTAGTCTCTGCTGTTTTGAGTCATTGTAGACTTGCTAAATGAGTCCAGTGGCTTGTGTTATTGATGTCCTCTCATATTTCTCTCGGTCCTTTGGTATGCGTCTCCTCTCTTTAAGTAAGGCCTTTTATTTTCTCTGAGCCGTGGTGGTTAGCGATCCTCCCGGGAGCCAATTATCTGAAGCGATGAGCCTGGGCTCTGCGAGGTGCGTCTGATGCGCTGATCTGGGATCAGGATGCTAACGCTCCGTCTCTAATCTCCACCATCACAAACAAACTTACAGACTGACTCGTGTCCAGCTAAACTACCACCCAGTGTCTCATCATTATGCGTTTGCCCTTATCACCCCAGTTGTTGAAGTGTGGATGCTGTGGTGTATTTGAAGGCGTCTGAAGGAATCTCACGACTGTCATTAAGAGTGGACATGAATGGGATGTTCGTGATAGAGCCGCTTTGTTTTTTAGTCACTCGTGTCTAGAGGCCTTTTCTAACATTCAACCACTTATCATTGATAATCGCATTCAAATCTGCACATTTATATTGAGAGAAAACTGGATTTGATGTAACTTTTGTGCCTGTACAGTTTAATACAGGTAGTAGGGCTCTCGTTTCTGAGTAAATGATGGAGAAATATTGAAATAATGAGTTTTTTTAATGTCAAATTTATCATAAATGAAATCCAAATGGGACTAGTAACAGGAAAGTCATTTGCAGTCTTTTGTATTGCTGAATTTAATTATCATAAAAGCACAATAAGTGTGATTATAATTGAAACTGGGTCTGTGAGTGTGTGTGTTGTCACAGGATTATGCTTATAGTGTCAAATTAGTGCAAATCGTGTTAAATGCAATGCTGTTAAACATTTAATTAAATCTAATGTGTTATAAATGCAAACAATGCTGTGTTAAATCCAGGAATTTAGTATTAAACCAATCTTAAAGGATTCCGCAACATTTGTACTCTGTATCTCTGAAGTTGTTCATAGTATTATAATATTATTTTATATTGTAAGAAAATATATATACTAGTGTTTACCTTTAACAAGTATGCATCAGTTGTCAGTGTAAGAAAATAAAAATTAAAAACATGTAAAATAAATGGAATTATATAATTAATTTAAATAATAGATCTAAAATGTGTTAATTCTATAGTTAAAATTGATGAAATGTGTAATTTATTTTCAGAATTATATTAATATTTTATAATTGTATATAAATATTAATAATATTTTACAATAATATATCAGATATGTAATACATATTATATAAAAAAATTATTGAAAATAATACATATAATTAAAAGTGATAACATTTATATATATTTATCTGAATAATTCTGTTTTATTATTTTATATTTATTTTATACTTGATAATAATTATTTTATAATTCAAATGTAATTATTTTCATATTAATATTTATATTTTAGATGTATTTAAAAAACATATTTTATAATGATATGAAATAAATAATATATAACAAAATATTTTTAAATAATAAAATGTTTATTTTATACTTGATATTTTTTTTATAATTAAAACATAATTATATAAAATAAATAATGCTTATAATATTATATTGTTCATATTTTAAAGGTTCTTAATAATCACTGTGAAATTATGTATATTTATCTAGATAATTCTGTTAAATAATTTTATCATTTCATATTAATATTCATATTTTAAATGTATTTTAATAATAATAATTGTAAAATATATTTACTAGTAAATACATAATTTGATATAAAATATAAAATATATTTTTGTATTATATAACACATTATATTATATATTATTAAATTATTATTTATATAAATATATATAATTGTATAATTAATATATTCATTTTATAATTTAAAATAAATAATATATAAGAATTTTAGGAATCATTTTTAAATGTTAAAATTATTTATTTTATACTTGATAATTATTTTATGTATATTATTTAAAATAAATAATAAAGATAATTTAGTATTAATATTAATATTTTAAGTGTATTTAAATAATTATTTTTAAATATATTTACTAGTAAATACATCATTCTATATAAAATATATGATTATATTATGTTATTATGTATATAAAATATATTACTTTAAAGTGAATATATCATTCTATTATTTAAAATTAATAATAGAATAATATAAAAAATCTTATTTTTGAATATTATTATTATTTAAATATTAATTATAAATAATAGTCATTTTTTTTAAATAATAAAATGATTTATTTTCATACTTTTTTATATTATATTGGTACAAGAAATTTTGCTGTCAGACTCCAAACTGAGGTTTAAATCAATGTCTTGCATTTACTGTCAGTCTATTGTCTTATTTATCATCTAAACAAACATCCACAGGTTCACAGAGAGGGTAACACATCATAAAAAAACTAAATTATGGCTTTTTTAGGCACAAACTATGCAAGTGGCCATTGGGGGAAAATGATCTGCCGTGATGTTCAGGAAGTGAACGCTGTTCACGCAGAGCCTGGAATTGGTTGGGCTGGCTTTATTAGATATATTTGCCATTGCGAATGCTGCAGATTGAAGTCAGTGTATTTGCTGCACAGAGCTGTAATCACAGGCGTTTGATGATGAACAAGGCCACGCTCTTCATCTCCCCGCTGTTATTAATTCCATCTCTCTCTGTGTTGTTTCTCTGACGTCCTCCAGCTACAGCACGGCGTATCAGTGCATTTACTATCCTCCAGAACAGACGGCCAAGGCCCGCGAGATCCTGCGTGTGGTGTCCCAGCTGCAGCCGCACATCTCCACGCTGGCCGATCAGCTGCTCCAGACGGCCCAGCAGAGCTCCAGCCAGCCTCTCAGAGACGTCCTCAAGAGCCTGGAGGAGAAGGTGAGACCTGCTGACAGCTGCCTTTCAAACTTCAGACTGAGTTTTAGCATTAAATAGATCAAAAGTGGCAGGAAAGACATTTACAAAAGATCTCTATTTCAAATAAATGCTGTGCTTTTGAACTTTTGATTCTTCAAAGAATCCTGAAGAAAATCTGTCAGTTTCCACTAAAATGTCATAAGAAATGTTTCTATATATTGTGATGATATTTCACAGCATTGCTGTTTTTACTGATTTTTCTTTGAAAACATTCAAATTTAAGGGGAAAAAAATCGTACTGATTAAAAAATTAATTCCGGTAATATATATTTTTAATGATTTAATTTTTTTATGTTTTTAAAAATGTATTATTATTATTATTATTATGAATGTATATTATTATGTAATAATTTAATAAAATAGATTACAGATTCATTAGGTATTATAATGACTCATCAAAAAACATCTTGAAAGACTTTGTTTATTCATTAATTTATTCATTTATTGTACAAAAATCTACTTTTTCAAGATAATAATTAAAATAATAATAAAAATGACTCATCAAAAAAAAAACTCAAAGATGATTTTAGCTAAGGTCTTTGAATTGATTTATTTATTTACTTCATTCATTCATTTATTATACAAAAATATATTTTTTAAGATAATAATTATGACTCATCAAAAAACCTGTCAAAGACAATTTTAGTCCTTAAATGTTTTTATTTTTTTATTCATTCATTATAAACTTTTTTCTCAATATAATGATTATGACAAAAAAAACTTGAAGGACAATATTAGCCAATGTCCTTGAATTCATTCATTCATTCATTCATTCATTCAATATAATAATTATGACTCATCAAAAAACTTTGAAAGGTAATTTTAGCCAATGTCCTTGAATGTATTTATTTATTTGTCATTATATGTTTTTTAAATATAATGGTTATGTCCTTGAATTTAATTTTATTTATTTATTTATTAATTCAGTCACTATGTTTTCAATATAATGATTATGACTCATCAAAAAAGAAATTTTAGCCAATATACTTGAATTTTATTTATTTATTTATTCAGTCACTATATTTGTTTTTAATATGATTATGACTCATCAGAAAAGCCAATGTCCTTGCATGAATTAATTAAAATATATTTAAAATATAATAATTAATATAATAATTTATTTATATATTTATTTAGATTACTTAATGATTATGCCTTATCAAAAACCTGTGAAAGGCAATTTTACCAAATGTCCTTGAATTTATTAATTCATTCATTGTATTTTTTCAATAAAATGACTATGACTTATGAAAAAAAAACTGAAAGACAATTGTAGCCCGTGTCCTTGAATTGATTTATATATTTATTAGGGGTGGGCATAGATTAATTTTTTTAATCTAGATTAATCTAGATTAAATCTTGGAATTAATCTAGATTAATCTAGATTAAAATGGCTAATTTGAATTCTGCTGAAGGCATTCAGAATATGTGTGCTACCCAAATAATGACTAAAAGTAAGTCTTTGAGAATGGATCATAAAGCTCATAAAGCTGTTCTATGATAATTTGTTGATGAAAATAAATTATGTTCAATTAGATGTACTTATGTTTACTAACTAACTAACACTGAAATTATTTTTTCTCCCTATTAGATTGTGTTTTTTTTTTTAACGTCAACACCTACCCAACCCATTACATGTTACACCGTACTTTTATTTTGACAGGTTGCCGTGAAGTTTCTGTGTCATACAGTATGATATGATGCTAGTTTTCTCAAATGAAACGGTAAAAGTGACACTCACAGCAGTTTGGGAGATTGAGTTTATCTGTTCATGTGAGATGAAAATGCCAAAAATTACCGGGAGCGTCACGTGTGTTTCAGTATGCGTGTAGTAAAAGCTCGTCTCCGCAGTGCATACATACAGCTAGGCAAACGGAACATATCGGATTCATATTAAAACGGTCTTTTTGCATTTCAGTTTTCACATACACTAGTCCATATCGCGATTTGAATTAAGTGACTGACCAACATTTGATTTATGAATCCAAAAAACGACGAATTTACGTGGCATTTCGCTATAGTAGATTCGGTTTTTATGAATGGAGGACGACGCGATCCCGTCTGTGTTTTGGCGGAGGAGACTTAAACGCGCGACCATATTCTACAGTCTTCGGTATACATCCGCGTTATCAAGGTGAAAGTCATCATAGCTTGCGTAGTTTAGACCCAGCTCCCAACCCAAATTTGAGAATAGATTAACGGCGATATTTTTTTTATCGCGCGATAAGAGTTTCACGTTAACGCAGCACGTTAACGCCGATAACGGCCCACCACTAATATTTATGTATTTATTCATTCATTCATTCGTTCAATATGATTATGACTCAAAAAATAAATTTTAGCCAATGTCCTTGAATGAATGAATGAATATATATATGTGTGTGTGTGTGTGTGTGTGTGTGTGTGTATATATATACATTTTTTATTTATATTACTATGACTCATCAAAAAAAACGTGAAAGACAATTTTAGCCAATGTCCTTGAATTTATTTATTCATTCATTATATGTTTTTTCAACATAATGATTATGACTCATCAAAAAAGACAATTATAGCCCATGTCCTTGAATTGATTTACAGGTCCTTTTAAAAAAATTAGCATATTGTGATAAAGTTCATTATTTTCTGTAATGTACTTGGAAGCATGAAGTGCTCCAAAATCTCCTGATAGCTAGCTGCATTGACCCTGCCCTTGATAAAACACAGTGGACCAACACCAGCAGCTGACATGGCACCCCAGACCATCACTGACTGTGGCTACTTGACACTGGACTTCAGGCATTTTGGCATTTCCCTCTCCCCAGTCTTCCTCCAGACTCTGGCACCTTGATTTCCGAATGACATGCAAAATTTGCTTTCATCCGAAAAAAGTACTTTGGACCACTGTGTTTTATCAAGGGCAGGGTCAATGCAGCTAGCTATCAGGAGATTTTGGAGCACTTCATGCTTCCATCTGCTGAAAAGCTTTATGGAGATGAAGATTTCATTTTTCAGCACGACCTGGCACCTGCTCACAGTGCCAAAACCACTGGTAAATGGTTTACTGACCATGGTATTACTGTGCTCAATTGGCCTGCCAACTCTCCTGACCTGAACCCCATAGAGAATCTGTGGGATATTGTGAAGAGAAAGTTGAGAGACGCAAGACCCAACACTCTGGATGAGCTTAAGGCCGCTATCGAAGCATCCTGGGCCTCCATAACACCTCAGCAGTGCCACAGGCTGATTGCCTCCATGCCACGCTGCATTGAAGCAGTCATTTCTGCAAAAGGATTCCCGACCAAGTATTGAGTGCATAACTGCACATAATTATTTGAAGGTTGACTTTTTTTGTATTAAAAACACTTTTCTTTTATTGGTCGGATGAAATATGCTAATTTTTTGAGATAGGAATTTTGGGTTTTCATGAGCTGTATGTCAAAATCATCAATATTAAAACAATAAAAGGCTAGAACTACTTTCAAATGTGTGTAATGAATCTAAAATATATGAAAGTCTAATGTTTATCAGTACATTACAGAAAATAATGAACTTTATCACAATATGCTAATTTTTGAAAAGGACCTGTATATATTTATGTATTCATTCATTAATTCATTCATTCATTTATTATTTAAAAAAAGTTTTTTTCAAGATATGACCCATCAGAAAACTCCTTGAAAGACCACTGTCCTTGCATTAGTTCATTATTTAAAAAAAAAAAAATAATAAACTTTTTATTTTATTTTTAGGGTAATAACTGGACACGAAGTGTAGATGAAGGTTCATAATGGTCTTACTATGACTCATCAAAAAACCCTTGCGAAATCTCAATGCTAAAGGCAATTTTAGCCAGTGTCCTTGAATACCAGAGCCAATCTGGAATAGCATAAAGTTTTAAAGTAAAAGTCAAATTTAAATAAAGTATTAATCTTCAAGACAGTGGTTTGGGAACATCAGTGTAAAATGAGGCAGAATAGTGCAGCTGATATTAATGCGTCTATTAATAGTCCTGCAAGTGTTCACAGTTTAAGGGCATATATCTCTTCTAATGAAATATGTTGCTGTCACACTCTTGTGAAGCTGCTGCTGCTTAATCGCTCTGGTGATTTGCTGTTTGTGACAGACAAAAGCACTCCGCTTGTACCATGTCAGATGGTAATACCATGGTGCTTTGAGTTGAGCGTGTGCGAGTCACTAAGCGTGTCGTCCCTTTCCCTCCTCTTGGCCTAAAACGGGTCAGTTTGCAGACATCAAGGCTGTTTGACAAACGACCGTGGGTCTGTCACTTTCCTCTCTGCCAAAGCCAACAGAAGCCACCGGGCCGAGAGTCTGCTTTGGAGGCCTTCGTGTTTTATGTGTGTAATTAATGAATTACATCTGCTGCCGTCAGTGTGCAATCTGTGACACAGAGATTGTTTCTGCCACGGCGGAATAGCGCCAATCAGCCGCCTTCATTGCTTAATTCTCTCCGCCGCCTCTCTTCACCCTCCTTGATTAGCGGTGCGACGGCCGGCGCGTGATCACACGCTGCTGCTGATTGAAATCTCCAGCCCTCAGACACTGCTTGTGTGCGTGCTTGTTGACGATGCTTTAGATTTGGATACAACACTGCAAGCACACCATCTAGAGCTGGGACTTTTTTATTTTTTTTCTTCATAATTTTATTATTTTATTTTATTTTATTTTTTTTTTTTTTTTTTTATTCATTCATTGTGACCAAACAGCTTTTGTAACTCTGTGCTGTTCTAAAACATTTTAGTTAAAACTTAAACTTAGTTTAAACTTCGTTTTAAACTTCATTACAATTCCTGTTCGGTCAAAATTATAGTTCTAAAAATCAAATCAAATGTTTATTTATTTAGAGATATCATTTTAACCAAACAGCAATTGTACAGGAATTAATGCAAAATTTCATTTATTTAGTTTTATTTTATTTTATTATTTTATTTCATTTCATTTCATTATTTATTTTATTTTATCTTCTTATTTTCTATTTATTTTTAGTTTTTAGAACCATCATTTTAACATTTTAACAAAAGTTGTAACTGTTAATTCAAACTATTTTATTTTATTTAAATATAATTAAAATGTTTTAGAAATGCATTTTTTTTTTCAATTAATATTTTTTTTAATGGATCTTTAACTAAACAACCAGCAACTTTAAAGAAATTTCTTTAAAAAAATATTTTGTTTAATACAATAGGTTAGAATACAATAGGGTAGAATAAAATGGTGCATTTTAACCAAAAAGCAACTGTAAAGAAATTAATTTAAAACGTTTATTTTATTTATTTTTATTGTATTGTATATTTCTTTATTTAATTACATTTAATTTTATTTTATTAAGTATGATTTTGATCAAAACAGCAGTTTATTTATTTATTTAGCTGTCATGTTAACCAAACCATTTCTTTTACATTGTATTTCTTTAAATAATAATAAAATAGTTTTAAATGGATTGATTGTTAATTTTAAGGCAATGGGGAAAATATGAATATTCTCATATGAAATTATTAAAGCTGGATGCACAATTATAAAATAAAATTATAATAAAG
>NC_133366.1:8907679-8940133 GCF_049309525.1 Garra rufa | reverse complement strand
ATGACATAAATCAGTGAGGACTCACCCTAGTGTGGGGTGATTTGCATGTGACAGGACCTGCCGGGCTGCGTCTGTGTAATTCTCACTGAAAAAACTGGGCAAACAAACAAAAACTTTAACTTAAAAGCATCAGGGAGGCAATGAAGCATCATATTTTTCCTAAGCAGAGAAGGTGCACTTACAGGAGGTTTGTGAGTCCCAGCATCCCCATCCCTCTGAAATCCGTCTTGGGATCGTCACCCTGGAAGCCAATGTTTCCCCACTGCTTAGTGATCCTCGATTCCAGCTTCACTGATGGCATTAACAAATCCCACAACTGGCAGAAAAACACAAACTAGTCAGAACTGAGAACCTCTGAAGCTCACATTCAGCTGAGATATCAGACCTAATAAAAATGAGATAAATCACCTTCAGAAGCATGTTCTCATGCTCTTCATTTTCTGAGTCAAACACCTGTTTTCTCAGCTCCTCAACCGCCTCAAACAATACGTTATATCCGTTGATTTGTAACAAACATTGACGGAGATTCACCTTAAACCTGTAAGAAACTTTTTTGGTAAAACTGCACTCATATCTCAAATACATGTGTAAACAATCAACTGCAAAACATTTAAGTTTCTTGACTATCAAGAAGAAAATTCAGTAGAAAAAAAAAGGACATTAGAATTAATTTGTTGATCTAATAATTTACAATTTGTCAGAGATGTTTATTAGTGTGTTTTTATTTACATTTATGCACTTTTCAGATTTGAAATCTAAAATATTTTATTATTTAGTAAAATTGTTTCAATATTAGTGCTGTAAAATGATGAATCGTGATTAATCACATCCAAAATAAGTTATTGTTTACATAATATGTGTATACTGCTTATATTTGTTATGTATATATAAATGCACACATAAAATATTAAATATAAATATTCACATATACATATTTATATTAATATAATTGATTTTATATATAAATATTTTAAAATATAAACTTATTTTGGATGCAGTTAATCACGATTAATCATTTGGCAGAACTATTTAATATTAATTAAATTAAATTTTATTTTAATTAGGGAAACTGATACTGGATTTTTAAACGAGATTTTTATATTATTATAAATCTTACATAATTATTCCTAAATAACATTTATAAAAAATAAAATAAATAAATAAATATACATACATACATATATACATACATATATATATATATATATTTGTAAAAATGATTATTCTATTACAGAGAAAATATTGAAATATGTATAATACATATAAAAAAAACTGAAAAACTATTTAGATATCATTGTATATCACTGGACATAGTGTGCTGAGAAAGATTGAATTGTATTATAAACTAAAATTAAAAACGTGGATGTCCATGTTGCAGAATAAGGTGCGTTGCAAAATGTTCAAGTTTCTTCTTCCTACTGAACAAAGTTAATAATCTTAAGAGAGCCTCACGTAGGATCCTTCTGCTCCTTGATTCCCTTTTCCTGGATTATTTGAGCCAAATGGCTGTCCAAATCATTCTCCTTCAAAGATAAAGCTGCTCGCAAGACCTGATCAAACACAAACAAACATACTTTACAGTGAGGTTTACCAATCAGATCAATTGGTCCATATTAATGTTTAGCTCAGATAAGAAAGTACTGAAGCAGACAGAAATCAGTGTGTCACACTTACCTTGCTTTTGGAGGACTTCAGAGAATACTCTACAAAGACAAGCAACAATGACGGGTTTGCAAAAGTAATGCATGACAATTCAGCCAAACATTTGACTACAAACAGGTTAAATTATTTTTTAAACTGTTCTCCCATAGGACCACAAAACCAGTCTTAAGTAGCATGGGTATACTACTTATGAAGCTCCCCCAGATTTCTGAACCACCCCTCAAGGCTACGGTCATCCCTGTCACTTGTGCACCTTTTCCGGACACATTTTTCCCTTCCTCTTAACCCTCTGTTAATATACTTCGATACTGCGCTCTGTGAGCATCCAGCTTCTTTTGCAATAGCCTTTTGAGACTTTTCCTCCTTATGGAGGGTGTCAATGATGGTCTTCTGCACAACCGTCAAGTCAGCAGTCTTCCCCATGATCCTGAAGTCTACTAAGCCAGACTGAGACAATTTAAAGGCTGAGGAAACCTTTGCAAGTGTTTTGCATTAAATAGCTGACTAGATTGGGACACAGGAAGCCTACATTGTTGAACTTTGTCATGATATTCTAATTTTGTGAAATACTGGATTTGTGTTTTTTTTTTTATCTTTAATCCATAATCATTAAAATTGAAACAAATAAAGGCTTGAAATACATGTTTCACTTTTTGAAACAAATTATTGAAATAAATGGACTTTCTCTCGATATTCTAATTTTTTGGCACATACCTGTATTTGTAGAAAATTGCCAAAAATACATTGCACGGATCAAATTGATCCAATTTTTCTTTTATGCCAAAAATCATTAGGATATTAAGTAAAGATCATGTTCCATTAAGATATTCCTACCATAAATATATCAAAGCTTATTTTTTAATTAGCAATATGCATCGCTAAGAAGTTCATTTGGACAACTTTAAAAGCAATTTTCTCAATATTTAGATTTTTTTGCACCCTCAGATTCCAGATTTTCAAACTGTTGTTCTGTTTCAAAAAATTGACCCTTATGACAGGTTTTGTGGTCCAGGGTCACATGTACATAAATGTAGTCCACATGTGATCATCACCTATCTGTGACGTCCTCAGTGCTCCAGCTTTGCATCGGGCACAAATGCGCTGCAGCTCGCATCTTCCTGTGACCAGCCGGAGGAACCATTTCAACCAGAAGCGCAAGCATGAGGAATAGAAACACTGCCAGATATACCCCAACATCCTCTGAAACACAAACAGCATCAGTTAGTCACAGTCCAAAAGCATGAGACATGCAACAGGAATACAAAATACACAAGATGGACAGTTTTCTTACTTCATACAGCTCATCCAAGCAGTTACACTGGCTTTAGTACCATATATCAGTAATGTAGACTTTATTCAATGCAAATGAACTGGGAAAACAACAAGCATTCTGCTAGGAATAAGCATTATTAGTAATCTCTAAATAATAAGATCTGTGCATGCCTCTTTGTACACTGCCCACCATCAAATCAGACACTCTGGTCAATTAAATGAGCAATAAAGCTTAGTCATAACCCAAAAGTGATGCTTTAAGAAAATCAGCTGGACAACACAACAGGTTGTTCATTCGCGACATGCTGGACATCAAAACCACAAACAATCAGCGTTGGAATTCAACCGATGACGCAATTTACGTGACGCTGCCAACGTTTATACTGCTTTAAGTTGAGTCGCTGTTTTTTCTGGGATTTAATAATATGTGCTAAAGATCTTTTGGAGTCCAATAACTGTATGGATCACACTTACTAGCACTCTCGTTGCCCGGAAATGATTCGGATTGGCGCGCATGCGCAGACGAACTGACGTCTGAACTACGCTACCAGAGGGCGCGAGTGAGCGCTAATGGCTGCATTTCTGTGACAAATTATTTACTAACTTTAGAATCTCTGTGACAACTCACTCTCTTAAAGCATTTTATTTTAACAACACTGTCAAAAGATATTTTTCATGAATTTAGAATAGTTTATAGAGAGATGTATCTGTTCGAATACCTGATAAACACAACGTAAACTGTTTGGAGTTCACTATAAAGTGAGGTTTTATATACGGTAGATATAAACCTAGAAACATACAGTAAAAGTCAAAAGTTTACATACACCTTGCAGAATTTGCAAAATGTTAATTATTTTACCAAAATAACAGGGATCGTACAAATGCGTGTTATCAGGTCTACTGACCCCGATAAGATATTTCACATAAAAGACGTTTACATAGTCCACAGCTGTGTTTTTTTGTTTAGTGATAGTTGTTCATGAGTCCCTTGTTTGTCCTGAACAATTAAACTGCCTGCTGTTCTTCAGAAAAAATCCTCCAGGTCCCACAAATTCTTGTATTTCAGCATTTTTGTGTATTTGAACCAGGGGAGTTGCTAGACCTAAGCTCTACTGGGGCACAGGCCCCCATCACTCGTTAATTCAGTTGTTGCATGTAGTTTAATGTCTTTTTTTCAGGATTATCAACGTAAATTATAACTCAAATTTGAGATTTTACTGGGGCACCGCATATTTTTACCGGGGCACGTGCCCCAGTCTAGCTACGCCCCTGATTTGAACCCTTTCCAACAATGACTGTATGATTTTGAGATCCATCTTTTTCACACTGACGATAACTGAGGGAGACATATGCAACTATTACAGAAGGTTCAAACACTCACTGATGCTTCAGAAGGAAAAACCATGCATTAAGAGCCGGGGGTGAAAACTTTTGAACGGAATGAAGATGTGTACATTTTCCTTATTTTCCCTAAATATGTTTTTTTCATTTAGTACTGCTACTAGTTACATTTCCCAAAAGATAAAATAAGTTAAATTTACCCTGATCTTTAAATTCTTAATGTGTCACTTAAGGTGTCCTTCTGAAGCATCAGTGAGTGTTTGAACCTTCTGTAATAGTTGCAAATGAGTCCCTCAGTTGTCCTCAGTGTGAAAAGATGGATCTCAAAATCATAGTCATTATTGGAAAGGGTTCAAATACACAAAAAAACTTGAAAAACCAAAGAATTTGTGTGACCTGAAGGATGTTTCTGAAGAACAGTGAGCAGCAGGGGCGCCGCTAAGGGGGGGGGAAGTTAGGACAATTCTAAGGGCCCACGCCATTTAGGGGCCCCCAGAGATCTGCTTTTGTGTGGTAAGGGGGGCCCAACCTCATATTTTGTCATAGGGCCCAAAATTGCGAGCGGCGCCCCTGGTGGGCAGTTTAACTAATCAGGAGTAACAAGGACACTCATGAACAACTATCACTAAATAAAAAAAACAGCTGTGGATTATTCAGGTTAAAACACAGTATTAAGAGTCAAGTGTATGTAAACTTTTGAACAGGGTCATTTTTATAAATTCAATGATTATTTTCTCCTGTTGACTATATGTAAACATTTTATGTGAAATATCTCATACAGGTCAGTACCTGATAAAATAAAAAAAAACAACACCACGCATTTTGTATGATCCCTCTTATTTTGGTAAAATATTTTTTTTTAAATAATTTGGTTTCCAAACCCTTATAAATTCCATGACTTTTCCGTTTTTCATATAGATTACACTTGCAAAAAGCAATTAAGTTTTAGAGATAAACAACTAGTCAAATTAGTTCAATTAACTTCAACGCTTTGCGGAATCAATTACTTGTCAATGTGCGAGACTTTAGCGGCTAGATGTAACGAGTACAGGAAACGGTAAAACCATACTACAAACCAGTTTATGATTACAATCATACATTTAAATATAATAAATGCCAGTTTGCAACATCCAGCAGCATATCAGACTGTTTTTATACAGCTAAAATAATTGGAAGCGACATTCTTGCTTACTTTAACAGTAAGTTGGATATTCGCTACATGTTTCCATGACTTGTCTAGATATTTTAACCCTAAAAAAAAAAAAGTTTTCTGTTTCTGTAGGAACCCGAAGTCCTTCTTTCCTACTGTAAGTAAATAAATACATAAATAGAAACCATCACAGAAATTCTAATGGTTTTCACTACAAATACCATTTTAAACAGTCCAAACCATTAACTTTTAACCATTAAAAAAAAGTTTCCTTTAGTGTGTTTTGGGACATATTTCATTAGGATTAAGTGGTTTTAACAAGCCACCAATATAAGGTGACCAATTACCAGTAGAGGCCAATTGGCATCCAATAAAACCAGTACAATTCCCATTATAACCAGTAAAATTACAAATTCTGTGTTTGTTTGTTTTCAGCACGGTTGTGTTCTCTGTCAAACACTCAATTTCATTTTTCACAAATATATATTAAGTTGGATAAAATCACAAAGTACACAAAGTGCTTTTGAATTCTATTCAATTCTATTTTTAAGAGTGAAAAAGCTTATGTGAACAAAAATACAAATACAGACTGAAAACAAGCCAATCATTTACCAAAAAAAGAAATCCCCACTCCAAAAATCATAAACTAACAAAAGAACAAAGAAGCAGGGAAATAAATAGCTCACTAGTACAAGTAAGACCAGTCCCACACTCAGTGAGGTGCAGTGCATTTAGTGACAATACTCTCAGACAAGAGTAACACTGAGTAACATCAAAACTGGTGTTTCTCTGAATGTATTTTACTACTAAATCCATCAGGAGGCACTAAAGAGCTGAAACGCAATAGCGGCAGGTCCAGAGAGCGGTGGCCGTCTTTGGAAATCCTCATAGATGGAGGTGGTGGGGGGAATATGGATGGGTTTGCACCACCGCTGCCATCATTTCCTGTGTTATTGTTGTCCTCATTATTGGCAGCGGTTTCCACAACACTGCTAGCGCTCGATTTCTGGCAGCGAGGAAGGAACGAGCCTCTATAATATCGATGATGCAGAAGAAATGCCACCAACAGCAACAGCACAATGAGCAACACAAGCAGGCTGACGATGGCGTAAACGCCCCTGAGGATTGTGGGAGATGATTTCCAACTACAGTCTAGAAAGTGAAAAAAAAAAAATGAAGTTAGAAAAGGTAATGGCAGAATTGTCATTGAATGTCTGAAATCTCCCACTAAACCTGTCAATATAAACTTTTGAACGTAAATTTCTTACCAGGTTCAGTAGACGCCACACAAATGCTGGCTCCGGTCTCATGAAGAGCCTCACGGTAACCATGTGTACAGTGACATGAGTACGATCCAAACTGATTCACACACTCAGCGTGAGCGTCACACACCACCATTTGCGTCTCACACTCATTGATGTCTGTTCAAACAAACACACAAATGGCCTGTTCAGAAATAATTCAGATAAACACTTTTTTGGTAAGATCATTTGTCCATCTTTTGACCATATGGAAAAAAAAGAGTCCATTTATAGTAAGTGCAAATTGAGACAGAGTGCCACGCGTCATAATCTGAAGGCCACGCCCACCGGGGGAAAAAAGAACCAACGATCTCCATTGACTTTGTATTGCGGGAAGCTGCCTCCTTGTCATTTCTGACTTATAACAAAAATCAAACAATGTCTAAAAGCTGCTATGTGGCAAGGTATACAGTAAACAAGCTAAAAAACACAATTACATTTTATTCAGCTGTCGGCCTAAAAAAAACGAGTGTTTAAGAACACAAAAGTAGAGCGCAATGTGTCTCATTACTCTGAGAACTACGCCCGCTGGAGGGAAATTTAACGGCGACAGTAAACATTCATTATTTAACCATGTCAAAGGATTATTTCACCACCCTGAAAGGAGGAGATATATTGAGAAACTAAATATTATTGGTCCATGTCAGTGCACCCTTTCCCTACCTTCCTTTTGTTGGAGAAATGATCCAACTGAATGGCCCAATGAGAAATACCCTGACATCCACAACTTTGTGTCCTTAAACTCTTGTTTTTTGGGTCAACATCTTATAAAAATGTAGTTGTGTTTTTTAGCTTGTTTGCTGTAAACCTTGTCTCACAGCAGCTTTTAGACATTGTTCTGTTTTTTGTTATGAGTCAGAAATGACAAGGAGTCTGCTTCCCGCAATACAAAGTCAATGGAGAGTGTTGGACTGTCCCCCCCCCCCCCCCCTTGGTGTGGGTGTGGCCTAAATGCACTCTGTCTCTACAGCCCGCCTTGTTGGCAGAGGCTATTTACACTAACTCCGCCCACCAACGCCTGATTGGGCTAGTCAACACTACTAAAATGTTTGTCAAACAACAGCTCCAGTTTTTGACATGATCGACTGGGTTCAAATGGGGTTTTTCTCTAGTTACAAATCTCATATGACATCGGAAAGCCATTTAATTTGTAATTAAAATGAAGGAAATAATCAAAAAGTTGAAAAAGTATTGGCTAGGGTAGGTGTAGGAAAGGCTTATATTGTCCTAATAAGGTGGCATCCATTTAATAATTTGAATTAAAATTATAACTTACACAATACATTATTATTGCATACTATTTTATAATGTACTATAATACTGAGATGCAGATAATTGCTGCTATTTGGAATTAGTTAAATAGCAGAAAATCCTGCTATTTTAACAGTGTAAACAGAATCTATAGCTATTTGCACTTAGTGTGAATAACATATTGCTAAAAATCCTGCTATTTGCACAGTGTAAATAGCATCTAATTGCTTATTGCACTTACTGAAAATAGCCTATCGCCATTTACACTTAGTGCACATAGCCACTGCCTATGGAAAAATGAAATCATAAAAAAAAAAATACATTTTTCTGTCACAAATGTAGCAATTTTTCACTATATTATTTATACTACAAAATAAAAAAGTTGATTATACAATATTGTAGTAAATTGTAATATGACACTTGACATCGCCCACTAGAGGGAAGAGCCCTGTGAAAGTATTTAAAGTACCAAGTAGAAGGTTAATACAAGAAAAACTGATCAAATTAAAATGTCTGGTTCATATTTAAAAAAAATGTAAATGTATTAATATTAACATCAATAGAATAATTCAGCGCTGATATAATATAAACAATTTTGTCTTCAATATATAAATGCATACATTTCCATTTCCGATTTCAAAAGTTTTCACAGGAATTTTGTGTGAGATGTCAAATTTAGGATGATTACTAAGATATGTAATAGGGAAAAATCGCCATTAAAAAAAGCACCAAGTATCCCATTAGTAGGAATGTTGACAGTTAAGAATCAATTTATTTAACTAATTTAATAAAAAAAAGCCCCCCTCCCAAAAAGTCATATCACAAATATGACATTTAGATTAATGAAAAAAAAAAAAAATCTCCAGTCTAAAGTAGTGGTTGATTTCAGTTTTTGTAGTTCTAGATCAAATCAAATCAATACGCAAATTAAAAGGCAACCATAATATATGCTGTAAAGGACAGAGTTTAAGAAACCGGTGGGAGCCAGTTGCATAAACATAGCCATTAAGTACTAAAACAACAAACTATATAGACATTAGGGCTGTGCAATTAGTCGAAATTCGGTTTCGCTTCAAACGATCATGAAAATGATGTAATCGAGATGAAACTATTATTGTGCCCCACTCCGCCCCCTTACCAGTGGTGCGCATTTGCTCCTCTAATTTCACATGAAAATCAGCAAAATCATGTAACTTTTTTTTATAAAATGGGACGTGCTTGATTTATTAATGTTTCTGTGATGTTGTGTTTTTAAAAGAGCGTAAGAAAACTTGCACTGTTCTGTGTATGCGCTCAGAGACGGAGCATAACACGGACATGTAAAGTTATATTTTAGCTCAAGGTGCGTGCCTAAACGGTCAAATACACACAAAAATACTTCAAAATGAGGCGCTTGGTGATTATTCATGAAAACCCTTGTCAGTTATGTCTTAAATGATCATAAACAGTTAAGAATGAAAATACGTGTGTAGCAGTATATTGAATCCGTGTGGCACTTAAAGCAACAAATAATATTCCTTCTGCCATCTCTGTGCTTAATATTAATAAAACGTCAAAATACAAAGAGAAAAAAAAATGACTCACTGCTCTTGAATGAAGGACTTTTGTAGTTTTAGTAAGAAACAAAGCAAGTTTAACTATTACAGTGAAGTTTTATTTTACATTCAAATAATTACATTAAATTTCTGTAGTATTGTTAGACTACTTTAGAGTTGCATAAAAGTATTAAGTATTTTTATTTTTTTTTACTCTTTTTTTCTGCTGTATTGCTATCTTTAAATTAATCACTAATATAAAGTTTTGGAGCCAGTCATAATCGTGTTAAATAATCGTGATTACAATATTGACCAAAATAATCGTGATTATGATTTTTGCCAAATCGAGCAGCCCTAATAGACATTCAATTGAAAAATGACTAAAACGTCAAAAAAAAAAAAAAAAAGGATTTTTTTTAAAAATAAAAACTACAATATAAAAAAAATTAAAGAAGATTAAAACATTAAAGATTATGTAAACAGTTTATGCAGCTGGCCATGGGTTGACCTTTGGTTAAACTCTATACCTCAGTATACACAGCAATAATCCTGCAAAGAGCAGCGTGTGTGTGTGTAAGAGACAGAGAAAGAGATATGCTATTGGCTAGCATTAGGTAAGAGTAAGGTTTCTGTGAATACAGAATCACCTGAAAGACCACAGAACAAATCAATGCACGTGTGGTGTGAAAGCACCTTCAGTGGAGACAGACGCAATGACTCTCTGAGTTGCGGTGGTTTGGGATTTGATGCTTCTACCCTTCAACCCCTGCAGACTGGCCTGAAGATCCCTGTGTGTCTGCAACCCTACAACCGTCTTCTCAAACTGCAGCCACACGATGAACAAAACACTAGAACTCAATCTGGAAACACAATGGCCAACAGTGTCAGCAGATTAGTTCAAGAATACAATTAATATGCTTTAGGACTGATTAATTAACTTTATGCTTACTTTTTCATTCTTTTGAAGTCCAGGCTCTTTGGAGTGAGATGTCCAAATGATTCTCGTATCTGTAAACCAATATTGAGCACGTCAGTTGCTCGACAGCAATATATTGAATATCTATAAAGAGAATCATAATGCTGAGCCTCACCATGGTCTCTAGAGAAGATCGTAGGGAAAAGGATTCTTCATGATCTTCAGGCTCCAGTCTGACTTCAACACTCACCTCGAACAAGAGCTCTGATTGGACATCATCAGAATGTCAGTATAGATTTATATCGTAACCTAAAACTACTTTTGTAAAAATAAAATGTATTTGGTAGCCGAATAGTTGTTAAAGGGGACATCAGATGCCCATTTTCCACAAGTTGGTATGTTTCTTTATGGTCTTCATGAAATGTCTACAACAAGCTTTGGTTAAAATTCCTCAATGGTTGTGTAAAACGACACCCTTTTTATCTTGTCAAAAACAGCTCTGTTCACAGCGACCCATTTTTGTGCATGTCTCTTTAAATGTTAATGAGCTTTGCTCACTCCTCCCCTCTCTTTTGTCTTTGTGTATTCGTTGGTGTTACCATAAAAAAAAAAACACTCTTATGTTCACTTTTACATCAAACTACAAAACATCTGCATTGCTTTTGAGACGTTGTCGCTACAGCTGCTCAAAGCGCGGAGAAAATACGGGACAGTCCGTCATTGGTCGTGGACGGGGCTTGAGCAATATGACATGATACTGCTCAGAAAATCAAAACGGCTTTATAATTGAGACCGTTTAGTTTTTTGGGGGACTAAAAAAAAAAAAAAAAAAAAAAATTAATTTTGCATCCAATGTCCCCTTTAAACTATTTGAAAGCACTTCTCACCCCCAGGTAAATGCATGTCCTGGGTGGCATTTTGTAAGGTTTGCTGGTGAGTTTTCCCTGTAGAATGAATGTAGAAGGTTAATGCAAGAAAAACTTTGATAAACGTAAAATGTCTGGTTTACATTTAAAATAAACTAATACATAAAACTAAAATATTATTATTAGTAGTAGTAGTAGTAGTAGTAGTAACATCAATAAAATAATTCAACGATTAATCGCTTCCAAAGTTTTTGTTGACATAAATATACATGGTACACGCATATTATGTATATATAAATACACACATATATTTTACATATATTAATTCACATGCATATTTATATTCATATAATTTATATAAATATATTTAATATATAAACTTTTTTTAAAATATATATACACATGCATGTGTGTATTTATGCACACATAAATATACGTAAATACACACATTATGTAAACATGTATTTTATATGTAATTAATAGTTTGACAGCACTAAAATTATTAAGCGTTAATAAAATAATTATAAAATAAATAAAATAATGAATTAATTATTATACCCATTGCATAATAATAATATAATAATGTATAATAATAATAATTTAGGGCCACTTTAGGATCCTGCAAAGGATTCAAGCAAAACCATAATGAAACTAATGTACTGAAATGGTATAAAACGGAGAAATTAAAAAGTACATACATTTACTATCAAGTAAATTGTAATTGCAACAATTGTATGTCATGCCATTATGTTTAACAGAATTGAATGTATGCTTATTTTAATCAAAATGAATTAAAAAACATTTACAATATAGTAATAAAGTTACGATTACTTCTTGCATCATCAAAACAATAACATTATTAATAAGTTATCATTGTTAACATTACCCCTTGCATACTACTACTACTAATAATAATAATCTTTTTGAACCGTATATCAATATTGTTAATATTATCCCATGAAAATAATCATAATAACAGGAACAATAAAAAAATCATTAAGCTAATATTTTAGATACTCTTTCAAGTAATTAGAAAATTATAAGTGGTAAAGTGTGTTCTATTTTCATAAAAATGTTACAATGCCAAAAAAAAAAATAATAATAATAATAATAAATAAAAAGTAAGCCTATGGGTGAGACTTCTGGTTCATTAGTCGCTATAAAGAAATAACGAGAAGAATAACAAAGTGAAAAAAATGGTAAAACTGTTTTCACTACAAACCAGTGTGTTCATAATTAAGATAAAAAACTGCAAAAAAATGTTTCTTACTTAGATTTTTGTCTTGTTTCCAGCCAAAAGATCTAAAAATTGTCTTGTTCTCGGAAAAAACTACTCAAAATTAAGTGCGTTTTTGCTTGAAACAAGCAAAATAATCTGCCAATGGGGTAAGAAAAATAATCTTGTTTTCTTACCCTATTGCAGATTATTTAGCTTGTTTTAAGCAAAAACTCACTTAATTTGGACTTGTTTTTTTCTGAAAATAATTTTTACTTGTCTAGAAAATTTTTAGATATTTTGGCTGGAAACAAGTCAAAAAATGTAAGTAAGAAAAGCATTATTTGCAGTGTACATTGAAATAATACAGTGAGACACACCAATTTGCAAGCAGCAAATGAACTTTTTCGGAAGAGACGAAACGACCCATAAAATGTACAAATGGCCACACCCACTTTTATGAGAAGAAATAGGTGGATAAAGGGCTCTTTATGCAAAATGTAATCTTTGCACCTTTTGATTTGCGGAGTAATTTAGGTTGCATTACAGGTACTGCATCACCGCCCACGATCGCTGTCATCTCCATGGAAATGCCTTCCTCATCGTCCCAGTGTCCCACTTTCTCCCCCCTCACTCCTCCAGCACCAGGCGCCATTTTGGCTCTGACCACCTCAGATTGACCAGAAGAGTGTGCTTGTGCGTCCACATTCCTGCGCATGGCATACGGAGAGCGAGCAGCAGCTTTGGCGTGTGGCATGCGCGTGTGTGCGCTGAGGGCCATGTCTGAGACTTGTCCGTAAGCCGCTTGGTATCTGGGGCGTATTTGAGCTGGTCCACTTTTGGGTTTGTTTTTCTGGGTCTCAGCGGCCCACTGACCGGCTTTTTCTTGCGGCGCTGCAAAGAAATCATCATCATCGTAGTATGCATCATCATCGATGGCATCATTACCGTGGTAACCAGACGCTAGAGCGTGAGGAGATGAATTTGTCGTTGGATTCTTTTTCCAGGATTCCCTCTTCCCTACAGGAAATTCATTGGTCAGGGAGGATCCCAACTTCACAGAGCTGGTCAGACCAGCAGGTGTTTGTCTGTTGAGTCCTGATTCCTGAGTATCTGCTGTGATGTCTCTCACACCTGCTGGAGAATCTGTAACTGCATCTCCATCACCATCTAATGCTGCTATCACGTCTACAGGAATGTCTGTTAAGATAAATACAGAGTCATGAGACAACATGATAATTTTCTAATGATATTAATTATAAATATGAATATTAATTCTTCATTAATTATTTTTTCCTAAAATATTAGCATTTAATATAAAAATAATAATATACTTTTAATAATAAAAGATTGAGCATGCACACGCGCGCACGCGCGCACACACACACACACACACACACACACACACACACACACGTTGTTTGTCAACGATGACGAAATCATTTAGTTGACGCCACTTTTTTTCATGACGATAACGAGATAAAAATGGCTCGTTGATGACTAAAACATGACGAGACGTGTGTGAGTTTTCGTTGACGAGACGAGAATAGACGAAAATGTTAGTGGGTGGTCCGTCAGACGTTTAAAATGCATGACATTTCCGCTTATTGTGCATGCCAATTAAAACTTAAAAAGTATCTGACGCTATGGCAAGCCGTTTTAGCATTAAATACTCTTTGCTATACTAGTATGGCAAGCCGTTTTAGCATTCCATCCTTGTTTGTCTTTTATGTTCTAAAACATTCCTTCATTATTGTAATTATTGGTGAAAATAAACGATCCGGAAGCTCACATTGTGTTGAACTATAGATCTGCTATTTTCAGAACTTATAAGTGACACTACCCAACAGCAAAATACTTACTGACCTACATTAATTTGTTAAAAGACTACTTTTTTTCCCTTTTTTTGACTAAAACCTATTTGACTTATCGTCGACTAAAATTGGACTAAAACTATCACATATAGAAGTGACTAAAATTTGACTAAAACTAAGAAGCATTTTAGTCCAAAAGACTAAGACTAAATCTAAGATGGTTGTCAAAAACACTGATACACACAAGTTATTAAATTAATTACAAAATACAATAATACTATATTTTTAATATTAAAAAACTGACCACTTCAGAATAGTATTTTTTTATTTCCCAAAATATCTACACTTTTCAGAGGACACACAATTTACAAGTATATTATTATATTAATAATAATTAATAAAGTTAATTAGTATTTAATCATATTAATGATAAATTATGACTATTAAGTATATTATATTATTTATTACTTCTAAATATGAATTCATTTTTAATTATATATTTTTTCCTAAAACATTTAAATTTAATAAAATATAATAATGATAATATACTTTAATAATAAAAGAGTGAGCATTTCAGCATTTTATAAAAAAAAAAAAATATATATATATATATATATATATATACACACACACACACACACACACACACACACACACACAGTTGCAATCAAAATTATTCAACCCCCTTGACCTGCAAGACATTTTGCTGCAGAGAACATTTTGTGAAAACAATTCAACAAAGGCATGAGTAAACTATTAAAGAAAGTTTATTAATACACATTTGAGTAATTCTGAGAACGTAGGTTGATGAATAATGAAAGAAATCGAATTGGCTCTAAACATTCATGTTCAAAATTATTCAACCCCTGAAAGTAAATTTGGTGTAGAATCTTTTATTCTTTAAAACCACCAATAAACACTGCCTGGAAGTGCTTAGATGCTTCTGTCACCTTTCTGCTGCAATCTTGGGCCATTCCTCCCCTGAAAAAGCTTTCAGATCACTGATAATCTTTGGTTTTTACTTTGCCACTGCTTGCTTCAAATTCAACCATGTATTTTCAATGAGAATTAAATCTGGAAACTGAACAGGCCACTTAAAAACATTCTATGACAGATTCCTAAACCAAGCGTAAGTAGATTTAACGTATACTTTGGGATGATTGTCCTGCAGGAAAGTCCATTGATTATTAGCTTCAGACTTTGCACAAAAGGCATCACAATGTTTGCCAAAATGGTCTGATACTTTAATAAATCAATGATATCCTTTGCATGGTCATGTTTTCCACTTCCTGCTACAGTAAAACAACCCCATAACAGGACTGGCCCACCTCCATGTTTGATGATGGAGATGGTGTTCTTCTGCGTATAAGCTTTGTCATTTTTGCACCAGACATACCTCTGATCCATACGCCCAAAAAGTTCCAGTTTGGACACATCACTCCATAAAACATTCTTCCAGAACTCCACAGGTCTATCCAAATGAATTTTGGCATGTTCAAGGCAGCCTTTTTGTTCTTCTTGGTCAAGAGTGGTATTCAGCAAGATTCCTCAACATGAAGACTACACTTGTCTAGTGTTCCTCTTGTACACAGGATTGAAATATTTTTCCTTCTATTGTCTGGTCGTCTCGCAAGTCTTTAGCTGTACATTGCAAGTTTTTCTCAGTTGATCTGATCAAACATTATATGATATTGTGCTTTTTTGTTCAACACCCTCAAAGGTTTTCTGGTTCAACACACTTTAATCTAAGGAATACGGCTGCCAGCTGTGTCTCTAGGGACTTGTAATGTCTTAGAAATCTTCACATAGTTTTAAGATAACAAACTATTTCTTCTCTATTGATTTTGTGTGAGCTCTCTGTTGACTTTACCATATTTACCATCATATGTTCCTGACCATAAAAATAACTGTCTTAAACAGCAATGTTGAATAGGGGTTGAATAATTCTGACATAGCTGTGTTATTAAAAAATCCTATAACTCAAAAACATTACATTATATATTGACATTATCACTTTTAATATCCCAGAAAACTGTTGTAGATGCAATTTAGTCCTAGATCTTCAGAAAGAGCAAAAATAATTTGTTAAATACTGCAGTCTCTGGGGGGGTTGAATGAATGAATGAATATATATATATATATATATATATATATATATATATATATACACATATACACACACACATACACACACATACTCACACAAATTATTAACTAATTAATTAATTATTATTACAAAATATAATAATAATAATAATAATAATAATAATAATAATAATATCATTTTAATATTAAAAGAGTGAGCACTTCAGAACTTTTTTTCCCCCCAAAATATCTAAATTCTTTAGAGGACACAAGTATATTATTATATTAATAATAGTTACTAATAAGTTAATTAGTATTACTTCATATTAAACAAATTATGAATTAATGATAAATAATGAATTGATAATAAATACATTTTATTAATTATACATTTTATTAATTCATTATTATTGATTTTTTTTGTCAGAACATTTATTGCTCAAAATATCTAAATATTTTAGATGATACACTAATAACAAATGCAAAATAAAATAAATTATTAATATAAAATAGTATTATTTATTAATTACAAATAGTAATATTATTAATCATATTAAAAAGATTTAAATAAAATATATACACAGTAAAATTAAATAATAGCAATAATCACTTACAGTGTTATTGTTATTTGTTTGTGTTTTGTATCCGGGATGTTAGGGGGATTGGGGGTGAGACAAAAAGCAGAACTGTGGATTACTAACTTTTGCATACATAAGATGTTGTATCTGCACAAAATGTTAATAAAAATATTTTGAAAAAAAAAAAATAATAGCAATAATAAATCGTTTTAGGGCCATTTTAAAATTCTGCTAATGTTTAAGCAAAACCATCATGAAACTAAAACTGAAATGGTATAAAACAGAAATTAAAAAGCACATACTTTAATATTAAGTAAACTGTGTGTGTGTGTGTGTGTGTGTGTGTGTGTGTGTGTGTGTGTGTGTGTGTGTGTGTGTGTGTGTGTGTGTGTGTGTGTATGTATGTATGTATGTATGTATATATATATATATATATACACACACACACCCAATTATATCAAACTCACTGACCTTCATAGATGGGATCAGGAGAATCCGGGGATCCGAAAGCTTTATAGTGTCCATAGAAGCCCCTGTAAGGGTTGGGCCGGTTCCCATCGATGAGCAGCACCACCTGAACCGTATTGGACACAGAGGTGTATCGGGCCTTTCTCCAGCACCTTTCCAGGATCCTCTGTCCTCCCGCAGCTGTTGGATACTCATCCAGATGGATCTGATCGCTCTTCTGCTGACAGGCGTCTGAGGGAGTCAAGTCCTCCAGGTAGAGCTCCAGACGCTTGCCAGGACGCACCTGGATGGTCCAGTTGCACCACACGGGGGGGTTCGAGCACAGGAAGTCAGGGGAGAAGATCTCACCGCTGTCATCATGGAGGACTTGATGGCAGCTCCGCAAAGCAAAGAACGCGTATCGCTCACGGCCTCCACCTGATGAGACAGACACAACATATTAGCACACGTATATTTTTAGTGAAGAGGAAAAGTTAAAGCATTAAAATTACCAAAAATAAATTAGATTAAAATGATATATAACAACATATGTTGGTCATAGTATATAATAATAAATCACTTATTCCCTAAAAATATCTAAATATTTTAATTGAAGGAAAATGAAGAGGAATTTAATTATTCAAAAAAAAAAAAAAATTATTTTATATATATATATATATATATATATATACACACACACATATACAATAATAAATATATTATTAAATATAATGTTAATAATAATAAAAATATAATAAGATGACATATAATAGCCAGCATGTCAGTAAATTTATCTCCACAAATATCTAAATAATTACAGGGGATTTAAATGAATACAAATAATAATAATAATAATAATAATAATAATAATAATAATAAGACAGCAAGCATTTAAGGAAATTCATCCTCCAAACTATCTAAATATTAAAAGCTACAGGGCATTTAAATGACCAAAAATAAGAGTATATAAATTATATATAGTAATATACTTTGCTAATAAAAAATAAAATAAAATGAAATAAAATACCATTTATTTTCTAAAATATCTAAACATTTATTGGAGTAAAATTACAGGATTTAAATGATAAAAAAACATAATAAAAAGAATAAATAAAAATAAAAAAAATAGATCACTTACTCCCTAAAACATCTAAATATTTTAATTGGAGTAAAAATGACAGAATTTAAATGATAAAAATAATAAAAAATAAATAATAATAGACTACTTATTCCAGGATTACTTATGCCAGGATTTAAATGATAAAATAATAAAAGATTAAATAAATAAATAATAATAATAGAATAATAGTATATTTTGTATAAAATTTCAAAAAAAAAAAAAAAAAAATAGTATTCTGAAATAAATTCTTACAAAATACAATATACATAAGAAGAAATAAGATGGCAAACATTTTAGAAAATGTATCCTTCAAAATATCTAAATAAAATAATCTTCAACACAAATAAATAAATAAAAAAGTTTGTTGCAAAACAACATATAAATGTGCTGTTTTATATCAAAACAAAATACAAGTATAATTTTGTACACAATTATATATATGTTGTATCTTTTCAATTAGTTTTTTTTTTCTCTGTACTGCAAAGCTGCTGATATTTATTGTGAAAGTGTTATACATTAGGCTGTTAATTATATATGTTTCTCTTATTTGGTTATAAACAAACTATACACTTAGAGAGATACTTAAAAAGTAAATATTTTATTTACATTTCACTATAACGACAAATTTAGCATTTAATTTCCTTAATAATACCTCACAATCTTTCTTAGGCATTATTATGTGTCTTCACACGTAAAAAAACATACTGACGTCTTTACGTTTTAGGAAATTTTGCTTCAAAACGTTTGAAACCCCCCTGAGGACAGAAAATAAATAAACATTCACATGATTTTACATTCACATTAGGCTAAATGTGACTGACAGCTGTGTACCTGCGGATGCTTGGCCACCATATCTGTTGATCTGCCAAAAAACAGATAATATAAATGAAACGTGCAGCGATTAGACCGCCATCAGATGACCATCGATGAGTTACTCACCTCAAAGCTGCTTTGCAAACCTGACAAATAGATTAATATCAGAAGACTGTATCTACTCAAGAAATGCCTTCGTGGCATTTTAGATTTATGCTCGTGAACTTTCTACGTTGTTGTCAGATGCTTGTTTTAAAGTACTAAACGGAAGAGGCCACCAGCATCACCTGTATTATATCTGTAGTTAATGAGGTAAGTTTACCTGTGGCGCATGACTCAATGAACGAGGCTTATATTGTATGAGGTGCGGCGCGCTCTTGATCCGACAGAGGGCGCCTCTCGAACGCATAAATATTAAAGTTGGCCAGACGAAATGGAATACTAGCGTTCTATGTACTACGTATACAGAATTAAACACATGCACAGAGCGTTCTTTACAACTTCCTCATAATGATAAGCTAGCTCGTAAATTTCCGCTGAAGCTCATTTTATATGTGCCATAAATAGGTGGACACTCTTGTATGGCAAGCCGTTTTAGCCATAAATATACTAAGCGTTACTCGTCGTAATTGCATTTTTACTAGTAACAGTATAATTAGAGAGCTCTATAATTCAATTCCTACTAGTAACAATACCAATTAGAGAGCTCTCAAAAATCTATTTTTACTAGTTGCAATTACAATTAGAGAGCTCTCTAATTCAATTCTTACTAGTAACAATTCTCTAATTCCAATTAGAGAGCTCTACAAATAAATTTTTAATAGTCGTATGTCTCCATTGACTTCCATTCATTTTGAATTACAAAGCTCTACAACAAAATTTTTACTAGTAACAATTCCAATTAGAGAGCTCTCTAAATCAATTTTTACTAGTAATAATTGCAATTAAAGAGCTCTCTAATTTAGCTTTTACTAGTAACAATTCCGATTAGAGAGTTCTCTAATTTAATTATTTATAGTAAAAATGCAATTACAGAGCTCTACAATTAAATTTTTACTAGTAAAAAAACACATTAAAGATATGTTTAAATGCAGAGCTCTCTAATTCAGTTCCTGCTAGTAACAATGGAATTCGAGAGCTCTGTAATTGGAATAATTACTAGTAAACAAAATTGGTTTAGAGAGCTTTCTAATTGTAATTGTTACTAGTAAGAATTTAATTGTAGAGCTCTCTAACTGTAATTCTTACTAGTAAAAATTCTGCTGTAGAGCTAATTTAAAAAGAATGGAAGTCAATGGAGACATGACTAGCAAAAAATTATTTGTAGAGCTCTCTAATTGAAATTGTTACTAGTAAGAACTGAATTAGAGAGCTCTGTAATTGCTCTCTTCCAATTAGAGAGCTCTCTAATTTAATTATTACTTGTAAAAATGCAATTACAGAGCTCTACAATTCAACACATTAAAGATATGTTTAAGTGCAGAGCTCTGTAATTGCATTTTTACAAGTAATAATTAAATTAGAGAGCTTACTAAATGGAATTATTACTAGTAAAAACTGAATCAGAGAGCTGTCTAATTGGAATTATTACTAGTAAAAATTTAATTAGACAGCTCTCTAATTGGCATTGTTACTAGTAAAAATTGAATTATAGAGCTCTCTAATTGAATTGTTACTAGTAAAAATGCAATTACGAGGAATAATGCTTAGTATATTTTAAGCTACAATGGCTTGCCATACTCTTGAGACTCCTCTACTGCCTTGTTCTTATCAGAAACTGAGAAAAATAATAATTGCAATATTATAAATAATGATAGTGGCATGAACATTGAGTTTCATATTATTTAACAACATATAATTTAAATGCTGAGCCTGGTAATCCCAGGAGAGTACCTGCATAGTCGTACATTTAAATGCTGACGGCTAAACACTATCTTAATCGTATTCTTGATACTCAGTAACTTGCCTTCATAGTCATGAACACATCTTGTAATATTTTAAAGCCTTCATTATTTTTAAACTCTACAGCTGTGCAATAAAATTCACTTCAAAGATTCACTTTTCATTCATAAAGACATGAAAAAAATGTCAGGAAAAACAAAGTCTTTTTAAGATGAAAATTACATGAAATTACCCATATAACCAGAAGATGGCAGCAGAGGATCAATCATTGGCCGCAGCTGCCATTTTAACTCCCTAGTTTTTTCAAGGCTTTTTGATTTATTATAAAATTACTAGTATAATAAATTGTAGTACTTTTACCGCACTAAAATATATAGTATAGTAAGTGCAGAAAATCATTAAAATAAATAAATGAATAAATAAGCTCAGACACACATAGCCTATAAGGGTGAATTATTTAAATACTTATAGTTTACTACAAATTAAATAAGTTAAATATTAATGTTATAAGAATTAAATAATGCACTCAATATGAATCGATATGAATTTGAAATATTTTTTAATTTGATTTATAATTTGATTTAATTTAATTTGATTTTATAATATCTATAATTTGAAATAGCATATTTTATAGCGTACTCACTGCCACTTCATTTTGCATCTAAATTTAAGTTTTTCTTTTTAAATCCCAATTAAAATATAAAATAAATTACTTTTTTTAATGAAGCGTGAGGACTAGGATTATGTGATCATAAACTTTCCAACACAGACACAACTTTATTTTTGTTGACCGTACTGTACAACAATGGTGCAAACAATGGTGCAAAGGTCACCGCTCACTTGCACAAACAGTATACAAATTAAGTAATAAAACAGCTATTATTATCCTTTTGGTGATAGCGTAGTTGGAGAACACTCTGAGGAAGCAGCTTTCTGAGGACACAGAAGTTTAATGCGATAAGTCAAACAGCTCAACACACAAATGCAGGCATAAATTAAAACAACATAAAAATACACAAAATAAACACACCAGTCTCACTCTTTCTTGTTATGAAAATACACCCTGATTTCTTTATGTCAATATGCATCAGAGTGCATCATATTTTACTCATTTTGAGTAAACAAAGGCATAAACGGTGAGGCTGAGAGGTTTAACTCTGTCCCTGCCAGTGTTTTTGAAAAAAGTGGCCAGCCACCGCCAACACTTTTTATCAAAAATAAATTTAATGGCCCTCAGAATATTGTGTTGTATGAATATCTAAACATGCAATACATCAAAATAAAAAACAGAGCCTCTACTTTTAGAGGCTTTCAGGAAATGCATAATAGCGCTACCTAGTGTATAACTGTGATCAGTCAACACTATCTCACGACCAATTCATATATCTCCGGTATATTATGAGGTGACTAATTCTTACAAATTTGTAAGACCTCACTCATACAATTTTGTGCATTTTCTGGTTTAGAGGTGGAGTTAAGGGTGGTCATTTGTACGAATTTCTATTAATTTGCCATCTCGTAAAAAGGGGGACAATTTAGGGGTGGCCAATTTTTTATGAGGTGGCTAATTTGAACAACCTCAGTGGTTTGATTTTGTAAGTTTTTTGTCAGATTTAGGGTCAGGGTTAAAGGTGGCCATTCGAACAAATTTCTACAAATAAGCCACTTTGTAAAATATGTATGAATTGCCATGAGATCGGGTTGATTTGACAGGGAAGGAGTTAATTCACCTCTATTTCAAGTTCATACAAAGTAAAGAACATGAAGAGAAAACTTTCTTAACGCACATTCCTACACTGTAAAAAGTTTTTACCAGTTTCAACTTAAAAACGTAAGTTTAGCAGCTGCCTTAAGATTTTAAGTTAAATCAACTTAAGTCATTTAAACTTACAAGTTAAATCAACTCATTTTTATTGTAATAAGTTAAAATGACTTGTAGTTTTAAGCTGATTTAACTTAAAAACTTTAGGCAGCTGCTGAACTTAGGTTTTTAAGTTGAATCTGGTGCAAACTTTTTACAGTGTAGTCTCTTTGCAAATTGTGATTCATTGCTTCAAAGTAAAAAAAAGTTGATGCAAATATGTGGACCCAACTAACAGAGGACATTCTCAGAATGTTCTAGCAAGGTTCTCTCAACGTTCTTCCCATTCCATTAATAGAACATTTGTTAAAAGTTCTGGCAACTTTTTTCTGAATTGTTTTAGTTGGGCATCCATCTAATGTTTTTTAAATGTTACAACTTGTTTTAGAATGTTCAGAGAACATTCAAAAGTAACGTTCCCGTTATATAATGGAATCTTCCTCTAATGTTCATGTTACAACTTGTTACACCTTGTATTAGAATGTTCAGAAAACATTCAAAGGTAACATTCCCATGATGCAAAGGAATGTTCCCTTAATGTTCAGAAAGTGAAGAATGTGAAGTGAAAACTCTTAACGCACTTTCCTGGTCTCATTGTGAATTGTGGTTCATTGCGTAAACGTAGTGCAAGAAGTGGACCCAGCTAACAGAGAACGTTCTCAGAATGTTCTAGAAAGGTTCTCTCAAACGTTCCTCCCATAACATTGATAGAACATTTGTTTAAAGTTCTTGAAACTTTATCCTTGTTTTTGAATGTTCAGAGAACATTCAAAAGCAACGTTCCCATCATATTAGGCAATGTTCCCTTAACGTTCACAAAGTGAAGAATGTGAAATGAAAACTTTCTTAATGCACGTATTTTACAATGAGACCAGGAAAGTGCATTAAGAAAGTTTTCATTTCACATTCTTCACTTGGTGAACGTTAAGGGATCATTGCGTCAACCTGGTGCAAGAAGTGGACCCAGCTAACAGAGAACGTTCTCGGAATGTTCTAGCAAAGTTCTCTCAAACGATCCTCCTGTAACATTAATAGAACATTTGTTCTAGAACCTTTTTCCTGAAATGTTTTAGTTGGACATCCATCTAATGTTTTTTAAATGTTCCCATGATATAAGGCAATGTTCCCTTAGATGAACATTCAAAAGTAACATTCCCATGATGTTCCCATGATATAAGGCAATGTTCCCTTAGATGAACATTCAAAAGTAACATTCCCATGATGTATAATGGAATGTTCCTTTAAAGGGGTCATCCGGTGCCACATGCACTTTTACAAGCTGTTTGAACTGAAATGTGTGTTAGGAGTGTGTGCTCACAGCCACCCTAGAATGACAAAGATCCACCCAGTAGTTTTCTTTTAATTTAGTAAAATAATTTGCCCCTTCTCATATCGAGCCGTTTTCAGATGCCTGTCGTTGTGCCGTCACACCGACAGAGGCCGCTCCCACGACAGATGATAGACAGTGTTTTAGCCTAGACCCGCCTCGAGTGAGAAGTAAACTGTCAGCCATTGTTTCGACGCTGGAGCAGAATGTTGCCTAAGCGAGTGTGGAGTACAGTTGATGGGTGTAACAGCAAACACAGCAGTCATTTACTACCGACATCTGAGCCACTGAGGACACAGTGGCTGAATTTGATTTTTGAAGGGAATGTGCCGCCGATCTACCTAAATAGGTTTATGTTTACCTGAATCATTTCTCACCAGTATATGAGAAGCTGCTGCTGAAAAATGGATCTGTATCAACTATTAAAGGTAAAATGAGTGTTTTTTTTACACTACCATTGAAAATTTTTAATCAAAGTATATTACAAACTTTTCATTAGGACCCTAAAGCATCATATTAACTTGTGGAAAATGGGCATCGAATGACCCCTATGATGTTCATGTTACAACTTATTACAGCTTGTTTTAGAATGTTAAGAGAACATTCAAAAGTAACATTCCCACAAAGTTCTCTATGATATTGTGGAATGTTCCTTCAATGTTCTTGTTATAATTTGTTTTAGAATGTTCAGAGAACATTCAAAAGTAACGTTCCCATGATATAATGGAATGATCCCTTAACGTTCCATAACCAAGAAATAACATGTATAAAACTTGATTGTTTTGAATGTTCCGAACAACATTCAGCAATAACGTTTCTATAACTTAACGGGAATGTTAGCAAAATATTACTGTCATTGCGTTCTATTTGTTTTTTCTGCGTCGCTTCGCGCCCTTCGTGTCCTGTGTAGGTGCGATGTAACATTTCGCTTTAGGGTCATTAATCCAAGACCAGATCTTTATCATGTCCTGTGGACTCCTGGGATGAACCAGAATCAGAGTTTTGTAAGCACAAGGATTCTCTCTGTGCTTCTCCTCAATGTCAAAGGTCTTAAAGCCCATGTGTTTCTCTGGCACTAGTCCCAGTCTCTTCAGACACATCCCCGTGTACACGTCGTCAATCGGGTACAACGTAACCATATGGGAGATCGTTCTCAACCGCAGCCCCAGATTACCTGAATACAGGTAGCCTCCCCCACCCGCGTAAGGAGGGTAAGCTCCACGAAACACGCTCTCAGGTATGTAATATTTGAGGTTCCTGGTTCGGTGCGGCCCGGCATTGCTGATCACATCGCCAATGAAAAGGTCTTTTGTCTTGGGCACCGAAAAGTTCCCAAGGTAAGCCAGAAGTTGCCGCGTATTGACGAAAACGTCGTCGTCGCCTTTGAACACATACTTTGCAGAAGCGCAATGGGTTCCAAACCATTCCAGAAAGAGAACTTCCTTCAAGGTGAGATTGAAAAACGAGTCTCTATAATCCCACTGGAGGATGTCGCCGTACAGCGCCGCTTCGTGCTTGACCATTTCAGACAAGTCCGGGAAGTGGTCTGTCGCATCCGCTTTGCCAAGTAGGAATACCGTGGCAATGCGCCGGCCGTCGAGGATCCCAGTGCGACCCCATGATTCCCGGATGGCCTGCCGTCTGTCAAAATGTGGCGCGATGGACTTCACTGCAAGCAAGAGGTACGGTGGTTCAGAACACACGTTGGGTGCGTCCGTTATCAAAGGGTATGATCTACATCCCATGTACAACAAGAAGTCCTGGAATCGCTGCGGTAGGGATTTAAAGTCTTCGATCTCTGTCGTCACCCTGACGTCCAGCTTGCAAGGGCTTGTGCCATTCAACCAACTTGTGATTCCCTGAAGGCGGTTTGGGGCCTTGCTGCCATTCGCAAGAGTTAGGTAGTAGATGTCATCGAGACGGTCCTGCTCGCGATTCCAGAACGCCGGACTGACCTCCTGCTTCTTCCAGAAAGTTTTGGGCGTCAGTTTCCGTCGACTGTAGATGTCTCGGCCCTGCCCGTAGCTTCGGGACACTTCCACCACGATGTAGATGAGAAAGTTGGCCAATATCATCAGTCCCAGCACCTTGGTGGTCTTCCAGTTGCTGTTCATCTTGAAGATACCCTCGCCACCTAAAGACACAGAAGGAGATTTGTTAGCTGTTGGGTTCTGGAAACAGAGGTGTGGAGAACATGGTGGAGAAAGTGCAATGGGCAAACCACATTGACCTGGAGAGTGGAGGAACATGCTTGTTACATTAGTCAAAGCCAGTTAGTACGGACTTAAGCTGTGAGTGTTAAATGTGTTAAAGCCTCAGCCAAAATAAATGCGCCAAACAATGAAATAAAGGTAGCATAAAGAACTTTTAAAATCCATTGAACTTTTCCATTGCACAAAATGTTCTTTATAGTTGAAAATGTTCTTTAGATAATTAAAATGTTCCTCACACTAAGGAAATAATGGTTCTTTTAGAAACTGTTCACAGAATTGGTTTTTGGTAACCAAAAATAAATGGTTCTTCTATGGAATCACTGCAAAAACACCCTTTTGGAACCTTGGCATCTATGACTGAAAAACTTTTAACTTTCTATTCCACTAAAAGTTTTTTTTCCAGTGGAAAATGGTTTCTTAGATTTTTCTTTACAATAAGAAAAGGTGAAAGGTTCTTTGGGGAATGAAAAATGTTTTTTGAAAATGTACTTCACATCTAATACACATCTGTTAATTGAATGAACATCAGTATTCTGATCTAGGGTGCTTTCATATTTGGAACTAAAATTTTCATTTGATCACTTTCTAATAAATTATTAAATATGCACTACCAGTCAAAAGTTTTGGAACAGTAAGATTTTTATTGTTTTTTAAAAGAAGTCTCTCCTGCTCACCAAGCCTGCATTTATTTGATCCAAAGTACAGCAAAAACAGCAACATTCTGAAATATTTTTACTTTTTAAAATAACTTTTATTATTAAAATTAACATTTATTATTATCAATTTTTAAAACAGCTGATTACATTTTTTCAGGATTCCTTGATGAATAGAAAGTTCTATACTATAGATCTATACTATAAGATACTCTATACAATGTAATACTTGGAGTCAGTATATTTTTTTTTCTTTTTTTTGGGAAAAGAAATTATAGAAATTAAAACTTTTATGTAAAGATTTTTATTTTAGACAAATGCTGTTCTTTTGAACTATATATTTATCAAATAAATCTAAAAAAATTCTACTCAGCTGTTCTCAACATAATAATAATAATAATAATAATACATGTTCAGAATATTAGAATGATTTCTGAAGGATCATGTGACTGGAAAAATGATGCTAAAAATGAATGAAAACTATGTCAAACCATGTTGTGGGTCACATTTAAATAGGTTTATGTTTTACGATCTATAGGCTTGTGGTGTTTATGTAGCACATACTATACCGCAACCCAAAAAAATCAGCAGCAGGCTCATGCAAAGCCAAAAACTAAGCACAAAAGATGAATAATTCCTCAACCATTAAGTGCAATGAACATTTGCATGTTAGTTTTAGTAGACTAGTAAAAAGAGCTTAAATAGTTCATCCAAAAATGAAACTTCGGCCAGTTTCAAATGCTGCAATTGTTTCCATGCAAAAGAATATTTATTATATATATATATATATATATATATATATATATATATTTTTTTTTTTTTTACATATTAATACTTTATACTATTAATACTAGATTTACAATAAAACGCCATAAAAGCACAATTGGTGCTCTATATTGCATGTCTTTTGAAGTAAAAAAACAAATTCTACGCTTTTGTTCTACGCACAAAGCTGTCGTATGATTTCACAAAGCTCAGAAAAAACTTGTCCTAAAAAATAATTTCTGGATGAACTACTTGTTTGAGAAAGACCAAGCTAAAAACATGAACATTAATAAAACATTAAAGTAACGGCTGGTCCGTTACTCACAGCGAGGACATCTGCAGGGTAAGTCTAGGGTGAGATCCATGAGTGAATCCGGTGTGAAGCGTCCAGGCTTTCTCTTCCAGTAACTGTACCTGAACATTAAGGGATGAACCTGCTGCATATCAGCCAATGTTTCAAATATCAAACTTAAGATTTTTTTCTTTCTTAGAGGTTTTAGACTCCACACCATCCTTCGTTGAGCTTCCTTCTCTCATTCATTCATCAACATCATGTGCTCCTCATGACACCAATTACAGATGTGCAACGTCAGACTCATCCTAGTCTCGTGTAGCCAGACCTTTGACTAAACAGCTATGGTATGGTCCACGTTGCAGGAAAAGACCATCTGAAGACCATGTAAGTGAGTAATGTCAGTTTGTGTTTATTTAATGGGCAGTTCAGGCATGGGTTTATGTACCACAATAATAGACAAGCGTGAAAAAGCAATAAGCAAAAGCAAAATAACTGCAACGCAAAATAGTCAAAAAATCCACACCCCTATGGTATTAAGCGTGAATATGTCTCAAAGATCTGATGTCAACTTGTCATATTGTCCATTTAACATGCACTAAACAGTCAAAGGTGGTCTGTTGTGTGCTGTAGGAGATTAAACTCACTTTCACTTTAGGGCAACAACTTAATTTTATGACTGCACTTTAGATCTTTTCCCAACTTGACCTCACTGGCACTCCCTCAAAGAGAACTTTTCACACTATGACTAAGTGACGGCTCATTATCACAGTCCAATCCAAACCCAATCATAGTCTGTCTCTTGAGATTCAGACATCTTGTTTACATGCTTATGCCCAGCATTAAAGGTCAGGATTATTATTTTTGGGTGAACTATCCCTTTAAGAGCTTGCTTGGCAAAACGGCATCATGGTAAAGAAAACCGAAACATTGCTAAGTACATGCTAAAAAGGGAAAATGTTGTTTTCCATCAGATATATTTAAACTGTGTTTTTTAGAGGTGAAACATTAGTCAGCATTTTTGCTGGCGTAGTCTAATAAACACTGTACTATAAACAGCAAATGAGGTGTGTGTGTACATTACATCTCTGAGTAGCCTGCACAATTGTTGATACTCCTATCATTACGGAGAATTTGTTAAGCTCAAGTAGCCTATTTTTGTAAGCTTTATGTGAGGAACAGACTGAAATTTAAGTAGGCTATTTACAACAAATCCTCTCAAATCAAGAACAGCACAGGATGCTTGAAATCATTAAAAATCGAACAGTTCTCAAATGTGTAATATCCAAATTTAATGATGCTAGACCTGCACCATTTATCATTTGAAAAGATTTTCAGTGATTAACTACTTGTTAATTAAATTCAGATTTTTCTCTCACATAACTATTGCATAACAGGCCTACTGTTATCTTATTTTCTGTAGACTGACATCCAGTGGTCACTGTATTTGTACGGATACCATCAGAGCTGGGAAGTAACTGATTACATGTAATCTTACATAATTACATTTTAAAATACTCGTAATCAGACTACAGTTATGGTTTGCATGATTACATAATATTTACACAACAGCAATAATTTATTCATAATTTATTGATTCTCCATAATTCCTCTCTTTTATCTATTACATTTTCCTTTGTAAAACAGCCTACATTTTATATACACTCAGAAAGTCTTTCAGTTTTGTGGACATTCACATAGTGATCAGTCATTAGTCAGGTGGCGACACAGCATTTGACCACTGATTTACAAAAATCTTTTCAGGTTTAAGATGTGTTTTAACCCTGCATTAATTTTTATTTGAATTATCACTTAGTTATTTTACCACGTATTACTTTGGTCTTTACATTTGTCTTTCAAACACATTAAAATGCACAAATTCACCAACTTTTTTGTCATCTGAACCTTGTTCGCCTAATATGTTTTTGTTTGAAGTAACCCTGAGATTTAAAAAGAAATATTTTAATAACTGAGTATCACTTTGCATTGTTCTCTGAAGTTGGTTATGGTCAGATGATTGGTAAACAAATACATTTTTTTTTACATTTTTCAGTAGGTGTTTTATTTTGGTTCACTTTAAAATGGTTTATTATTTACCATTTGTAATGATGTAATCATTTATTAGCTTTAAACTTATAAACCCAGTTTGTGAAACCTTGACCAAATGTAATGTTTAATGCACTTCATGTTGCTGATAACAACAAATGGAATATGTTGTCTTACTCTTTGTATTTTTATATCAATATGGTACAAGATTGTCCTAAATAAATGTAAAAAACTAAAGTAATCTAAAAGTAGTCTGATTATATTACCTAAAATGTCTAATGTAATGGATTGCATTACAAACTACAATTTTTGTCATGTTATTTAGAATCGGTAACAGGTTACAATTTGTGACCCTGGACTACAAAACCAATCTTAAGTCGAACAGATAGGCTATATTTGTAGCAATAGCCAAAAATATATTGCATGGGTCAAAATTATACATTTTTCTTTTATGCCAAAAATCATTAGGATATTAGGTAAAGATGATGTTCTATGAAGACATTTCGTAAATTTCCTACCGTAATATATCAAAACTTAATTTTTGATTAATATGCATTGCTAAGAACTTCATTTAGACAACTTTAAAGGCGATTTTCTCAATATTTAGATTTTTTTTGCACACTCAGATCTCAGCCAAATATTGTCCTATCCTAGCAAACCATACACCAATGGAAAGCTTATTCATGCAGCTTTTATTTTATATACATAACATACATAACATTTTGATTTTGTGGTCCAGGGTCACATCTGTAAGTAATCTACCCAGCTCTGCATATGATTCATCTAATGAGTCTTTAATTCAGACATGAGAAAATTACAAAATATATAAATATATGTATATATTTTCTTGGGTGAACTATTCCTTTAAAGATTCTATAGACAGACAGATATAGTAGATAGAGATAGACAGGCAGATAATTAGATAGATTGAAACCATAAAACTTATAAATTAGGGTGGTTAAGGTGAACAACAGACCTATCAAAATCAAAGAACAAAAAAATCAAAGACATTTATATCATGTTGTAAGCGACATTTTTTTTTTTTTTTGTTTGTTTTTTTAATTCAATCGTTTCGACACATTCCAAGTAACTCGTAACTGTAATTTAGTCTGTATTCACCTGTAGGCTACTGTCCGTCTATGTGTGCATCTGCTCTCACCTGTATAAGAGCGGTCCACAACAGTTGTTCACAGACCGAACATTTTCCTCATCTCATCTTTAGCCTTCAGTCCGCCGAACGGAACGGTGGTTGCTGTCTTTTATTTCTTTATTACACGTCTTAAGTCCCATTTAAAGTCGTTGTTCCACACGCGGTTCCGCATGTAGTCGATTCAGGTCAGAGTCTCTTCACTCGCAGACAGCGACTGAACCTCCCTCACGACGGACGGGGGCGCGCGCACATGCACGCCTATGAACTGGTTTAACTATGCGCGCCGGGGCCAATTTTGTATAATCTCCTCACAACACATAGTGAAACATGCTTGTGGGGACGTTTGAAATGCATCACATGTAGGCTACTGATATAAAACGGTTTAAGGGTGGGGTGAGAGTTGTCCTTACGCAAATATCATGACCTTCTTATAAATACCATTTTGTCTAGATGTGTATTTGAATTCTTATTAAGGATTAAAACTTGCCTTAGGGTAACAACCCCATTTACTAAGCTTTGCAAGCAAATGATGCAAAAAGCTTTATATTATATGGCACACACTTTAACTATTATGTACTTACATCAAAAAATAAGAACTTTATGTACTTAATGTGATCATATTGCATTGCAAAACACTTTTGCTTCTATTAATGGGAGGCACTGCAGGCAAAAATGTTGTTTCTTCATGCACCTGTCAAATTTGAGATTTTGGGCTTTTTGGTTTTTCATAAAGTGTTTTTTAGACTAGTGAAACGAAAACACCCAAAAGACACTGTTAATTGTTTCTTTTATAGCACTTTATCTATTTGTGTCAAAGGATTCAATTAAAATACATATTTTTAAAGGCCGTTTTCTCAAAATGAGTTTTTTCTCCTATA